>NC_142016.1:8421357-8721357 GCF_049901735.1 Notechis scutatus
TCTAGATGTTCAGCAGGAACCGACAGTCATGATGAATCGAGCAACAATGCCAGCACACTAACCTAGCACACGGCTGGCAGATGCTGGCAAATGCAGGCAACGCCACGTCACCTGAAATGCTCTCTGACCTACTTTCCAGGGAGTGAAGCTTGAGGAAAGTCGAAGAATCCTCTTGGTCTCAAGCTGTGTTACAGCTCACGGAATACTGGATAGCTACAATATTGTGTGGCGACACTGCAGGGTAAAATTTCTCTTCCACACAATGCAATCCCTATGGGGGAGGGAGGGGGAGGAACGAAGGAGCAGATTTTTTTTGGAAACATCAAGCCACCCTAGCAGCGTTGTGGTTCTTTAAAACCTTTGAGGGTCATGCCAGGGGGACTATTCCCTACCAAGTCCATGGGACCCAGGCACACAAGTAGGTGGAATCAAGGGGAAATCAAAGATGTCCTACGGGATCTGACTAGCTTCCAAAATTGCCATTTTAGAGGACGTTCCCAGCAATAAATTTTAGGAACTGTCAAAGCTTATGGGCCACACAGATTGTCATGCCTGGCAAAACCAAATATTTTTACAAAAATCTGAATTTTGGGAACTTTGAAAAGCACACAGATGTCTAGTATTCTGCTCTGGAAACAGGCAGCAAAGGAAAATAAATCATGCGCTGACATTAATAAGCAAAACCAGATCTGGTACACAAACCTCCCTCTCTCTTTATTGTTGGAAGTCCATTGGAAAAACAAGCGATTTCCACCATCTGAACTGTACACTGAATACTTGCTAGAACCTATTTTTAATACACTTGTTTCAATTTCTGAATGTTGTTTTGCGTCCATTTTCGGTCTGTGGTCTTTAACTTATCAAAATGATTTGACAGCCAATTAAACAGCAGACCCCATGCTTATGGCTTAGATTTCTATTCCAATGAAATTACAATACGGCAGGAATTTAGGGGGAAGGACCCTGCAACCACCAAGGGCTTTGATAAATTTTTGTGCACTAAAATAATAATTGCAATAGAAGAGAATATTTATAGCATAGGGTTGAATTGTGGTGCTCCTGGTGCTCTCTGAGCTGGTTTCCTTGCAGACATCAGCGCAGCATTAATGATGTTGCCTAGTTGAGTGATGAAATGTCTGCAAGAAAACAACCCAGATCAGAGAGTACCAAGGACCTCCAAATTATGATTGCAACATTGTCATTTACTATGAGGTGTGATGCTGCCTATTAGTTTGACCAGCTTCAAAAAGTTTGGACTGATTCATGGAAGTCATAGCACATCTCCCAGAGTTTGCCCAAATTCATGTTCATGGGAATCAATGGATTAACCTTGATGTCAGTAGGACTGCCTCCAAAGGCCACCTGCTGGGAAACTACTGGACCTCCTTGTGTGATTGGTTGGCCGCTATGAGAACAGACTGCTGAACTAGATGGAGTAGATAAGATTAAATTCTTATATTCCGATCAGAAGCAGGTAGGATGAAATATCTTCAAAGTTATCTTCCTCCAAGAATACAATATTTGGCTAAGTGTGATTAGACACACACAAGGAATTTGTCTCTGGTGCAGAAGCTCTCAGTGTACATGCAAATCAACAGAGTAATAATAATAATCATAATGACACCAATGAGAGAACCTAGTAGAAAAGGTGAGAAGGATAGTAGCAATACAGCTATACTACATGGGTAAATATATTTAAGATGGTACCGTGGGAATTGGATATTCAGCAGAGTGGACAGCACAAGAGGAAAAAACTGTCTCTGTGTCTAGTTGTTTTGGCATGCAATGCCCCACAGCAATTTCCCAAGGGGAGAAATTGAAATAGTTTGTGTTCAGGATGTGAGGGTCTGTAGATATTTTCTCAGCCCATGCAGTATACAAGTCTTCAATGGAAGGCAGGCTGGTTGCAATTATTTTTTTCTGCAGTCCTAACTATCCATTGACATCTGTACCTGTCCTGTTTGGTTGTTGTACCAAACTGGACAGTTAGGGGAGTAGAAATGACAGACTCAATAATTCCTCTTGTAGAACTGTATCAGCAACTCCTTGGGCAATCTCAATTTTCTTGACTTGATGCAGGAAAAACATTCTTTGTGGCACCTTTTTAATGATGGTTGTGATGTTAGATATCCATTTCAAGTCCTTGGAGATTGGAGAACCTGAAAACTTGAAGGACTCTACTGTTGATACTGTGTGGTCCAATACGGTGATCTTCAAGGAAGACGGCCCTCCCTTTTGAGTCAAGACAGATGGGAGAGATTTTCCATGAACCCAAGAAGGCCAAAGTCAAAACTTCAAGGATGGAAATGTATGTGTGACAGAATTGCTTGACAAATAAGACAGATGTTTACCTCCACTGCCTAATTTCCTCCACTACATCAGATCTCCCAGCAGTTAATTAGAGTCCTGAGGAAGATGAGTTATTATTTATTGCGGAAAGAAATATATAAGCTCTGAAGAAGGAAGTTTTCCAATATCAGTTTTCAGTGAAATGCTATATTTTCAGATGCAACATTTTTTTTGGTCCAAACATGTGGAGATATTTCTAATTCAGACCCAGGATCTACATTTTCACTTAGCTTCCCACTATATCTTTTTTTTTTTTAAATCATAGCTCACTGGCTAAGCCACAACCACCTACTATGCTAAGCCATAAACATACCAAGCTCACAAAGTGACTGATGAAATTATTTGGATGAGTAACAAAACGTTTCAGATGAACGAAGTTTGGCTGAGTTGCCATGATCTAACCTTTTTAGATACTTCTGACCTGAATAGCAATATCAACAGCACTTAGACCAGGGGTGTCAAACTCAAGGCCCACAAGGTGCTTAAACCTGGCCTGCAGGGTCACCCTAGAAACAGTGAAAGACTGGGCCATGGTGCCTCTGCCAGCAAAGATGGAGCTCATGAGGACCATCTGTGGCCCTCCCGAGCTCCGTTTTTGGCTGCATGGCCTCCTACAGCATTCTGTCAGCCAAAACGGAGCTCATGAGGGCCATCTGTGGCCCTCCCGAGCTCCGTTTTTGGCTGCAACGGCCTCCTACAGCACTCTTCTCTCAGCGAAAACGGAGCTTGCCTTCCAAGCTCCGTTTTCACTGGCAGAGCGCTGCAGGAGGCTGTCATAGCCGAAAACAGAGCCTGGGAAGGGGTGCCCCCAACACGACTGATGTCAAGCTGGCCACACCCATCTGGCCCCTGAGGTTAAACATAACCCTCATGCGGCCCTCAGTGAAATCAAGTTTGACACCCCTGTCTTAAACTTTTTATTTATTTATTTTGCGTATGGCAAATACATAGGCTTTTAATGGTTCAAATGTTAATGTCCAATCCACCCTGTCCTTGAATGGCTATGGCCTATGTTGAAAAAAATCAGGCATTGGGCCAGTGTAAGCTCTTGATGGACATTCGGACACAATGGGATGGATATTTTGTTGAGGAGCACCACAGTAACACTGAGAGGGAGAGCCTTTACAAACTGAGTCACATCATCCCCTGTAAAATCCTCTATCGCCTAATAAGCACTTAAGACTTATATACTGCTTTACAGTGCTTTACAGCCCTCTCTAAGCGGTTTAGAGCAGGGGTCCCTATCCCGGTCCGCGGACCGGTACCGGCCGCTGCGGAACAAGCCTTCCGGAGCCGCTGGGCGCCGCCATCTTTTTGGTAAAAAGCGCTTCTGGTGAGCTTTTCCGGGTAGAAAGCTCACCGGAAGCGCTGTTTCATCATAAAAAGATGGCGGCGCCAGCTCGTGAGCTTTTCCGGCAGAAAGCCATTTCTACCCGAAAAAGCTCACCAAGCGTAGCGCCGCTTATCTTTTTATGTGAAACAGCGCCCGTGACGCCACCGGAAGCGCCTTTTCGCCATAAAAGATGGCGGCGCCCAGTTGACGCTGTAACTGGCACGCGCGCCCAGCTGATGTCGGAACCGGGCCGCGAGCGTCGAAAAGGTTGGGGATCCCTGGTTTAGAGAGTCAGCATATTGCCCCCAATAACTTGGGTCCTCCTTTTACCCACCTCAGAAGGATGGAAGGCTGAGTCAACCTTGAGCCTGGTGAGAGTCGAACTGCCAAATTGCAGTCAGCCGGCAGTCAGCAGAAGTAGCCTGCAGTACTGCACTCTTAACCACTCCACCACCACAACTCATTGAGTCCTTGACATAATCCAAGGGATGATGGGGTCTTTGACATAATCCTATCAACTAGGGTTCACAATGCCTAGCTTCTCATCACAGGCCAACCACCAAACAAAACCAAAATCAGAAATTCCAACACATTCTAACTCTCAGGGGGGTCTCAGAAAAGTGCCCTTTTGTATCATTCACCATCTTTTAACTAAGGTTTTGACTAGAGGTGCCAATGCATGTTCCACTTTTGAGATGACGGTGCGATCCTGTTTTCCTGGGCATTTGATCTCCCAGTTCAATATCCAGCTGGATGGAGTTGGAAAAAGAAAGAAACATAGGGGAGAGCTGTCTGGGCATCTCTCCCCTCCCTCCCCTGTTCTATAAGCCTCCTGCCTGCTTAGGAAAGTGCTTGGAAACAAATCACAATTGAGAAATCACTGGCTCAGAGAACAATGAGATCCCCGCCTGGCAGGCTTCTATTCTCCAACTGTCTGCAGTCCGATAGTAGCAGTTGAATAACCTGGGAACGGAGAATGTAAAGCATTACCTGGATTCTGAATGTGGGAAAACAAAAAGCCACAAGAACATTTTTATGTTTTATTTTGCATATTTAATGCAGGGCAGTTTTTCCTCATGCTGGCTGATGAATTCTGGGACCCTTCTTGAAATGGCCGAGCTTGAGAAAGACCACTCTAAGGCCACGTAGTACTTCTAATTTGAGTCTGGGGGGGAAAAAAGGCACTTCTGAATGGGCAAAGCAGGACTTTAATGGGGATAAGGCAGTTGAATTTGTGTTGGGGATTGTGATATTGCAGGGTTTGTCAAATAAACCATAATTAGCTGGTTTACTCAATATGCAGCCGTAGCATAACGTGGCTTCCAGAATTCCCTATTCATGCATGGCCAGCTGTGGAATTCTGAGGGTTGAAGTCCACAGGTCTCAAAAGTTGCCAGTGTTGGACACCTCTGCTTTACATGGTCGTTGTTCCCTTCCCCGGCTAAGCTCTTTCTAACAGGTCTGTAGCATCCCTTAGTCTTCCTGCAGGAAACTGAAAGTCACTGTCACTCTGTTCAATAGTACGATTAACCAGATCTCTTTACAAGCCAAGTAGCTGTATTTATACCGCATGAAGTTTGGTTAGCCACCTTGCTTTGGAAGACCTAGAACAGCAAGAGAAGGCCATGGCTGGAACATCTGGCCACCTTTGAACTGGTCCACCAGTCGCAATCCTTCTTAGATGGGAAGGATGGATGCTTCCCCTTGTCATCTTCTACTTTAAGCCGTTGCAATTCACACTTCTTAGAGCTGCTCTTGACAATGACTTAAAGCAAAGGTTGGTTCCAAACGCAGAAGATGATGGAATGGACTGACACTTATTTGGCTAAATCTGTAGGGGTTCTTACTATAGTTGACCTCCAGGCTCAATCTGAGGTGCTGGTTATTACCTACGCAGCCCATTATGGCTCAAGTTCTCATCATCTTCAGGCCCATCTGCTCCAAGTGTCATGGCCCACTCAATACATACAAACCAAGATGGAACACTGTGATATTCCCATCCCTTAGGAAATGAAGAGCGGGCGGGGCTGTACAAATAGCCTCAATTGCAATTCCTTTAATACAGGTCGTCCTCGACTTCCAACAGTTCATTTAGTGACCATTCAAACTCATTTTTCACGCATTTTTCACGCTACCGATCTTTGTAGCCTCCCCTCGCTCAGGTGATCAAAATTCAGGTGCTCAGCAACAGGTTCATATTTATGACCGTTGCAGTGTCCTGAGGTCACGTGACCCCCTTTTGCGACCTTCTGACGAGCGATGTCAATGGGGAAACCAGATTCACTTAACGACTGGGTTACTAACTTATCAACTGTGGTGATTCAGAACGGTCACAAAATGGAATTTGGGGCTCAGTTGTGGTTGTTAAGTCAAGGGCTCCCTGTAAAGACGAATAAGATGAAGAGGTAGTCCTCAAGTTACAACCACCCATGTAGCGACCACTGAAAGTTGCAACCGCGCTCCAAAAAGCTTACAATCAATCCTTGCGCTAGCAACCGTTATGGCGTCTCCACGGTCATGTGAGCAAAATCCAGGCACTTGGCAGCCGACCTGCATTTATGACAGATGCAGGACCCTGGGATCACCACTGGTCCCCTTCCCAGCCGGCCTCCAACAAGCAAAGTCATTGGGTTACGAAGGATTCAGTTAATGGCTCACAATTCGCTTTAACAGCTGCCGTGGTTTCTTTAACAAGTTAGGCGGGCAAAATGACTGCCTTGTTTAGCTATGGAAATGTTGGTCCCGGTTGTGGTTAAAAGTCAAGGACTGCCTTCACGGAGCTTTAAAGAGCACGAGAGTCTATGAATCAGGACAAACCAAGTTTCCTGCCGGTTTTAAGAAGCGCATTTTTAAGCCCCAAACTGCAATTTGGAGCAGATATCCAAGCGAGAAGGTTCCTATCAATTTGTCTGTATTTGTTTTCCAAAGTGGCTCTGAAGAGGACACGTTCCTGATATCAAAGTACAAGAAGTTCTTCTCTCCCTAATCTTTACTGGATTTTCAGTTTCGTCTACGGAGGGAAACAGCAGCAAGAACAAAAGGAAGAATATTGTCCCCCTGCCTTTTCCATTTGTTCTTTTATCTCAAAACTCAAGGAAAAGCAGCACGTCTGTGGGCAGGGATAGGTCAGGAAAAGTAAGCTCGGTTGCACTGGGCTAAGCTGCTTAAAAGATGGACCCTATTCTAAAGTTGGCTTTCAGCGGGACTCTTGCTTGGTGAGGGAAGGAAAGAATTGAGAAGAGTCAAGACAATCGCTTCATCTGCAGCAGCAGCAAACAAGGCGCACTATCAAACAAAAGGATGGGGCTGTCTGGATTCAAAAGCAGGGCCCTTCCCTCGGCATCAAGCGAGCCTGCTCTCTTCCTCCTCCACCACCGATCCCATGGGGCTGAGCAGGGGACTTTGTTCCGGGACTGGCAGGGGAACAAAAGCAGCGACGGTGGGCACGCACTTCTGCAGGCCTCTGCTTGGAAGAAGCGCCCGAACCAAACACACAAAGGCCTCCGCTGGGCTCGCCCTGCCAGGCTGAGAAACGCACTCGGGGTGAGCTCCCGTCACGTCAGAGCCCACACTGGCCGGGGCTGGGATGAATGGACAAGACGCAGCTGCAGAGGCGAGACTCACAATGGGGACCAAACTCCCATAGATGGCCTGCGGGCTCAGCCTTTTCAATGCGCCTTCTCTTCTCTTCTCTTCTCGTCCCCCTTCCCCTCCCCCCTGCATAAGTTGAAGGATTAGCCAGGCTGCTCTCTTGAAAAATAAATCTGAGCTTGGACAGGTCTGGACGTTTCAATGGGCCTGAAACGCAGAGGAGGAGCAAGGAGGAGATGCTCTCGGGGGAAGGGGGTTGGGTCAGGACCCCCAACACAAATGGCCGATTAAACAGGAGCATTCAGTGGTGGGGGGGGGGGCAGGCTTTCTCCCGAAAGATTAATTAACCAAGTCAAAGAATCAATTCAGGGACCCATAAAGGGGTGTCTATCAGGGAGACAAGAAGGTGTGTGTGTGTGTGTGTGTGTGTGTGTGTGTGTGTGTGTGTGTGTGTGTGTGTGTGTAAGAATTACAGCCATGCCCCAAGCAAAGAATGACCACAGGGACTAAATTACAAATTACCCCTTCTTACTTTCCCACGCCTTAGGTAGAGGTGTGTGTGTGTGTGTGTGTGTGTGTGTGTGTGTGTGTGTGTTGGGGAGGATTTCCTGTCCTCTCCAATCATCCTTCCAAGCCTACCTGGACAGGTACTAAGCCAAGCGGAGACCTGCTTGAAGCTGCTAAAAAGTCAGAGCAATGTAGCAACTAAATTGGTTTTTTTTTATCTGGATCTTGAACAGAGGAGAAAATTTGAGTTTCTCCAAGTTTGGGGCTTTTAGGACTTCAGAAAGGAAGATATTTATTTTATTGATGGTTATTGATGAAATCTGTTTGCTGCCCTTCCCGCCACAAGGCAACCATGAGCAGCTTATAACATTAACCTTGGGATCAACCTGGGCCCAACTGAGCTTTCTATTCTGCCTCACTTCGAAATCAGCTAGCACCCTAAGCCAGGGGTGTCCAACCTTGGCAACTTTAAGACTTGTGGACTTCAACTCCCAGAATTCCTCAGCCAGCAAAGCTGGCTGAGGAATTCTGGGAGTTGAAGTCCACAAGTCTTAAAGTTGCCAAGGTTGGACACCCCTGCCCTAAGCCAATAAGCTAGGCTCAAGTCTCTCCTTAGCTCCTTGGGAGGGGCCGGGAACCCAACCTTGAGACCCAAAGGTGCTTTTTCAAGAGGCAACTGGACTTGCTTTTTTCCCCCCTTTGAAGATGTTTCACTTTCTGTTCAAGAAGCTTCTTCCGTTCTGTTCTTGGATGAGAAGTGAAATGTCTTCAAGGAAAAGCCGACGAAAAGTCCAGTTGCCTTTTGAAAAAGCCCCTTTGGGTCAACCGTGACCTGGATGGCTGAGAATCCCCATAGACACCAACCTTTGAGATCTAGGTGTCAGCGTTCCAGCAAACCTCCATTCCAATCAGTAACTCCGAGACCAACATTATCTCAAAAGTACCTTTATTAGAATAGCACCTGGCACATCTGTGGAATCCCGAATCTAAAAGTTTTTTCGGCCTTCCCACAATTTCCCAAACTACAAATCCATCCCCTCCCCTGGTCGTCATCACATCGCATGGGCCAATCACCATCCAGTCCAAAAGTAAGATCCTTATTTCATCCTGCGCCACACTCAATGACCTTGAACTAACGAAAGAATTTTATTTTGTCTACTTAGAGCTACTCAATTGAAAGTAACCCCCTCCCACTTCCTCAGGCTATGTGGCAGCATGGAATATGGCTTCGAAAGCTGACACTAGGTTGAGTTGGGAAGAGAAAGCTTTCCCTTCCACTTAACCCACCTCTTGGGATTTTCTTCACAGTACAGAAATAAAATTGGAGAAGGAAGCCCCTCTGTGCATCCATTATTCCGTGTTTCTGAAGGGAAGGCAGGATACCCATTCAACAAAGACAAAAGCCACTTTTCTCCAACCTGCCACCCTCCAGCCAGGTTGGGAAGATTTGCCACCTCTGAAAAATGCTGCCCTGGGATTGACTGGCTCCCTTGACGTAAACAGCACCTGTTTTCTCCAATGCAGTTGCTCCAGCAAGTAATAAAAGACTTGAAATGGACAGTAGCCGTAAATCACATCATCCCCTTTTCAACTTCAGCACCTTCCCCCTCAGGAAGGAGGGCTGGGGGGATAAAGCACCTGAGACCGACTAGGGAAGTTCAAGTTGAGATCCATCTCGAGTCCGCAAAGCTCCTTGAGTGACTTGGAGCCAGCCTCGGCCTCAGCCCAGCCTGTCTGTCTGTCCAGCTTCCCCAGTCACAGACCGGCCGACACTTAAGCCGCCTAGCAAGACTTGGCTGAAGGTTCCCAGGCAGAGCTCAGGCATCCCAGGGGAGACCATCCGTGGCTCGGGGTTGAATGGTTGAGCTCGTGCTCCACGCAATGCTGTGAGGATGTTCCCTGGCATGACACAGTAGTTCTCAACATATTCACCTAATGGAGCTTGCCCGTTACAATCGCCATGCAGTGATGGTCATAAACTGGTTGATTTCTCATTACCCCCCCTTTTTTTTCCTGGCAGTTGTTAAGCAAAGTGACTGCTGGTTTTCAGCAAAACCCTCGTGAAAGAGGGACGTGTGGGATGCTGCAAGTTGCCATAAATGTGGCAGTGATGTGGGCAGCCACGTGACAGTTGGAACTTGGAAACGGGGTTGTAATTCCATTGTTTCACAGGTAGGTCGTAACTTCAAACGATCGCTAAGCGACTGGCCGTAAGTCGAGGACTCCTTGTAATGAAGTATCTGCAACTAAGCTCAGTGTCAATCAAGAACCCAACAGAGCTCATCTGGAATAGCATCTGGATTGCAGACGAGACTCGAGCCATGCACAACGGGTGACTGCCCCCTCCGGTTTAATGACCAGTGTTCATGCATTTCAACTCAAGCCTTCTTCATCCACACCTCCCAATTAATGGATTCTTCATGCTCAGTGAAGCCACATCACCCTCTGCTTTCATCCTGCCTCACAAGATTGTGATGGTCATAAAAATGAGGAGACATTCCATATAAGGAGTAGAGTAGGAGTAGGAGTAGGAGTAGGAGTAGAGTAGAGTAGAGTAGAGTAGAGTAGAGTAGAGTAGAGCAGAACAACAGAACAGAACAGAAGAATGGGAATGAGGAGAGGAGAGAAGAGAAGAGAAACAGAATAGAACATTCTTTATTGGCCAAGTGTGATTGGACACACAAGGAATTTGTCTCCACTGCATAAGCTCTCAGTGTACATACAAGCAACAAGTAATAATCATGATCATTATAACATACATTCATCAGAAATCGTAAGATACAACACTTAAAAG
Source organism: Notechis scutatus (assembly GCF_049901735.1). Classification (NCBI taxonomy): domain Eukaryota; kingdom Metazoa; phylum Chordata; class Lepidosauria; order Squamata; family Elapidae; genus Notechis; species Notechis scutatus. The sequence continues at coordinate 8,431,932 of NC_142016.1, forward strand.
AGTCATAGGATACTAAACAAGCAATCAACATAAATCATCCTAGGATGCTAAATAAAACAATATAAATCATAAGAGACAAGCAACAAAGCTATGGTCATAAGAAGATAAGGAAATAGGTAATAGGAAAGATGAGAAGAAAAATAGTAATAATAGTATTATTATGGATTTTATTCAAGAGTCTATACAAAAGAAGGATTTACTGGCCAGCCCATGTGCCAGGAAATCTCCAGTTTAATGACGGGTTAGTCATTACTAAACCACAGTGTGCTGAATTAGCCACCATTGTCTGGTTTTATGGATTGTGCTCATCCTTAATTAGATGTGAATCCAAGCCAAAAGAAATAAAGAAATCAGAAGTGAGTAAGGAGTGTTTTTCAGTCATTACCCCTCCCATCCCTGGTCTTATTTTCTTTTCTTTTAAAAGCTTTAGAAAAAAGGGAAAGGGGGGGGGGGCGTAAAACAATTTCTATTTTAAAAAGTACATAAAACGGTTATGAAAAGCATCCAAATATTGTTATTCAGCTTTTATTTCCTGAAGTGATCTGAAAAGAATTCAGAAAAGAATACGTTTATGTAACACTGTCTTACAATGCCAGAGTATTACAATTCCAAAATACAGAAAACAAGCTATCAAATTCAACTCTCCAATGGGTTTCTAGGACCAGAAACACGGAGTTCTGGCATACAAATTGCTTCTTCCAATGAATGCATTATGCACACGTGGTGTGACCAAGATTGGCTTCGTAAAAAGGAGAATGGAGACTGAAGACTTTATCTACTGAGACATAAAATCCCTACCTAGTCCTATGACTGGCTAATGAAATTTTTCAGGACATTCAAAAAATACATGGAAAAGTCCCAAAGACTGTTTTTCAAAAGGCAGCTGGACTTCGTTTTATCCCTGAAGACATTTCACTTCTCATCCAAGAAGCTTCTTCCGTTCTGACTGAATGATGGAGGATGAGAAGATTCCCTCCACTATTGAGTCAGAACTGAGGAAGCTTCTTGGATGAGAAACAAATTATCTTCAAGAATTTCTTAAAAAGTCCAGTTGCCTCTTGAAAAAGCACCTTTGCGACAACCAGGACCTGGATGACTGAGAATCTCCATAGACATGCATGGAAAAGGTTCCTTGGACAGCTAAATCCCATCCTTGTAAAATTTGCAGCAGCTTTCTCTTCTTCTAGAATATACTGTATATGGAACATGATCCATGGAGGGAAGAGGCCAGAAGATCAAATGTGAGCTTTGGAGATCTCCAAGGAAAATTAGATTTCAGAAGGAGAACTAGCTATGGGCTCTTAAAGAGACCAAGTCTAGAATCATTGCAGAAGTATAACAAATTCCTGAAAAGAGATGGTAAAGAAGATCAAAGAGATTTCCCACTTCCTGTGAAGTCAAGACATTCCAACTTTGTATGGGAGAATTTTAGGGTCAAAATGCCATTTTTAAAAACTCGCAGCAAGTTCTCAACCATCAAGGAAAGTAGGAACAACCAAACTTTGAAGTTAAAAGTCCGGGGAAGTCTTTGCTGGCTGTCAAAACATGTTAACCTTGTCCATTCAAATGATTTGTTTTTCATATTTATGGTATTTGAACGATATTCTGCCGCAACCGAGAAACTCTCAGCGGTTCATCTACTGGGAAGAATATAGTAAAGCCTCTGTGATTAAAAAAAAAAAAAAGGATAATGAATTCCACAATACCACATCTTCACTCACCAACTCTGTGCTTCACACGCTAGGAGCAGAACACACTGTTCCTACTTCACAAGATTAAGCAAAGGACCATATGCTTCCTTAAAGATTCGTGATAGTAAAAGCAGAGAAGTTTGTGTAGCCACCCAGGTCAAGATCCAACTCTAGAGAGGCAGAAAAGTCTTGGAATAAGAGCAAGATGACAACAAGGCTGCATCAGCAGTGGCATATTTTGTGCAGCGTCCTCATGTTCTTCAGCTCAAGTTCTTCCATATCCTCCCTCCGGGCCTCAGTAGTCAGTCTGTCAACAGGGCAGCCATAGGAATGAAAGGACGTTAGAGGAATTGGAAGTTGGCCCAAAAGAAGCTTGTAGATACAAGCACTGGGTATGTTTACACAAAATATTACACTGTGTTTGGATTAATTGTGATTTATTGAACAACCACAAATAGATCCCATCAACAAATCCATCGTCTCCATAGCTAGATCTTCTGTGGGTTTGGAAGATAAGCAGGAGCCGGCCTGGTGAAGACTTAGAGGGTGGACTTGGTGAGGACCTAGGCCACCAACTCAAGGTTGTGTAGTTCAACTGAGTCATGTACCCAGCTGATTTTAACTATTATGGGAAACCATCATTTTGGAAACCATGGTTTGCTGAATAAACCACAATTAAAGCATGCTGGCTGGGGAATTCTGGGAGTTGGAAGTCCACACATCGTAACTTTCCTGAAGTTGAGAAATACTGCCTTAAGCTTGCAAACCACATCAGCTTGATTCACAGGGTTAGCCACAGACAGTAAACAGACCCACAGAGTTTTCCTATTGACTGGTTTATAAATCCAAGCTGGCCAGTGCCCCGTCCCAGGGAGCCTTTCTCCCGCCACCCCCCACTTTTCTGTTCTGCCTGGAGACGGTGGGTAGGGGCCCTCTTTGCATACTCCCACCCCCCCACCCCGAAGCAGTCCCCCCCTTTGTCATGCAAATGAATGAGCCTCAAAGGAGGGGAAATGGGGGAGGAGGGGTCCTGGGGGGGGGCTTTTCTGCTGCCACATAATGGATTTGCAAAGCAGCTGCAACAGAAGGACCTGGGATTTCCAAACCAGCATTCAGACGGAGAAGCCGGTTCCAACTTCCCACTCAAGAGGGATACGGGAGAGTGCAGAAACAAGGGTTGGACCCTTCTTCCATGCCTTTCCTTCCACAGGTCTATGGGGAGATTGTCAATATATCCCGGTCATGATTGTCCAAAAGGTGCTTCCCCCACCCTCCAAAAAAAGGCAGCTGGACTTCCTTTTTCTTTGAAAATGTTTCGCTTCTCATCCAATCCAGGAGTTGAAGAAGCTTCTTGGATGAGAAGCAAAATGTTTTCGAAGCAAAGCAACAAAAAAAAAAAACTGAAGAAAGTTCAGTTGCTTTTGGGGGGAGAAAAAAAAAAAAAAACCACCTTTGGGACTTTTCCCTAACAGCTGTCAGCTAGATCTACATCTCTTGCTAACCGGGTGAGCCACACAGACACACAGTTAGGGAGACATGAAGCCAACACCTCTATATAATCCTGCACAGCCCGCAGCAAAATCCAGAGTGGGGAGGAGAGAAAGAGGGAGAGGCGGAGGAGATGCATGGATGCTCCCAGACACCAGAATGCGCTTCTTTTCACGGTGGGCTTTTGAAGGGAGCCCTCTCCTCTCCATCCAAGCCGGCTCTCCCACACGCTGTCCTGCTGTTACAATAAATGATGTGAAGGGGAGGGCAAAACATGGGGGTCCCAAAGGGAAAAAAAGGGGGGGGGAGAGCTAGCCCATGACTAACACATGCCGTTAATCACACGAGCGCCTCAATCTGCTCTGGCAAACTTCACACAAAGGCCGAGTTTCCCATCACCAAAAAAAACAAACAAACACGAAACAGTCCCCAGGATGGGTAGCACGTCTCAGGTCCAGCCCTGCAAAGCCCTCCCCAAACCCCCCACATTTCCCCAGGAAAGGCAAGCAGCTGCGAACACTTCTAGCTCTTGCATTTGTGTTTTCAAGGGCAGAATCCCATTTTTTAAACACACACACACACACACACACACGCACACACAGAGATGCAGGTTACCCTGCACAAAGAGAGCTAAGGTGAGATTTCAGCAATCCACTGAAGACACTGCCCCGCTGGCTTCAAAACGAAATCTTTTGAGAGAAGCAGCTTCCATACAGAACCAACTTTGGTGCATCTGTTCATATAAGTCCCACTGAATTTTACATATTGTCCATCGTAAACATGCTTTGGCTAATAAACTAGCCATTTGTCTAGAACAGGTAGGGTTCCTAACCTTTTCTATACCCTGCACCTCTAAAATGCTTCCGACATATTCCCGCACCCCTTAAAAAATAAATAATTATATGCATATAATTATACACATACACTATAACTTTGAAACTTCTAAATCCAAGTTTCCGCATCTCCTGGAATATCGTCTTGCACCCCTGGTCTAGAATGTGTAGCGTCTGCTGCTTCAGCAGGGGGTTGGACTAAAAAACTCTTAAGGTCTCTTCTGTTTTTTCCATACTCTGATGTCCTAGAACTAGAAGATAATGCAGGAATTTTGTTCAAAATAATCATTTTATTGGGGAGGGGAAGCCAATTGCAAATGGGGGAGCATTTCTCTTTATTTAAATAACACCCCCCCAAATATAAATATATATATATATATATATATATACACACACACACACACACACACACACACAACACTAGCAGGATGACGGTGGACATCAAGAAAAGCTTTTTCAACCATCAGTGCTGTATTTAAAGTAGGGAATCTCCAAACCTGGCAACTTTGAGACTTGTGAATTTCAACCCCCAGAATTCCCCAGCCAACATGGCTGTCTGAGGAATTCTGGGAGTTGAAGTCCACAAGTCTTAAAGTGGCCAAGCTTGGAGACCTCTGATTTAAAGAAAACTAAACAAAAACACATGTGAAATGCATTAAAAACCAACAACTGGTCAGATTAACAAGAGGTGCATTCGAATGACCGCTGGAAGAATCATGGTCTTTTCATGAGGGGAAGGGAGCGAAGGAGCTGAAATTTCAGGTAAATGTCAGGCACATTGGAAAGAGGATGAGAAGTATTCGAACATTTTTATATATATCTCGTCTTTCTCCTGTCCAGACCAGCATGGTTTCCAGGGGAGGACAGCTGGGGGGGCCCTGAGAAATTAACTCACAAAGCTTGAATGAAAATTGCACTTTGGGGCACACATTCAGCCATGGGCCTTCAGGAGCACACTACTGTCTAGGATACCCAGGGCAAAATATAGCTCCCAAGTCTAGTACCGTAGCTATTAATAGCCTTATCCTCAGTGGGGATTTCTTTCCTTCTACGCCGGATCAAATAATAAAGTAGGGTTTTTCATGCTAAACTCACTGGGTTCTTTTCCTAAGTAGGAATCTAAAGCCAGTTTTCTAAACCCTCGGCAATTCTTTAGCCAAGCCGTCTTCCAACCAATGTGCTTCCCTTCTGTGGGATTACAAGTCCCATGCTCACCAGCCAGGAAGTTCCGAGGGATGGAAAGGGTAACACAACATTTTTAGAATGCTGCTTTAAAAGGAGAGAAACCCAATGTACCGCCAATACACATTATTATTCAAAAAAGCTACGAATGCGCCCGAAATGGAGAGGCTCACACTCAAATTAAATGGGAAGGAAAAGTCAGAGTATTACTTGGTCTGGGATAAGTGGTACAGCTGGGTAGAGCACAAGAAAAATGGTATACAGGATAAATGAACCCAGGACACATACTATAGTTGTATATATTGAATGTATAATAATAACGATTTCAAGTTTCTTGTCTATTATATAAATATTATGAAGGCTCCATTCGATTAACCAATACAGTTATAACCCAATAGTAATAGCAGAATAATATATTATTTATTAATAGGTAATTGATAAGGGATAAGGAATACTTGCCAATGATTACTTACTACTGTTTACTATGAGCTATCAATCTTAATATCAAATATAATAGAAAGATGTTTATTGTTCTATTTATATTCTTTTTCTTTTTACATATTTGTATGTTTGTTCATGTTTTAATCTTTTGTAAATAAAGTCTATTTTAAAACTTAAAAGAAATAAAAAATAAAAGGAGAGAAACCCCTTTTTTTGATCCTTGGAAGAAGGGGTGTTTGCAGGCTATGATCAACAATGTGTTTGGCTTTATTTTTAGGTGATTGTGGAGTGTAGATTATGCCATTGTAGCTGCCATCTTGACTTTTTTGACCATATCCTGCAGAGCCCCTGGCTTGGAAAGTAAATGTAATGCAACGGTCAGCTTATGAACCTGATTTTTAGGAATCATTTGGAAAAGTTCTAGTTCACGAGGATTATAGAAATGGTCAGAACAATTAGAGGTGGTCTTCAGAGGTTCTGATCACCGGTCAGAAATGGTCAGCGAGACCAATGGCCCAGCCCCAGAGGTGGCATTCAGCAGGTTCTGACCAGTTCTGGAGAACCGGTAGCGGAAATTTTGAGTAGTTTGGAGAACCGGTAGCGGAAATTTTGAGTAGTTTGGAATACCATCTTTGACTGGCCCTGCCCCAGAGGTGGCATTCAGCAGGTTCTGACCAGTTCTGGAGAACCGGTAGCAGAAATTTTGAGTAGTTTGGAGAACCGGCAAATCCCACCTCTGACTGGAGATTTTACAATATCCTTCCCCTGCCACGCCCACCAAGCCACGCCCACAGAACCGGTAGTAAAAAACAATTGAATCCTACCACTGGTCCGCCCTCATCTATTCTCTGCCTCCCAAGTCCCAGCTGATTGGCTGGGTCTTCTTTTGTTGCCCTGCACAGGAGAACGGAGCTGGAAAGCAGGTTAGTGGGGTGGGGAGAGAATGGGAATTTTGCAGTAGCCTTCCCCTGCCACACTCACCAAGCCACGCCCACCAAGCCACACCATACCCACCAAGCCACGCCCACCAAGCCACACCCACAGAACCGGTAGTAAAAAAATTTGAATCCCACCACTGAGAACAATTAACCAGTGGAAGAACTAATTGCCTTCAGACGTTGTGAATGCTCCATCACTGGAGGTTTTTAAGAAGGGACTGGACAGCCACTTGTCTGAAATGGTGCCTGCACCCATAATGCAATGCGTGAGTGACACCCCCCCTCCCACTCACCCCGCCCCTGCACATGCACGCATGACCCCCCCTGCGCTCTCCCTGCGTATGTGTGCATGACCCCCCACGCTCCTCCCATCCATGCACACGCATCTCCCGTATGCACCTCGCCCCCGTGCATGCATGGCAGAGACCCAAATATCAACTAGGCAGCAGGAGGCGCACGCTGGGGTGATGGCTCGTGTTCCCCCAGAGAGGGCTCTACCTGCCACATGTGGCCCGTGTGCCCAAGGTTCGCCAACACTGGTATAGGATCTCCTGCTTGATCAGGGGTTGGATTAGAAGACCCTCAAGCAGGGGTGGGATTCTACCAGTTTGCACCTATTCGCTAGAACCGGTTGTTAACATTCTAAGCAGTTCAGAGATCCAGTTTTAGGAGAAATAACTGGCCTAATCCTGTAAGGAAGGCAGGAAGGAAACATTCTGGTGTTGCTTACAGAAACTGCCTCTCTGTTAACCCTCATTACATTCTTGGCAGGACTAGACTTTCTGTCTCAGGAACGTCTCTGGAGTTTTTTTTCCCTCCTTTGCTGGTACTTTGCTTGTGTGGAGTGACCATTCAAAGTTACAATGGCTCTGAAAAAAGTGACTTATGACCATTTTTCACACTTACGACTGTTGCAGCATCCCCACAGTCATGAGAGGCCAGGCGAGGAGATGCGTGCCTCGATGTGAGTGATATTGAGTTGGCCACACCCAGCCAATAACATGACCACCAAGCCATGCGCACCAACTTAGCCATGCCCACAGAACCGGTTGTTAAAAAATTTGAATCCCACCCCTTCCCTCAAGGTCTCTTTCAGCTCTATTCTATTCCAGGGTTTACCTTCTGGGGAAAACTCTCTCCAGGGTTTCCCAACCGTGGAAACGTTTAGCTATGTGGACTTCAGTGCCCGAAATTTGCAAGCCAGCAGGGCTGTCCACACATCTTAACGTTGTCAAGGTTGGGAACCCTCCCCTACACCATAATCTAGTTGGCGTATGTAAGGTGTGAGTGCAAGAAAAAAGAGCTTTTTTGTTTGCTATCTACATCCCCTGGAATTCTTGACCAAGGGAGAACAAACTAATTGCTCAGCCGGCTTTTCAGCAGCAAGCAAAAGCATTTTCACTCACATCGATTCTGTTCTGCATCCTGAATTGGGATTCAGGGTTTTTGTTTTTAAGCAATGGGGACTATTTATTTTTGGGTGTATTTTGAATTTGTTTTTGTCAAAATTATAATGTTATATTATTTGACATTTTGGATATAGGAAACCACAAGAATCCTTGTAAATCCACATGTACTAGGAAAAAAAACGTATTGGTCAGGAAAAGCAGCTAAACTAGTTATGATATTGCCAGAAATAGTTTGTTCAAGCTAAACACAAGCCACATTCCAAAACAAACCCTGATTAATTATTCTGGTTTGTCTCAGAAATCAAGAATTAGGATTTTTTTTTTCCTTAAAGGGAAAGGTATCTTCTGGTTCCTTCCCTTTTGTGGGGTCCTTGGTGCTCTTTGAGCTTGGTTGTTTTCTTGCAAAAATCAGTGCTGATGGTGTTACCTAGTTAGGTAATGAAATGTCTGAAAGGAAACAACCAAGCTCAGAGGGAACCATGGGCGCTTCTTTTCAACCCTGAGCTACAAATCTTCTCTTCTGTCTTTCCATTTTTTCCAGAGTCTTCACATCTTTAATTTGGGCAGACTATTAACCCACAGAGGAGACAGCACTGAGGCCAATCTGCAAATAAAGCTTTGAGAACCAGCACAATATAATGTAGAAGGTTGCACATGGATTAGGAAAAGCTGCCACACTCATAGAACTACTTGGACCAGTAATTCTCTTTTAGCTTCATCATGGGATTGGGGATAAAATAACACCACACACTTAATCTTTGAACCCCAAGCCACAAGATGGAACATTAAAAACTATAAATAACCACAAACTCATGAATGATGGTTTGTAAATAAAAAAAAAAACTATTCACACATTGGGTTAAAGCAAAACCTAAGTAAACCATGTGATGACTTAACGAATTGTGCAAATTCTCCTCTGGAGGCCAGAATAAATGACTAAGAACAATTCTCAAGACGTGTTAAAAAGATTCATTTTTTTTCTCTTAAACTTGTGCTTTTTAAATTAAGTCCCTTCTTCAAAGCCGATATTCTCATCATCTAAAAATCAAATCAACATTTTTCTCATAGGAAAATAGAATTCGAACAAATATTCTTTGCAGAAGGCAAGGCCATCCCTTGAAAAGTCTTTCCTATTGAGGGGTTGGGTTGAGAAGTTAGTAATCTCATCCAAGAAACTCCTGTAGTCCTTAGACCAGGGGTCTCCAAACTTGGCAACTTTAAGACTTGAGGATTTCAACTCCCAGAATTCCCCAACCAGCACTGTGCTAGAGGAACAGGTAGCGTTTGGTGACCTTACCTGGACTGAAATAAGCAGACTTAAGAGTCCAGGGATCTCCAACCCTTCAACCCTACTCCGCTGGGGCTTATCATTAAAGAGAGTTCAGGATCCCTTAATTGAAACTTTGGTTCCTTCCTAGGCTGAATGAAGATTCAGAAAATGAGATGAATCCACCAACCTACAGCTAGAAGCTGGGTCTCACCAGGCTGGAAAATGTTGGGAGATATCATCTTTTAAGTACCTAGTCAGAAGCCACTAAGGAATTTTGGACTATCCTCAGCAACCTTCACAAAGCAACCAGGGTTGGCGTTTTGGTTTCTACCTAAAACTGAAAGTGATTCTTTCTCAGGTTTGGTTTAATCTAGTCCAGGGGTGTCAAATTCCAGGCCCGTGGGCCAGTGGTGGGATTCAAATTTTTTTGCTACCGGTTCTGTGGGCATGGCTTAGTGGGCATGGCAGGGGAAGGATACAGTAAAATATCCAGTCAGAGATGGTATTTGCCGGTTCTCCGAACTCCTCAAAATTTCCGCTACCGGTTCTCCAGAACCGGTCAGAACCTGCCACCTCTGCCATGGGCTGGATCTGGTCTACCGGGTGCTTAGATCTGCCCGTGGGGTCACTCTGGAAACAGCAAAGGACTGGCCCACAGTGTCTCTGCCAGCGAAAACGGAGCTTCGGAGGAGGGTGCTGTTTTCAGAACTGATCGCTTCCTGCCAGCAAAAACGGAGTTTGGGAGCTTCCCCCAAGCTCCGTTTTCGTTGGCAGAGGGCTGCAGGAAGCTGCTGCAGCCAAAAATGGGACCTTGACGAGGGACAGTGAACTGGCCATGTCCACCTTGGTCATAACCCCCAACCCCATGTCCCCCGAGGTCAAACACAATCCTGATGCAGCCCTCAATGAAATGGAGTTTGATACCGCTGGTCTAGTCCTTCCCACCTCCCCGAGTTTACTAAATCAGAGCACTTCCTTCTAATGCTTAAAACATATTTTTAAGGCAGTGGTGAAAAGCCCAATGGCCCTCCATAGGCACGGGAATTTTAACTTCCACTATCTACAGCAGGGGTGTCCAACCTTGGCAACTTTAAGACTTGTGGACTTCAACTCCCAGAATTCCTCAGCCAGCTTTGCTCCCAGGAACTCTGTGCCACAGCACTGTATGAACCTCCATATTATTTGGGATGCCCAGAGAACAACAGTCCACTTAGCTTCAGCACAATCCCTAGATCAGGGGTCTCCAACCTTGGCGACTTTAAGACTTGTGGACTTCAACTCCCAGAATTCCTCAGCCAGCTTTGCTCCCAGGAACTCTGGGAGTTGAAGTCCACAAGTCTTAAAGTTGCCAAGGTTGGAGACCCTTATCCTAAATTGTGTCACAGCACTGTATGAACCTCCATATTATTTGGGATGCCCAGAGAACAACAGTCCACTTAGCTTCAGCACAATCCCTAGATCAGGGTCTCAACCTTGGCGACTTTAAGACTTTGTGGACTTCAACTCCCAGAATTCCTCAGCCAGCAAAGCTGGCTGAGGAATTCTGGGAGTTGAAGTCCACAAGTCTTAAAGTCGCCAAGGTTGGACACCCCTGATCTACAGCTTGCTCTGATAGGCAGAGTGGGAAGCTATGGGAATTACATGCCAAGGGTCTAGACTCTAGAGATGGCACCACCTCAAGGGAAGCTGGTATGAGCCTCTCCGGCAACAGGAGATAAAGCAGATTCCCCCACCTGCCACCCTCAGTCCTAAAATACCAACCTGCTGATGCAATGCCTCTTTTCGGCCTAGCAAAATTTGCCAAGAGGTAGAAAAGGATCCCAAAGTGTTGGGGAGGCCTGAAGCTTCCATGAAACAAACTGGCCTATCTGAATCCCAGGGATGATTCAGAAGCCATTCCTCCACCTGGAAAGACTTTTGAGGCACCTCGGTTTTACTTCCATCCCATGCCAGAAAAATCCAATCGGAGCCTCTTAAATCGGCAGTGTCAAACTCAAGGCCTGGGGGACAGATCTGACCCCGTGGGGTAACTTAGAACTGGCCCATGGGGCCGTCCTGAAAACAACGGGGGACTGGCCCACGGCGCTTCTGCCAGCAAAAACTGAGCTTGGGAGGGCTGTGTTCTAACTGGCAGAGGGTTGCAGGAGGCCGTTGCAACCGAAAACGGAGATTGGGAGCCCGTTTTCGCCGGCAGAGCGGTTGGCCCACCACAGGCGCCCTCGACAGGAGTGACATTGAGTTGGCCACACCCACAAATGCTGGCCCCTGGAGGTCAAACATAACCCTGACGCGGCCCTCAATGAAATGGAGTTTGACACCCCTGCCTTAAATTGAACCCGAATTGTTCCATTGGATCAACAATTCTAATCAGAGTTTATTCACTCATTAGATTTACCTCCTGAATATACAGGTTGTTCCCCCAACTTACAACCATTCGTTTAACCAACATTCGAAGTCACAATGGCAGTGACTTGCAATCTGTCCTTTGTACTTACAACCACCGCAGAATCCCCACAGTCACATAATCAACATTCCTTGGCAACTGGCATGTACAGGTAGGTAGTCCTCAACTTACAAGAGTTCATTTAGTGGCCGTTCAAGGTTGCAACAGCGCTGAAAAAAAGGGGACTGATGACCATTTTTCACACGTACCATGACCTCTGTAGCATCCCCATGAATCACTGATCAACATTCAGACACTTGGCAACGGGTTCATACTTATGACGGTCGCAACGTCCCAGGGTCGTGGGATCCCCTCTTGCAACCTTTTGACAAGCAAAATCAATGGGGGATTCACTTATCAACCAGGTTAATGATTTATCATCTGCGGTGATTCACTTAACAACGGTGGCAAGAACGGTCGTAAAGTGGGGCAAAACTAACTTAAGGCCTCACTCAACAGAAATTTTGGACTCGATTGTGATCCTAAGTCAAGGGCTGTCTGTATTTTAGACAATTGCAGAATTCCAGGGTCAGGTGATCACCATTTGCGACCTTCCCGGCTGGCTTCCGACAAGGAGAATCAACGGGGCAGGCTGGATTCACTTAATGACCATGTGATTCACTTAACGAATGCAGCGATTGGCTTACCAACCATGAAAAAAAGGCAGTAAAATAGAGCAAGACTCACTTACTAACCACCATGCTTAACAACATAAATTCCGGTTCCACTTGTTGTCCTAAGTCTGCTAAGTACAACTTAAGGCAGTGCGTATAATGCTCCCACCTTTCCTCAAGACAGAGGGATTGGCCAGGACTTACTCAGCTGGGCTCAGTACCAAAGGGAGGGCTAGAACTTACCATGTCTCTGCTTAGAGATCCAGGACATTAGAGTATAGGTAGTCTTCGACTTACGGCCACAATTGAGCCCAAAGTTTCTGCTGCTAAGTGAGACACGATTCACGATCTTTCTTGCCGCGGATGTTAAATGAATTCCTGCAGTGGTTAAGTGAGTCACGGTTGTTAAGTGAATCTGGCTTCCCCTGTTAGCTTTGCTTGTCAGAAGGTCGCAAAAGGGGATCACGTGACCGCCATAAAATGAGCCAGTTGCCAAGCAGCTGAATTTTGATGATGTTGACCGTGGGGGATGCTGCAACAGTCATAAGTGTGGAAAAACGGTCGTAAGTCACTTTTTTTCAATGCCGTTGTAACTTTGAACGGCCACTAAATGAACTGCTGTAAGTCAAGGACTACCTGTATGCCAAACTGACTGCCAGTGCCTACACTTCCAGTGGTTAAAACTCCGGAAAGCCAACATATAGTAGCTCCTACTTCCTTCTTCCATGAAAACAGGCATCAAAACTGAATGAAGTCAGTGAAGGGTGTGTCCTTGAAAGAGTTTCTTGTCCTATCAGTCTCTAAAATACATTCCAAAGCTTAGGGATAGTCCTCAACTTACAACCGTTCATTTAGTGGCCATTCAAAGTTACATCAGCCCTGGAAAAAGTGATTTATGGCCGTTTTTCACACTTAATGACTGTTGCGGCATCCCCATGGTCACATGATCAAAATTCAGCCGCTTGACAACCGACTCGTACTTATGACCGTGGCTGTGTCCCAGGGTCACGTCATCACCTTTTACCACTTTCTGATAAGCAAAGACAATGGACAAGTCAGATCCACTTAACAACCGGGTTACTAACTTAACAACAGCAGTGATTCACTTAACAACAGTGGCAAGAAAGGTCGTAACATGGGGGAGTTCCGGTTTGAAGGGCTTCGGCGACAGACAGAAATCCGCAATCATTCATGGTTTCGGTCTGCGCTCGCCACTGGAGCGCCCCGAGCCGGCTGGTTTCGGGGCTAAGCCACCCCGTAGAGGTGGTGAAGAGGAGGGAGACTGCCAGCAGGGTCAAGGAGAGCCGCATCTCTCCTCCTCAACTGGCCATTGCTCCCTTTCCCGAAGGTGGTAGGAGTGGTGGTCAGAAATGGCCACCTCAAAGAAGAACTCAACCGGAAAAGAACATGCAGGAGGAAGATAAGAAGTGAAAGTTTTGGCTGACCGGGTTAAATTATAAAAGCAACAACTAAGGTACCCTGGAATTTAAACTTACAAAAAATAACATCGCTCCCAAAGAAGAGTCGGAAGCAGCGAAGGAAAGTGAAAAGGGAAAGGTTTGGCTTTTTTTTTTCTTCTCTCTCCTTCCCTATACTGACAACTAAGAGACTTAAATAAGAAATCAGAAAAATCCGCTTTGACATCAATAGGTAATTAAGCTGAAAATAAAACAAAATGCCAAAGGGATAACAAAGATTTCTGGACATTAAAAAATTTCTTTTTCATAAGCAGGAAGGGAGAGAAAAAGAATAAGGGAAGGATCTGGAAGAGGGAGGAGACTGCCTGGACTTTAAAAGAATCTAAAGTTAAACTTCAATAAGACTTCTAAAAGATACATTTTAACTGAAACTTTGCAACTAAATAGTAACCCCAGGAAGAGAAAGTGAAAAAAAAAGAGCAAAAAAGAAACAGCTTGCGTGTATTTGGATTATTTGGTGATCTTTGGATTCTTGGTTATTATATTTGAATGACTAAAATCAATTGGGTGGTTGTTTAAAAATTTACACAATGGCACCACTTCTGGATGAATTGAAAACGGAACTTAAAAAGTACAAAGAAGATGCACAAGGGAAGGGTTCTTTTGGCTTCGTTTTTCAATTCTTAGAAATGGAGATTTGGAACTATGAAAAACAAGAAAAGACTGTAAAACAAGAAGACTAGGACAAAGAAGAAGCCATCTTTAATGAACAAGCAATTTTATGTGGGGAAGAAAATGGAAAGGGGGGAAAGAGAATGGAGAATTTAAGACTTAAAAAACAACCAAAGAAAAGAAAAATAATTCAAAAAATAAGTATAATACTGGAAAGCAACAGAAAAGGGGAATACAGAAGAGAGAAATAGAGGTAGAGAGACAAGGGGGTAAAAAGGGGAGAGAGAAGAAGAGAGGGAAGAAGGAAAGGAAGTTACAAAGGACTGGAGCAAGATATAGAGAAACAGGACCTATTTAGAGATAATGGGTGAAAATCTAACTGAAAAAGGGATTCTGTAAAGGTACATAAGATTGTATGGTTATATTAGTAATAGAAATAACTTTAGAAAATTGGAAACAACGTATGATTAAAATGAGGGATAAAATAGTTAGTGTAATTTAGTGCAATGTTTGTGAATAAAATAAGTGAAATAAAATAAATGAGAAAATTGAATTAGGAAGGAACGGGAACATTTTAATTAGTTAATGTTTTATAAAATATAAGTGAAGAGGGGGGAAATTAACTATGGAAAGCTTATAATTGTTCCCATAGAAGTATGATATTTAATTGAAAAGTAATGTTAAAGATGTTAAGACTTTAATGAATATTAATATTAATGATAGAATTGAATTGGAATGGAATGTTGTTTTAATTATATACATTTATAATTTTTCTTTTTTAAGAATACAGTGTGTATTTTAAGAATGTACCAAGCAGAATCCGAATGGAAGTTATGTATTATATTGAATGTTACAACTTTAGGGAAAAGATATAAAGGCGTCATACTCCAATCAGTAACTACAGGAGAAATTTTGTTTAATGAGAAAAGATAATAGATAATTGAAACAGGACAAAAAATATAAATACAATGATTTGAATTGAGATGAGATAATTAAAATAAAATTGAGAAAATTAAAAGAGGGGAGAAGCTATGCAGAAAATGTAAAATAGTAATAAGATATGGAATAGAATATAAAAATGAGCATGAACCTGAATTTGTGTCTGTATGAAGAAATGTAACCCGGGATTACACTATTTTCAAAAAAGATGTTTTATTTGTATTTTTTTTCTCTTTGTGAAAACTCAAATAAAATTTAAAAAAAAAAAAAGAAAGGTCATAACATGGAGCAAAACTCACTTAAGTCTTGTTTACTTAGCAACCAGAAATGTTGGGCTTAACTTTGGTCGCAATTCAAGGATTACCTGTATTTCCCATCCTAGGACAAAATAGGTCTGAAGAATCACTACACAGCAGATTCTAAGACTTTTAAGAGGTGTTCTAGCCAAGGAATTGGGGGAGTTGAGATCCACACATCTTAAACTTGCTTGAGAAACACTGTTCCAAGAGGTAGGAAACACCCATGAAAAAAGGAAGCAGCGTTAAATAGTAAGGATAAAAGTTATGATTGCCACAAGAAATAATACCTCTTTATAATTTCTATCATTGCTGTGAACCACTCAGAATCTTTGACAGCGAAGTGGCATACAAGCTTAATAAACTATCATTATACAGTACTTACTGTATCATATAGACTTGGGAGGTCAATTTTAATAGAATAGAATAGAATTTAATAGAATAGAATAGAATAGAATAACAGAGTTGGAAGGGACCTTGGAGGTCTTCTAGTCCAACCCCCTGCCTAGGCAGGAATCCTTACACTACTTCAGACAAATGGTTATCCAACATCTTTTTTTAAAACTTCCAGTGTTGGAGCATTCGCAACTTCTGGAGGCAAGTTGTCCCACTGATTAATTGTTCTGTCAGGAAATTCCTCCTTAGTTCTAAGTTGCCTTTAGGTGCTTTGGAGAATAACTTGACTCCCTCTTCTTTGTGGCAGAAGAGAGATATTGGAATACTGCTATCATGTCTCCCCTAGTCTTTCTTTTCATTAAAGTAGGCATACCCAATTACCAGGGGTGGGATTCTACCAGTTTGCACCTATTCGCTAGAATGGTTGTTAGAAGAAATTACTGGCCTAATCCTGTAAGGAAGGCAGGAAGGAAACATTCTGGTGTTGCTTATAGAAACTGCCTCTCCGTTAACCCTTATTACATTCTTGGCAGGACTAGACCTCCTGTCTCAGGAATGTCTCTGGAGTTTTTTTCCCCTCCTTTGCTGGTACTTTGCTTGTGTGGAGTCACCATTCAAAGTTACAATGGCACTGAAAAAAGTGACTTATGCCTGTTTTTCACACTTACGACTGTTGCAGCATCCCCACAGTCATGAGAGCCCAGGCGAGGAGATGCGTGCCTCGATGTGAGTGACATTGAGTTGGCCACACCCAGCCAGTCACATGACCACCAAGCCATGCCCACCAACACAGAACCGGTTGTTAAAAAAATCTGAATCCCACCCCTGCCAATTACTGCAACCCTTCTTGATATGTTTTAGCCTCCAGTCCCCTAATCATCTTTGTTGTTCTTCTCCGCACTCTTTCTAGAGGCTCAATATCCTTTTTTACATCGTGGCGACCCCAAAAAAATATTTGGAGGGGAGGAGGGGGAGAGAAAACAGATCCAGGGATGGCTTGGTCAACCTGAACTCCTAAAATAATCAATCACAGCTGTACATGAAACCCACATATTCTTCCAACTGACTGGAAGCTATCTGCAAGTACGGACCATCATGCTGACACAAGGATCACCCAAGACATCAAAGCAGAAGCAGCCCTGGGTCCATTCCCATATGCAAATTACCCATAATCAAGACAAAAACCAACTAACTTAAAACAAGACACAGCTCCAACTATCTATCCCGGAGGTCTCCAAATTTGGCAACTTTGTGGACTTTAATTCCCAGAATTCTCCAGCCAGCTATGCTGGCTGGAGAATTCTGGGAGTTGAAGTCCACAAGTCTTAAAAGTTGCCAAGTTTGGGGACCCCTGGTCTATCCTTTCATCCTGGATCTTGCTTCTAAATTAGCAAGCTGTTTCCTAAACTCAACATTCCATTCATGTTCATTAACCTAGATTTTAGGAAAGGCAGATTCCCCTTTGCCAATTGAGAAAGGATGTTCATTTTAGACCACGGGCGTCAAACTCGCAGCCCCGCAGGCTGAATGCGTTACGTGCTGGCCACGCCCACCCCCATTTAGCAAAGGGGGAAAAGTCGCGACATGTCACGTGATGACAAGAGTTCGACACTCCTGTTATAGACAAAGATCCCCTAGAGCAGGGGTCCCCAACCACCGGCCCCCGGACCGGTACCGGTCCATGGATCATTTTTTACCGGGCCGCAAAGCTTGGGCGCCGCCATCTTGTTTCGACGGTGCTTCCGGGTTTTTGGTTGCTTCCGGGTTTTCGGTTGCTTCCGGGTTTTCAGTTGGAAAGCGGCGTTTGGGTGCTCGCGCCTTAGTTTTGTCGAAGTGGGGGGCGGCTTCGAATGAAGATCCGTCCCGATGGTGGTGGAGTCTCGCGTTACTCAGGTACCGGTCCATGGAAGAATAAATAATCGTGAAACCGGTCCCTGGTTCAAAAAAGGTTGGGGGCCACTGCCCTAGACCACCGAGTCAGGGGCCATGCTTACTTATTAGAGATGCCCCGATTAAAAATAACCTTTGTAAGCTCAGGGTTGACCTGTAGGATCCTTGCAGCTTTCTGAGCTTGGTGTTTTTCTTAGAGACATCTCATTGCCAAACTAGGCAACATCATCAGTGCTACGTTATCACCAGCACTGTGTTCCCTAGTGGATAATGAAAACGTCTACAAGAAAATAACCAAGCTCAAGAGAGCATTAAGAGCCCCACGGTTATTAGAGATGGCCAGATGGCCATTCACGCACTTGTCTCATCTGGCCAAAGAGCTGGTAGCCTTATTACTAGTTGCTATAGTTAAATCATATGATTTACAGGGAGTTCTCGACTTACAGCAGTTCATCTTTAAAGTTACAATGACACTGAAAAAAGCGACCTACAACCGTTTTTCACACTTAGGACCGTTGCAGCATCCCCACGAATTTGGATCACGGTGTCGTGATCAAAATCCAGATGCTTAGCAGCTGCTTCATACTTATGACAGTTGTAGGATCCCAAGGTCATGTGATCACCCTTTGCGACCTTCTGACAAACAAAGTCAATGGAGAAGCCAGATTCACTTAACAGCAGTGTCATTAATTTAACAACTGCAATGATTTACTTAAGAACTATGGCAAGAAAGGTCATAAAATGGGGCAAAGTTCACTTAACCAATGCCTCTCATTTAGCAACATAAAATTTGGGTTCAATTGTGGTCGTAAACTGAGGAATATCTGCCCCGGATTAGTCAGTCTGCAAAATGTAACAGATCATGAATTTACCCAAAAGTTCTACATTTTCCTATCCGTAGCTTCATTGCAAACTTGAAAGAAATGTGGTTCCATTCCACATTTACCAGGGATTTTGAAACTGTGGTTCAAGGCTGGGTTGTCTCGAGCAATTTAAGACTGAGGGGAAGGGTTGCTTTAAAATAAAAAGTCGACCCAGATTTGGACATGCACAGCGGAAGCATCCCACTCCATGCATTGCTTCCTTATAGAAACCCAAATAGACAACCGCAATGCCACAAAGTTTTAGAATGGCTGCAATAGACAGATTACAATGACATTATTAAAAGTGATGTGTCCATTTCTTGCTCCATGCTAATCCCAATGAAGCCATGCATTTTACTCCTGAAGGGATGGTACACAAATTCATTTTAGGAAGTTGTAATACTGTAAAGATTCAGAATCTTACATATATTATTCTTAACCCTCCTGCCTTCCGTGTATTCTCCCAGCAAGGCATCTGGCCCACAGCTGATTCCAAACCATTGCTGGCTTTGAGAATAGGTTATTGCATGAGGCATAATCAGTTAGGTTTACCACGTGTCAAGTAACAATGGCTAAGTGCACACACACACCACTTTGAGCCATGTTACCAAACCATCATATATAACACAGTAGTACAATGCATGGACCACATTAATCTTCATTCTTAAGGTACCACAATACTATTGTTTGTGCTTGAAATGCAAGACACATTTACATAATTTGCTGTTCAGCTGAAAGCTTTCAAAAGTAGTGTTGTTAAGAGCGGCCTACTTCACATACTACACTAAGCTAAACACCATATTTAAAAAACCACAATGGGTAGCATCATTTGCTTCACTTTCACCACGATTTCCTTTCTAAGCCGCCAGTGACCCAAGGCTCACAAATAGCACTCTAAGCCAGGGGTGTCCAACCATGGCAACTTTAAGGCTCATGGATTTTAACACCCAGAATTGGGGAATTCTGGGAATTGAAGTCCACAATTCTTAAAGCTGCCAAGTCTGGAGACTTCTGCTTTAAGCCATAAATAAATTCATAAACCTAAACAGGCAAAGTTCTCACAATAGGGTTACAACCACCAGAGTTGTCATTACAGGTAGTCCTCAACTTACAACCACAATTGAGCCCAAACTTTCTGTTGTTAAGTGAGTTTTGCTCCATTTTACGACATTTCCTGCCAAACTTGTTAAGTGAATCACTGAAGTTATTAAGTTAGTGACATGGTTGTTACGTGATTCTGGCTTCCTCCTTGGCTTTGCTTATCAGAAGGTCATAAAAGAAGATCATGTGACCCTGGGACACAGGAACTGTTATAAATGAGTCAGTTGCCAAGCATCTGAATTTTGATCATGTGACCACGGGGATGCTCCAAAGGTTGTAACTGTGAAAAATGGTCATATCACTTTTTTCAGTGCTGTTGTCACTTTTGAATGGTTACTAAATGAACTGTTGTAAATTGAGGACTATCTGTACATAGGACATTAAGCCAGAACCAAGCAACTAGTAGTATGACCTAGTGCAGTGGCGGCAAACCTTTTTGGCACTGAATGCTGAAAAAGGAGTGCGCGCGCGCCAGAAACCAGAAGAGGAGCTCCCTGGTGCGCGCAGCCACTTGGTCTTCCGGTTTTCAGCGTTCCCACATGCACAAAGACCTGCTGGCTGGCACGCATGTGTGCACCGGAACCAGGAAGAGCAACGGCCGACGGCTGGCGTGCCCAGAGACGGCTCTGCATGCCACTTCACGCGTGGCATAAGTTTGCCATCATGGTCTTAGTGCAATGCATCACTCCCAGAGTCACCATCCCAATTGGCCTCTAGCGAAGACAAGAAGGT
The DNA here is from genome assembly GCF_049901735.1 of Notechis scutatus. Taxonomy (NCBI): domain Eukaryota; kingdom Metazoa; phylum Chordata; class Lepidosauria; order Squamata; family Elapidae; genus Notechis; species Notechis scutatus. Next base: position 8,452,548 of record NC_142016.1, read on the forward strand.
TGAAAATCACAAAGTTGTTTGCAAGTGTCTCACAAATCTCTCAAAACCGCAGCCAATACACCCATTACACTAAGAGCCTAAGAGCCATAGGTTGAATCCCTGACAATTAACCCAAACTTCTGAAGAATAAGCTTCTTGGATAAGAAGTGAAACTTTTTCAAAGGAAGAAAAACCAAGGAAGTCCCAGTGGCCTTCGGGAAAAGCACCTCTGGGACAACCTGGATGAACGAGAATTTCCACAGACGTAGTGACAATGAAAAACCCTCTTCTGAGAAAGTTTCAAAAAGCACACACGCTCTTCATCTTTTCCTCGTCAGCTTGGAAATGCTGGGGGCCGAGTTTCTTTAGAGGAAATCTGGAGGATGCTGGTTCCGTTTTTTTTTAAAGAGGCGATAAAAAAGGAAAACCTCCTACAACCGTGGAGGTCACGGCTTGGGCACACAAAGACAAAGAAAAAAAACCCACTGCCCTCCCACAGCTCCTGCCCCGAGCCTCCCCTCTTTAAGTCACAATTACTTTCCATCACCATTACTTTGTTACATTTACTCCCACGTAGGATGAGTATGATGAGACTGGCAAACCCCTTTGCTCTACTTGGGAATAGGAGAGAGATGAAGAGAAGGCAAACCCCACCCCTCCTCTTCGCACCCCTTGTCCTAACAGGAACCTACCCGTCTGCATACCCCTTTCAGACACGTGTCACAGCGTTGATGCAAAGTTGAGCATCGAAGCCTCCCTGATATTTCCCCAGCGAACCTCCAAGGAACCCTGGTGTCTCTTTCCACTGACCTTTCAAACAGCTATTTCTCCCCCCCACATCCAGAAAGACCTTCCAAAGTTGAGTCACTCTCTCTGTCTTCTCACTTATCCACCTCGGTTTTCTCCTTCAAAACTGCTGTCCATCACGTACCTGCAGATATTTTGGAAGTAACCGTTTCGGGACTTCCCAAGCGGATGGTCTACCATCCCAACCTTTCAGAGAATTCCAGGTGTGTGTGTGAGGGTGTTAGTTTCAATAAAAGTGGTACCTTCATTCACTAGGCTGTGCATTGATAAGCTGGATCCCTACTACACACTAAACTGCTGTATGCACTCAAGCACAGGCTGCCGGGTTCATCCTCCATGTTAAGGCATCATCCCACAGCAAATTTCATTCTAGCTTGGAACCTCAGGTGGGATCTGTTGAGTGCCAACTCCGTTTGGCTTAGGAGCCTGGTCCTTGGGACTTAGTGGCAGATGGGAGGTGAGAAGGGACCTGGCATGGATCTCATCCGGTGCCAGGAGTGGCCTTGGTGTCCCTTGCAAAGAGATGCACACGTCTCTGGTGGGACGTGTGAAGCGAGTGGGGATTCCCCCTTCAAGAACAGGGGAAATTCTCTTTCTTTCCATCTCTAGAAGGGCTGATGAGTAGCAAGGTTTCCTGTTCAAGGGTTGTTTACTCTCTCCAACACACCTACCAGCCAAGACTTATTCTCCTCATCCAAGCTTGTCCACAGACTGCTCTCTGGCTGCCTGGGTTGCACCCCACTTCCACAAAACAGCTGTGGGTCCCCCATAAACCTTGTCTCCTTGCATACCTGGTACTCAGAGGCTACACATTCCTCTTCCCCCACCCACAAATCCGATGCTTCAAGAGCCTCTTCTCCGGCTGAGCCCACCTCTCTCGCTTACCCCAGCCTTTCCACAGAGCTGAAACGATCCCCCCACCTCAAAGACCCATTTCTGATTCCTGCTCCCTCCCCATTTCTTCCGGATTCATCCCAATGCCTGGTCCCCTTTGCCCTCCCCCCAATTTTGTCTCTGCACACCACTTTTTTATGCAGCCCCTCATCCTCCCCCCACATTATCTGCAATCTCAGCCAGTCTCAAACCCTCCTTTCCATCACAGGGCTTTCCCAAATGCAAGTTCGGAGTTTTCGGAGAGCCCCCTCCCAATCCCGCTGCTTCCAACAAGCCCCCGCGGCCCCAGAGAATCTTCCCCACCCGACCCCACTCGGCCCTTGGTAAGCCCCCTTTGCAAGATTCTTTGGAAGGCCTCCCCTTCCTCTTCGCAGGCCTCCAGCCCCTTTCCTCCTTGGCTCGCAGAACCCCCCACGAGCCAGCGGGCTGGAACTTAGAGACTCCCCCTCCAAACGTGGGCCCCCTCCTCACGTCCAGCTCGGGCCTCGCCTCGCCTTCAGCCCCCTCCCCAACGTTGCAAACCGCCTGCCCCGATACCTCTTTCACCCCAAGCCCCCCCCCCCCCACATCCCGCCGCCTTCGCCTCCATTGTTCTTCGACCAACCTGGCGCCCTCCGCAACCCTGGCCCTCGCCCCCGGCGCCCCCAAGGCCCCCTCCCCGGGTTCCCAAGCCCAGAAGCCCCCTCCCCTTTGCAAAATCCCGGGGTCGCTCTTGCTCCTCTGGAGAGACCCCCCTCCAGCCCCCATTTATTGCACGGGCTCCCGGAGTCGCCCGGACCGATTGCATCCTCCCCCCCCCCACTCCCGCTGCACGCTGCCCCTCTGAGCTGGCCCTTCCCGGGCTCCTTGCAAGGGTACCTGCTCCCGAGGGACCCGCGTCCATCCCATCCACGCGGGCGGCGCCCCGGACCGGGGAGAGGGGGAGGAGGGCGCGCTTGCGACGGCGAGAGAGAGAGACCCACGTCCAAAGGCGCACCGGGACCTGGGCGCCGCTGCAGCCGCAGCCTCTGCTCGGGACGAGCCCGGGATCCCGGGATTGCGCCTGCGCGGTAGCCCATCCAACCAGCGCCGCCGCAGGCTGGGAAAGAGAGGGAGGGAGGGAGGGAGGGAGGAAAGGGCGGGGGAGGCGAGGAGCGGAGCAAAGAGGTAAGAAACGAGGGGAAGTCTCGAAAGAGCCGACACTTCCGACGCTTCCGAGGCCGGAGGAGAGATGCTCTTGGCCCCAGAGACGTCAGGAGAGAATTCCGGCCACAAAACGCCCAGGGCTGGGAACGGATGCAGGCAGCCCACCTCTAGCCCCCTCTAGGGAGCAGCATTAGGCAAACATTAGGGAATCGGGAGCCGAAGAAATTAATATCTCCAGGCAAGGAAAGGAAACGTCCCTAAAAGGAGCTTCTTCCACGAGGGTTTCCCAACCTCAGTGACGTCATCTCCCAGAATTCCTGGGGAATTCCCGAGGTGGTTGGGGAATTCTGGGAAATGATCCACCCATCTTCACGTTGAAAAATACTCTCTGGGCCTATGTCTTGCTTCGGATTGGACTCTGAAAGGGAACTTGAAATGGATAAAATATTTAAGATATGATTGTTAAAATTAATGATTAGAACATGGTATACTAGCAAAAAAAATTGTGAAATGAGATTTGAAGTAGAAGGAGGAGGAACATTTCAATGAAATATTGAGCTATAATATGTGATGTGGGGGGGGATAATTATGGAAAATAGGGCTCTCATAAAAGTATGTGATTTAATTGAAAAGTAATGAGTTAAACGTCTAAGATATGAATGAATATCAATATTAATGAATAGATTTGTATTATTTTTGATAATATAGTATAATTTTAGAATGTACCAGACAGAATCCCAATGTATGTTATGTATTTTATATTAGGTACTATAAATATAAGGGAAAAAGATAAAGGCATCATCTCCATATAGTGTACAGAAGTATTTCTTCTTTTTTTTAAAGAAGAAAAATAAACGATTGGCTGGAATAGAACAGACAAAGAATAATAAATATTAGGATATGAATTGAGAGGAGGGGGGGAAAATTGAGAAAATTTAAAGGAGAGGAGAAGTTATATAGAAAATTGAAAATGTTAATAAGATATGAAATGGTATGTAAAATGAATATGAAACTGAATTTGTGTCTGTACCAAGAGTTTTAACCCGGGATTAAGCAACTTTCAGAAAAGAGATTTTTTATGCTTTTATGTTTTGTGTTTATGTGTATTTATGTATTGTTTGTCTTGAAAATAAAACTTGTTTTTTTTAAAAAAAGAAAAAAAGAAAAATACTCTCTGGGCCTATGTCTTGCTTCGGATTGGACTCTGAAAGGGAACTTTTGAGTGTTCTTTACGCCAAGAGGATTCATCTATTTTTCTGCTCCTTTCTTGTCCTCCAAAACCACCATTGATTCCCCTCGAGTCAGTCCATTTTATGCTTGTTTTTCATTTTCTCATCTCTCTTCCCGGTTGAGATTTGCAATCCGTTCCCTCTTACTTACTCTTTACCCTTTTGTTCTTACTATTCCTGATTCGTTTTGCAATTCATTCCTTCTAAACCAACCTTTTTCCCCCAAAAACTTTTCAACTTGTAAGATAGCTGGATTTCAAGAAGTCCCCAACCAGCATGTGGACAACTCCACAATGAGTTGTAGTCCACCCATCTTAAAAGATGCCCCAGGTTGAGACACACTATTTTAAAAGCTGGCATTCACTTCTAATAAATAAATCAGCCAGCCAACCAACCAACCATCTAGGGCAGGGGTCTCCAACCTTGGCGACTTTAAGACTTGTGGACTTCAACTCCCAGAATTCCTCAGCCAGCTTTGCTGGCTGAGGAATTCTGGGAAGTTGAAGTCCACAAAGTCTTAAAGTCGCCAAGGTTGGAGACCCCTGATCTAGGGATTGTGCTGAAGCTAAGTGGACTGTTGTTCTCTGGGCATCCCAAATAATATGGAGGTTCATACAGTGCTGTGACACAATTTAGGACAAGGGTCTCCAACCTTGGCAACTTTAAGACTTGTGGACTTCAACTCCCAGAGTTCCTGGGAGCAAAGCTGGCTGAGGAACTCTGGGAGTTGAAGTCCACAAGTCTTAAAAGTTGCCAAGGTTGGAGACCCCTGATTTAGGATACAGATAGTTCCCTACTTAACAACAGTCACAAGAATGGGACCAGAATTTCCATTCCTAAGCTTGCATTGAGTTGTGTCCATTTTTTTTCTGCCACGGATGTTAAATGAATCACTGCAGTTGTTAAGCAAACCATATTTGTTAAACAAATCTGGCTTCGCCTATGACTTTGCTTGTCTGAAGCCAACGGAGAAGGTGATTACATGACCCCAGGATATTGCAACCCTTAAAAATAAATGCTGGTTGCCAAACGCCCAAATTTTGATCGAGTTACCATGGGGATGCTGCTATAGTCACATGTACAAAGGCATAAATCACTTTTTTAAAGTCCCATTGCAACTTCTAAGGGTCATTAAAGGAACAGTTGAGAGAATACCTATATGCAGGTAATAGTGAAAGGAAGATGACCCAAGAGGAGATAAAAAAGAAAGCGTTAAACCCTACAGCTTCATTCAACACTACTAGTAAAGGCATCTTTTTCCTGTTTTCTACATCTCTCATTTTAGTTAATTCTTTGGTTCTTCTTTCGAAGCACAGGTGGGTGCACAGGTGGTGATCCATTTCAATTTGTTCTGATTGAGTGACCTTGTTTCAAAATACCTGTAAGTTTCAAACTCTTAATCCTTCACCCCTTTTGCTTTGTTAGACCATATTAGTCCTACTAATGGTTTTGCCCCACAGCATGGATCCTTTGCAGCTGCAAGAGAGATCTAGTCCTTTCACCATTTGAAGCAACCATTCCCTGGATTTGTCCTTCTTCACTTCTTGTGGCCAACAAAGGAATCCACTGCTGGTGCCCCTTAGTGGAGATCTGAGGGAATGTCAAGGAAGTCACCCCAGCCTCTCTGTGCTGTACAGTACCATGGATTTCTTGGAGCGAGTCTCCACATTGGAAACCTTGCTGGCAACTAAGGTTCTTTGTTAATCAAATGTGTATGCTGCCCAACTCTTAAGACTCTGGGCTAGCTTGAATTATGCAGCGGATTCAGATTGTTGACAATGTTTTTTGGACACCTCTATGGTGCTAGCTCTTCTGATTCTAGCTGGCTTGCAACATCAGGAATGCAAACATGGAGGAAATCACAAAATCCATCTGTAGAACAAATACAACTAGAAACAAAGATGCTAACCCCTAAAACTAAGCCTATCATAGTTGCTCTAAAAGAAGTCCAAAGTCTCTCTTGAAGAGGACAAGGCTGGTCATCTTCATCACGTTGGGATGCACCTCAACTCAAGGGACAATGTCTTCCAGGAGGAGAGGGTTACTATAACTTTCTGAGTGCCCACAGAGGGTCTGCCGTAGGGGCGGAAAAAAAATAATCAAGATGGCTGTTGAAACCTTGCTTTGTTCTTGATGCTTCAAGGCACACTTTAAAAAGGACAGGGCTTTGAACATGCATCAAAGCCGCCACTCTGACTTTGGGGGCACACTTTTAAAGGGGTTCAGAGGTCACTGCAAAGTCTTTAAAAAGTTAGCTGTTCTGCGTAACCCAAATTCACCGGATAAATCACTTGGCTTGCTTCACATTAAGTCATAAGCAGAGCTTAAAATCAAATGTACAAGCATGAGGGTATATTTTAAAATGGGCACTTACATTTGTCCATGGTTACCTCAACCACTTTAGCCCAGAAATATGGTTGGTTGCATCTCTGAGTGATAGATTATCTTTTAATCTTTGCATTAAGATTGCATAGCATAAGTGCCAAAAATGGGTGGGTAAAAACCAACAGGTGCAGTCACAAATACATCTTGGCTGGAGACAATCAAAATGGGTGAGAATCATAATACTATGTATAATTTTGCATTGTGTAAAGCAGGATTTCATTTTGTGTGTCATCAAGCTACTACAATTTCTCATTATGATTACTTTAAAATTTTATATTACTAGAGGGAGGGGCAAAACAATCTTTTTTAAGTATACTTAAAAGACCATGTACCCTTCATCATCAGACTGGTTGACTATTTCTGTTGATGTTATTATGCATTATATTCTTACTCATTTTTATCCAAGATTTCTCTTGGTCTTATCTTGCCCAAGGTAAGTTTTCTCTCTGGAGAGATGCAGCATGCGAATGTAAAATATAATACAAAATAAGTATTATCCAGTTACATGCACATTATGAACTAAGAGAAGGAATTAGTTCGCTGCTTATTGCAATTGCCTTCCTCAGTAAATTCTGCCTAGAGTTTACTTTGATTGCCAAGGTCACATAGTTGATAACTTATTTAGGTTAGCCAAAACACAAAAAATTATCTCGGGTTACAGTTATATTGATTCAAATGCCATCAAAGTCAAGGCCACAAGTATGTTTACTTTATATTTCACATTCTTTGCTTCTTATCCAATATGTGACTTGGTTCTTAAATATTCTAAATTTCAACTTCTCAGTTATTTGGTTTACAGTCAGGCATCCAAATAATATTATTTAAAATTCCATTTCATGCCCTTGTTTCTACCATGAATCTAATCAGTAGCACACTGGTTTTAGAACAAAAATAAAAGACAAGCTTTTTTTATTGCACACCGAAGAAAAAACATTTGGCAACAAATGCCTTTATTTTTTGGACACATGAACACAAAATCCCTGCAGGCTAAAAAAAGAAAAAAAAATACATTGCAATTATACACAGCCAGCATATCGCAATGGGGGAGGGAGGTACTGTTAACCTACCCATCCCAGAGTCTCTTTTAAAGAAAAAGTACCTCGTATTGCTATAGACATACATCCAGTCCAATTTAATAAAATACAATTTATAACATTACAAGTCTAACAGTATAGAAACAAACAAACAAACAAACAAAGGAAAAATACATCCGTCGAAAATGAACATATGCCAACAAGTTTTACGTACAAGGTCCAGGCCCTAGACATAGAAATGTCACGAAAGTGTCAATAGCAAGGTATAAAGAAACCCTTAATTGATATCCACTTATGATCTTTCCTCAATTTGCACAAGGGAAAAAACCTTGCAGTTGAAACAGTATTGATACAATGCCCACGGAACTCTGTTTTACGAAAATGAAAACAGAGGAACTGCCTTGCCATCGAGCAAGAAGGGGGGAAAAGGACCCACAGCCTTATCAACAAAGGTAGTTTTCTTGGCAGGAGTGGGAAGAACTGGTTGGAGGTTGGGTGACCTGTCGTAAGAAGAACCATGCCCTTTTTCTCCATCATGCAAAGATTCTTGATATTAGGGCTGTAGGAGAAAAAAGACTTCTCTTGATCAAAGAAACACGGAACATCTTCTGCCTGTCCTTGGATGCCCTTCTTTAAAATGCCCAGAAGTCACAGAAGTAAGCAAGACTCTCTGTTACAGAGCAAAAAGCATTTTAGAGCCTCTTTGGAATAAAAGTGCTCAAAAAAAAAAAAAAAAAAGGCAGAAGACTTACAGAAGAAACCACATTTGATTTTCCTATAAACACCAAGAACTACTGCCAAATTATTAGCCCATTCTCCTCCAGCCCACAGTTCAAATATGCTACATTTGAAAATCTCCCATGACATAACAGTACAAAAAAAGGAGCCAGCAGGCTTAATATAAACCAAGAGTCTCCAACCAAGTTGAAATTGTGGAAGTTGTAGCCCAAAACGACCAAAGACAACACAGTTGGAGAAGACTGGTCAAAAGGAAAGAAAACAACATTAAAAAACCCCAACCAAACTAAACCCTAAAACCTTAAGAACTATAGCTAGAAAATGCACATCTTCCCATTGATTGACACATGCGTAACCATTCAGTTCATCCCCACGGGAAGGGGCAGTCCCAATGAGTCAAAAAGGTCTCCCAAAGATCAACAAGACCCTCCTTTTATCAGTTTGAAGATCTTCATCGCTATCGGCTCTGAAACATACCCAAATGACATCATTGGACCATTATTCAGCAACTAAGAGATGACTGAACATTTTTTTGCACAGGAAAATTTTCAACAGAGACAAGAAGGAAGAGGGGGTGGAAATCATGAAAAATTCCAAGAAAGTGCAAAAGTTGGCAAGAAAGTTTTCTCATCAACATTTTTGGGATGATACAATTCACTGTGATAATAATTCATTTAAAAAAGTATCCTGCTTAGATATCTCTCTGAAATACGGATGATTTCAAAAGACCAATGTGGATTGTGGGCTGTAATACACATGAAAAATACGATCAAAATCCTTTTTTTTTTTTCCTATGATAAAAAATGTTTAAAAAGAACCATTTCATATAGCTTATACACTTTATTTCCTAATAAGCCAACCAGAAAAAAAATCTTCCCAGATTCGTTAAGCGTCCTGTCTTCACAGTTTGGGCCCAACTACAACTAAAATTAACTGAGCCCTTTAAAATGCATGTTTTCATCCAATCGCTCTTTTTTGTTACTATTTGGGTGGCAATGAGGTGGCTCATTGCCACCTGGCTCCCAAAATCTGCTTTTGCTGGGAAATGATAGAATGAGAGGCTTAAGTCGTCCTCCAGACCTACTTCCCAATCTTGATCTGGACGTGGGAATAAAAGCAGATTTGGTTGCTCAAGGTATACAAACTTTTTGGAAAGCCTGTTTTCCATTCTGCCTGGCTGGGATTTGGAAGATCTCGCCTGTAGACAGGTGGGTACATATATCCCTTTTCTCCACCTATACTAGGTGCTAGGGTAGCTACTGGTATACCCAGATGGTTCATATATCCATTTTTCTTACTTCTCTCTCTCAAACCATGTCCTTATCTAGTGCAATAAAAAAATGCTACACACTAAAACAGGTGCTTAAACTCTTTTCAAGGTGCCTCAGCTCTCCGTTTGTTTGGGCCAGCAGGAGTTAAAATTCTTGCATTTTCTCCCTGAACATTAAAAGAAAAGAAAAGCAGCAGACAAACTAAAGCAGTGGCCACTCTCCCTCCCTGTGCATCCTGATATTGATTATCCAAGTGAGGTATTCCCAAGGAAAAGTTTAAAAAAAACAAAACCTTATCTATACTTAAGCAATCTAATATCTCAGTTCTGGACGTCAGAACTAAGTTCTGAATGGGGGACGAACACTGCATATGCCCTTTCCCACAGACACCCACACACACCCACGGCTCTGGAAGAAGCATATAAAACTTTTTTTGTTTCTTGAAGACTAACTTCAGTGTACTCTGACACAACTGAATAATGTTCTTGGAAATGTACATTTTCCAAGTTATTAGAAGCTCTATTTCAACTGACTGAAGAACAATCTAAATGGTGTATCATATTGCCAACTTGAAAGTCCGGATTTGAACGCTCACAAGGTCACATGACTCTTGTGACATCACCCTTTGATTAGAAATCCAGAGTGCAATTATTGCCCAAATCCCAGTCTTCCACAGTGGTGGCCGTATCAACTCAGTCAAAAACTAGGAATTTAAAGCATTGTGTGCTAACACTCACAAGCTAGTCTCAACACAACACTATTATTGTCTACACAACCCCCTCCATCCTACTTTTGGTATTAACATGTTTCAGTGGAAGAGAACTGAGCAAAATAAGAATCCTAATAGAAAAGGTTCAAGATCAACATTACAATTCACACTTCACACATGCTACTGAGTGTCGCTGTACATGCAAGAAACCTAAATCATCAAAGGAAACAGGATTTAAATTGCTGGTAAAAGTCTTTGATTGCTACTGTCACACTATACACAACTGTACAAATTGGCAAAGCCTTTTTTCCGATACACAACACCCACTTTCCAAGCTTATAAAAAGGGGTAGACGGACCAATGGTGACTATAAAACAGTTAAAAATAATCATTTGTAAAAAGCATGAAGGGAGCCTCTTCTGATCCATTTTCAGTAATTAATTTTCTCTCCAGCAAAGATAAGTCAATCTACCCAAGAATGGATTCTGACTAGAAAAGCTACTGCCAGGTTATTTAAAAAAAATTATTGCCAAAGTTAAAACCTTCTATGAAAAAGAGTATTAAAAATGACTTCAATTTGTCAAACATAGCAGCATAAAATGGGCACTTTTTGTGATGTTTGAAAAATACTAAAACTAATTGTTCAGAACCTGGTTACCTATTTTTAGAAGGGGAAGCATTTCAGCATTTTGAATCAAAAGGTGGCAGTTGTAACCATAATAATTATAATTGTATTAGAACTATTCAAAGGGGATTTTTCTCTGCTAGCATGATGCATTCACAGAAGTAGTACCACCAAGCTGAATTCGCAGTTATAGTGCAATGGCTTTGCAGCCCAGGACTGCAGAGATTTACAAAAAGGGAACTAGCAAAATTTGACAAAGCGAAAAATTAAAAAACAAAACCGAAGGAACAGACATACCTCTGAAAATTAATGTTTGTTGAAAGGTGTTTTACACCAAAAATTCACTGATCAAGTCTATATGGCTCCAGACAGAAAAACAGCAAAATCCTGTTTTGCCATACCTGGAGACTCACTAAGCAATATGTCAAAGCCCAGCAGGAATTCATTTTCTTGACAACCTTAACATGGGGTGAAGAGGTAACATAAATTGATCAGCAAAATATTTCAATAAAAACCTTTCGTGCCAAGTCCTTTAAAAATTATTAAAGAGGATCAGCCTTTTGCGTATTGAGGTAAAAATTCAGTCCAATGCAAAGACTGTTTATGAAACTTCTGCTTACGGAAAGAAATAAAAATAAAAATGGCTCAATTGTGCCTGCACGAGATGTTGGCGGCAGGTATCAATTCAGTGCAATTGTCCCAAGCTGCTGGTGGAGGGCAGCCTGAATTTAAAAAACGAGCCCTGACAATTAATAGTTGGTGGCCTGACCAACCAGACCACTCCTGCCACGTGGGTGCAGAGTCTTATCAGGCAAAATACATGGTGTGCTGGGTGTCATGATGGATCTGTACTGCCTTGGCTAGTGCCTGAGGGTCACGGCCATTGCTCTGTCCTGACACGTGGCTGCCTTCAGCACTGAAAAAGAAGTTAGAAGTATTTAAACACATAATCCCACTGAGACTATGCTCTTCAACTACATCCCCACCCTTGGCAGGTTGCCACTGTTTCAATGCGAAAAGCCACTTCTGAGTATTGGGTAGAAGTGGTTTCTATTCATATTACAATAATACACTGGTAGTCTCTGACTTATGACCATTCGAAGTTAAAACAGAACTACCTTGGGGCTACTTATGACCCAGATTCAAAGTTCCAATGGTCACTCCCAGTCATATGACCGAATTTTGGATGCTTGGCAACTAGGCCATATATATGGCTGGCTGTAGCATCCCACTGTCATGGTTTACTAGTTTTGCTGAAAACAAGCATTTACCTCCATTTTAGCAAAAGAAAGGCTTTGGTGACTGCCACAAAAACGGTTGTAACATAGCTCACGTCTGTCCCATTTTACAATTGTCATGACTTACAATCATAACGGGCAGGCTCCATTATGGTTCAATATCAAGGACTACTTGTACAAACAAGGTTAAAAATGAAGCCCATCTTTCTTACATGTGATTCAGGTATCTAATCTCTAAATTATTGTTTCTCCTGAAATATCCAGAACATTGGGAAGAGTAGAAGTTTGAATTAGCTTAGCATAAATTAGTAAAACTAACAGGCTCCGCTAATACAATTTCAGAGTCTCTGCATTTTTGGGGGGAGTAGATTATATTGATAAATACATTGTCTAATTTTTCTAGCCAATTAAATGGAATCTATAATTAGAAGGCAGAATGTGGCAACCTGTTCAATAAAATATTGCCTGTGAAGCAACCAGCAACTAATGCCACCAAAAATGTTTACCTTCCCTCTGAAATTCGAATTGTTACAAGGGAAGGAGCTTTGCATTTAGATCAAATCCATAATGGAAGGGCAGATCTGTATATAATTTACCACTTACCCAGAATGTAATCCTAGATTCTGAGTACCTGAAACCCTGAAGGTTCTTCTCCAAGGTTTGCTCACCTGTCATGGTCTTTGTCTACAAGATGGTATCTTGCTCTAAATGCCACTAGCCTGGCATAATATGCAGGTGCAGGGATTGAGACAGACCGTGTGCATCGAACGTAAGTGTGACACAGCTGGTATGTCAGTAGCTGCAATTCATCTGCGGTGAAGCAGTTGTCATCCCACAAGACTTGATAGTGAGAAGGACGGCTGGTTCCCTGAAATAAGATAAATCTAGTCAACCCACCATTGAAATTCCCTGAAGACAGAGGCACAAGAGGCAGGCAGTAACCTCAGCACAAAGAAGTTGACTCTTCTTCTTCTCTTCTCCACGAAAGTCCTCTCTTTCTTCTTACCGAGTTTCTATGCAAGAAGAAGAAAGGAGCAGCTTATTCATCCTCGGGGCGAAAGCTGATCCTTAACGCAGAAGAAAATGCTTCACTGGCTTTTCAGGGCCAAAATATGGCTGCCACATATGCCACATTTAAATACCAAGGTTAACCTTTCATTTATACAAGGCCAGTTTCATCCATGCACGAACCACAAAATGCTACAGAGTAACTGCTGACTATATTAGGATTACCTGGATTCCTGCATGGCTACAGAGGTAAAAGTCGAATTCAGAGGGGTGGGTGATGGTGCTATCCACAGTAGTGCCTGCTGGAACATTTCCACTTTTTCCCACCTATTGGAGACAACACCACAGCCATAATGCTTAGTGTGCAGCATCCATGTCAACAAAAGCAGAATTCATCATTATATTTTATTTGATAGTAAATCAATCAATCAGTGTAACACACTTGAACCTTAGCACTACCCTACTACTAAAGATTAAGGATCATGATTCAACAAGCAACTGGACAATTTCCTCTAAAGATGAAACTCTTCCGCTTTGCCTGACGTCAGCCAGATTCAGATATATGTAAAGCAATATCCAACTGGGAATATTTTCACATTATCCAAATGCTATCGCCCTATAGTAGCCATTTTGAATTTAGTGAACAAAACGAGCAGCAAGGAGTAGCACATATGACTTGACAAAGAGAAATGTACAAAACATTTTTGATTTTAAACTTGAAATATTAGCTTAGGTTCATTAAAGTTGGAACAACTGTTGCAACTTGAAATGGAGTGGGTCAAACTTGAAATACGTTGAACTGAAAGTTCTCCAATAATAAGCAGGATGAAATGAAATAGATCTGACTTACCTGGATCTCATGCATTTCATTCTCTTAGGAATCATTAGAGTGCTGAGGGATGCTTACAAATATGCCTCAACATTTTCAGCTAGGCTTTAGCTTCTTGTAGCAGTATTACATCTGACATTTAGAATCAATTTTGAATTATTATACTTTTAATTGATTCAAAATGTGTAAACTTATCCCCACCACCACCACCACTAAAAAAAAAACCATCAGTATCGAGCCTTATAAAAATTCATTTGCACCATTCTTACCCCCACCTGGGCACTTTTCCAAGAAAAGCCATCTGGCATCTCCTGAAAGCTGCAGAATTTAACAGGATGGCTTTACGTTCTCTTTGCAGTTACCTACCCGTTCAGTTTTGTCTGCACAAAAGAGTCTTGTGTGATGTCTTTTCTGCACGACAATGTAGGTGATCCCTGGCCTGTAGTCTTCTTCTAAACTGATACAGGCCTTCCGGATTGCGATAAGCTCAGGCCAAGCTACCTAGAAGTGTTAAAGTTGAAATCAACTCAATTGATGAAGCAATTCATGAAGTCCCACTGAAGTTGCTGCACTATTAAGAACAGGTATAAATCCAAGCCAACTTCTGGTTTCTGAATACATCATGGTACAATATGATTTTGCAAACTTGCCATGAAGAAAATAAGACAAGTACATTTAGAAAACTGCTTGTATGCAGATCCATCACTGATGTATAACATACATCTGGTTTGGATGAAGAAACTACTTTTCCGGCATACAGGTAGTCCTTGACTTATGATAATTGAGCCCACAATTATGGCCATGAATTGTGATGGTCATTACACCAATTATCAAGTGACTGTGCCTGATTTTACGTTTTTTTGTTAAGTGAATGCCATGATTATTAAGCAAACACCAGTCACTAAGCAAACCCATTGTTCACTACAGGGTGTTTTTTGCCAGAAACTAGAAGCAAATCCCGTCTTTCAGCAAAAACTTCATATATCACATTACATTTCAACAGGAGTTCTGCAAAGGGCCATAAATACGAGCATCCAAAATGCAGTCATTCATTGACAGCACTAGGATCCACACCAAAGTCACTCTTTATGGATTAATATAGTAACGGTTTACCGAATGATCTAAAATACAGTGGGTTTACATTAGACATACCCTCGCCTTGTTTATTACAGGCATGATATCCCCTTAGAAAAAATCGGGGCCCAAGCCCCCCGCGCAAGAACCCCCCCCCCCCCCCCCCCCCCCCCCCCCCCCCCCCCCCCCCCCCCCCCCACCTGCCCCCCCACCGCCGCCGCACCGACCGACCCCCGCCGCCGCCCCCCCCCCCCCCCCCCCCCGCCCGCACCGCCGCCGCCGCACGACCGCCGTTTATTGAATATTAGGATAATTAGGATAATTACAGTGTTTGCAACCATTGCCAGATTTCTGTACAACAATGAAGTTAATAAGTAATGCATGCAGGTATTTCAGAATCTTTAAGTATAGTTTCAAACTGAATGATTAAATGTTTGTGTTGAGTGCATTCTTGGCATAAACCTCTTTTCAGGCTATCTGGCGGAGGAACGGATTTTCCGAGGAGCTTCATTCAGAGGATGGATGAATTACAAGACCAATACCTGTTTCATCTGCCCTTCGGATACTCCTCCTCTGTAGTAAATTATCCGTGTGGGCTTGAAGCGAGTGGATTTGTAAAACTGGATCAACAGTTCTCGCACCATATTGGTCAGGTCCTGAATCACTTCCTGACTGTACAGCAGTTCTTGTGATGTCTCTTGACGGGATGTTTGCACTCGCACAGTAGCGCAATAGCGGCTAGGGTGGCCATCCATGCTTCCTACTACAGCAGCAATGGAAGGTTTCTTCCCATCTCCAGCAGGTGGGTGAGTGACATCTGCTCCCAGAAAAATAACAGGTTGCTGGAATACTGAGGGCCTGGGGAATTGAAAAGAAAGGCATTTTAACTAGGAACCAGCAAAAAAAAAAAACCTTTTTAAAAATGTTCTATACAGTTCTAATTATCCATTTTATTTCCCCTCAGCTATTTTTCAGTTGCTGAGGTGTTTAGTGCTTATTTCTGGATTATACAACTCAATATTCTATTTGTTCGACAGCTAATATACCCCACCTCAGCTAGAGGACAAACAATAAATATGCCCTGATGTCACTATGTGGCTTCCTGTTCCATCAAACAATTAACTTCAATCCTCAATTAATTCCTGCTTTGCTTAGGAATTAAAAGGAGAATTCGTGAACTTTTGTCCCTTCTTTGAAATAAAAAAATTCAGGTCAGCTCAGTCAACAAGAAATCTAAAGCATTTATTAGTATAAAAAAAGAATTACAAAAAGATAAAATCTCAAGGGCTATGGGGACAAATGGAAATCCTACACTGGACTCCCAGATAGCCTCACTTTCTAATGTGCAGACTATTATACAGGCTTTTATGTGGACAACTTATCCAGTGTAAGATATCATAGTAGAAGTGTGAACAAAAAAAGAAAAAACTACCCTGGAAGCGTTTCAGCCGCTTCTCGGGTGGGGGAGCCGCCTCCGTAACTTTCACGGTTCCCGCCACTGCTGCCACTGTTGTTGGAGACGGCGCTGGCGAGAGAGGGATAGCTGCAGCTCGGCCTGGGCGCACTTGGAATGCAGGAATGGGCTGCACACCGTGACTTTTGGAAACTTGCAGAGCCCGAGGCTGGAGCACTAAGGGTAGCAGCAGCAGAGACACTCGCTCGGCTCTTCTCACGCCCACCCAGCCGCTCGGGATTAAACCAAAACGCAGCACACAGCGCTCCCTGGTACCTCAAAATCTTTTTTTCCTGTTGTTACGGGGATGGGGGGAAAGCGGGAGCGACTCAGATGCTGTTGTTGGAGACAGCACTGGTGAGAGAGGCACCAGCACCGGTGGGAACCGTGGAAGCTACGGGGGCCTGAGAAGCGGCTGAAACACTGCCGGCAGACATCCACGGCGACGCCGCCCGCCTGCTGACCCGGGTCTCCAGCAAAGGCACTTGGTGGAGGTAGGGAGCCCTCCGCGCTCCGGCATGATCGGCTGTTAGGAGCGGCTGATGGCAAGGCGTAGCTGCCCGTGGGGCACTCCTAATGGCAAGTCCCCCCCAATTTTGCATGTTTTAAAACAGGCCTAAATTTGAGGGAGGGGCTTAATTTCATTTTATGCCTAGAAAACATGCTGGGTCTTCCGGGGGGCTAGTGTTGGAGAAACATGGTATTTAGAGACAAGGTCTAAATGCATAGGTTCTCATTTCTATAACTAAGGAAAACTTTAGAAGAATTTAAATTAGGTAAATGACAAAATTTTCAATGCAAGAATTTCATTTTGATTGTTTTCATCATTCTGCTTCTCAATAAAACTCAGCCATATGCTTTCTATGAAGAAGAACTAAGGGTTAAGCTGACCTTTGATGTGGTACAAGGACATTGTTTATTCCACCAAGTTTTGCATTGATCTTCAGACAAAGATTGGACAGAGTTTGAGGAGATGTTTTCACCACATTTTTCACCTGAACACATTGAGTTGCCATACCCAGGAGAGTATCCCCGACTCGTTTAACTTCAGCTGCAAAAAAAAAAAAAAGTTGTTTTTAGAACCCAGAAGATTTTTTTAAATGTTCTATCCAACCCCTACTCCCATCCCATTCCAATAACTCAAACTGATGTCTTGGGTAACCTAAGGTGTTTTTTTTTTTTTTTTAAAGAGTTTGCACAGGATTATTACAGAAGAAAAACAACAAATTGTAATTGCACATTTTTTCATTATAATAATTATATTATGCATTTGGTCAAATGGTCTCTACCGTAGACGGGTGTCTTTCCTGGAAGAATCACTACAATTAGCTGCAGCCCCACATAAGTCAATTTCAAATGTTTGAACATGGGCTCCACACTGTCTGCTCCTTGTGCGTATTTACAGAAGCATGGCTGGCCCTGGATTGGCATCCCCGCATCCTTAGAGATCTTGCGCAGCTGATCAGTAAAACTCCTAGAAACACAGAATAAATCATAGATAGTATTAGCACAAGCCTAACTTTGTGCATTTTATCCCTTTTATTCCACCTGAAATGGTTTTGATAAAAGAATTGGATTGGTTCTGAGAAAACAGATCTCTCAATCATCAGGTTAGATCAGTATTTTTTTGAATCTTGGCAATTTTAATATGAGTGAATTTCAACTCCCAGAATTTCTCAGCCAGTACAACTGCGGAATTCTGGGAACTGAAGACCACATATTTGAAAGTTGCTAGGTTTGAAAAATCCAGGGCTAGACTAAACTTCCTTGAATACTGTCAATGTAACTGTGGACATCAGAAAATGAGCACAATCGATTACTCTGAGCTGCAAAAGTTAATACTGGGGAAAGCAATCAGAGGTATTTGTGTACTTTTTAGGTTATCATTCTGAAATTTCTAATTATGGCAAGCAAGTTCTATTGATAATCCCAAATTAAAACATCATAATTACTTTCCATTGCATTAGGCTTCAATTACATTGGCTGAGAAGTATGCTTATAACAAAGTAGATATCAGATCTTCTTAAAGTCCAACTTACCTCACAAGATTGTTCTTGCGGGAAAAATAGGAGGAAAGTGTGTTGGATATGTTCACCGCCTTGAGTCATTTGTAAAAATAATAAAGGCTGGCTACGCATAATAAAAAATAAATTAAAAAGACACCAGATCTTGAAGGTATCAGAGTGGAGAAAACAGAAAGTGAAGAAAAGTAATTGCTTTGTGTACCATCATCTTGTTGATAACAACATTTTATCTTTATTAAAGGCACACCATTCAAAGCTTTCCAAACAGCGGTTTAAACCAGTAAACATAATCTTCTTCTAAACAAGGAAACTACTTACTTTAACAAATCTTCCCGACATTGCTTCTGAGGTGCAAAGCAGGCAACAGCCCACACTTTAATTTCAATCCCAGCATAGAACTGTTTTCCTCTCATATCCCAGACACCCTGATTTGGTGTAGCAACAGTCTTGTTCTAAAGAAAATCAAACACAAACCTCTGTTCTTTGACAAGAGTATAAACTAACGCAGTCAAGCCCCTTTTCATTGCATTTTCATGATCAGCTACATTTTCAGCCTCAAATTTTAATCAGTTGCCAGTAAAGAGTCTACAGGATTAAAATATGCATTAGCCCCTATATGAGGTCTGTTGTGTAATCTAAATGGGGTGAAAATTATGAAGTACTTACCCTACCTCCATACTGCAGCATTGGTGCAGGTAATACTCTGCCTGTCAGTTCTGTCATTTCATTATGGACAACAATACCAAACTCCTTCAGATATGGATCAGGTCCACCAACCATACTGTTACTCTTGACCTGGAGATTCAGAGAACATTTCTTCAATACAGACACAACAGCTCTTGTGAATATTTCATTTGAGTAAGTGTAGCTCAGTCCACTGCGTGCCTTTGTTCCTCAGTTGCTGCTATCTTTTGTTGTAGTTATCTGTGAATTATGTGGGCTGCTGCAAAAGGAGGGGGGGTGGAGTTTATTATTCTATCTTCTATGCCTTGGATAGACCACATTCTGAGTGTACCATAACCTCAGAAACCCAGTGGCGAGAAATGGTGTTGGGTCCCAGGAAAAAGATTTGCAAAGTTCATGCAAGAAAGGATCCTATAGTGATAAGCATCTTCCAGCCACCACTTTACTCCATCTTAATAGTGATTTAATATACTCAAGCAGTTACTCACTAGTCTGCTAATTTCCTCCTGCCTGTCAGGTGCAGATCGTGCTGTTGCTTTGATCATAGTTGATGTCTGATTGTCTGTTAGTTTCTTAATACAACGCTGTCCTGCAACAATATTACACACCTAGAATGAAAAAGATACAGGGTGAACAAGCCTGATGCAGCGGAACAGAACTGAGGAACAGAAACGCCCAGGTGTATACCTCAAGGGGTAGATACGTGTGCTTCTGCTCTTGCCCTACTTGGAGGCATGGAAGATGTGGGTATTTCAGCTGCAGGCTGTACTTCTGCTTAAAATACTGAGCTACTGTACACTCCATAGCTTGCCCGTTTTCCAACTGCAGAGGAAACCTGTGAGCAGAAATATAAATTAAATATATATATTCATTTCATAAGAAAGAGGCTTGCCTATGGTTATCAGAACATAAATTGTTTTGGATCCTCAACTATTTAACAAAAGCAGCAACAAAATTATTCTCCCGACAGTCATATTGCTGAAATTAATAAAAACTGCAAGTAATCAGAGATGGACTGTGGTATGGGAGGGTAGTACTCCTAATATATGTTATCAAGCTCCAGTGAAAGAATCTTAGCATCCTAATTTTAAAAATCAGGTTTAGAATTTCAATGCATAAGGACAGCATGGTAAAAAAAATGCATAACGTTGGTCAAACTAACTAAAAGTTAAAATTAAAAGAAGCTGTAATGTATGAATGTAAGATGAAGGACTACTTAGTCCCATATCACTGCTACATGCCTGTCGGGTGATATCAAGAGGCTTATCTAGAGCTTCTCTCACCTGAAGCAGCATACAGGGCTGTCAGATATCGCGTTTCCTCCATCGCTGTACATTAATTATGTAAATACAGGAAATCCTCACTTAACTATGGTAATTGGGACTGAATTTCCATCATAAAGTGACACAATCAAAAAGCACAAGTCATTTGGAAGTTGAGTCCTGGCAACTGGACTTCTGTTCTTTTTTTACCTGAAATGCTGATCCAAGTACCTTTTTCAAATTTGTCTACTTGGATATAAGCAGTGAAATGCTTCAAGCCTAAAAAAGGAAAAGAAGTCCAGTTGCCAGGACTCAACTTCCAAATGACTCTTATCTGGATGGCTGAGAATCTTCACTGACATATAGCCAAAGCACAAGTCACTTTTTTGGGTCCTATTCCAAATGGCATGAGACGTTATTTTTATAGAATTCTGAAATATGTCGTTTATGAAATATTTAGTTATGAGTGACCTTCAGTTGACGCAATGCTTTTCCATAGCAGAAACAGAACAAAGGCTTTTCAAACAGAACAAAGGCTTTTTTTCCGCAAAAAAAGCATACATACGTTTGATGGCTAGCAGGTCGTCTAGTAACATTGCAAACTCTGTATTTTCTTTTCATTTGGCCACAGTGAGTAACCTCCACTTTTAAACCTATAAATCCAGTGAAACATAAAGACACACATACCCAAATAAGCAAAAGCCAATATGATATATTGAGAAGGATCAAAGATCAAAACAAACTATTGGGCTCTCCATGATTATATTTATTTTTTATATAGATGATGCCAATCCACTGTATCTAGATTGTTCAATTAAAATTCTCAGAGTGAATACAATAAAAATAAACCCAAGTTAAATAGTTTCTTCCAAAATTTATTCATCCTAAAGCTCGTGGAGAAAAAAGAATCTCACAACATAAAATAGAAAAAAAAAACCTGTCCACTGAAAATACTACAGAAATGTGTCATAATACTGTAGTCAGAATTCCCAGTTTGCGAGGAAGTAGCTAATTTGGATTTTGACACTGTAGTAAGGTCAGAACAACTTGCCCATTAAATACAGAGGTGCAGTGGTGGGTTGTGATCATTAGTAAAGGAGAAAAAATATTTTGAATTTTTATTTTTTGTTGAATATTTCTGATAAGAACAAATTAGAGACCAACACATTAAAAGGTACAGAGCTGGCTTTGAGCTATAATTATCCCTCATATTTTCTGCAGTAAACCCCCCCAAAGTATTGGTTTTCTAAAAAGACAAATGGGGATGTCAGCGAGATATCCACACAATGACAAAATATCCATCTGTATAACCACAAGTTTGTCTTTTTTATTTTTAAACGTGTGATATTGGGAGATGAAGAAACTCTAGCAGTTGCTAAAAATGTTCTCTCTAAACACCATCAAAACCAGCCCAACTTATAATTTTCTAAGGGTGGAAATATACTGCAAAATTTTCAGAAATCAAGTTTTTTGTTTACCACAGTTCAACATACATGATAACTTAGTATTTTAAATTAGTACCTCTGATTTCTTTGGTAAATTTAACACGCTGGGAATCCGTAAGGGGTTTTGTTTGTTCATTGATGTTCTGAATATCCAGGACTTCGCACATGAATTCAATAATAGGCTGAGCACGGTAGAAAGCAGTTGCAGATACTACCAAAAAAAAAGAAAAGGAGGAGGTGGGATACTGATAAAAGAGTCTCAGGAGAGGAGTCTTTAGGATAATTTAAGCAAACAGGTTTCTTCCATACCATCTATATTGAGCATCATGTTCCACATGGCAGGCCTGACAGACTGATGGAATCCAAACCAGACCTCCCGACCTCCTCCCAGCGGGTGATAGTATCCTTCAGGGGGAGAGAAGAAGGAACGCCCTACTGGAGTGTACCTGATGGAATGGGAGAATCTATTCAGATTTGTCAAGAAGTTACATATCAGGAATATCTGAGGCATGGTGTACAAAATATTACAACTATTAAAAATCAGACAAGTGGATCATTGTTAGAACAATTTTTTTTAGATCAGGATATTCCATCACAGCACTTTTGGCAAGATCATCATCATCAGTATAAGTTAAAGCACATGTCTACTGAGTGGATATTAGAACTGTCACTCAGAAAATTTTAACATAGGATACCACCTTTCAGTTTAAGACTTCAGAGACAGAGAAGGATTTATGGTGTGAGTAAAATAATGGATCTAAGCAAAAGACACTAAGGAAGACCAAGGAAATCCTTCAACAAATTTTGGAACGTGTATTCATTGCCCTGGAAGGCAAGTATCGGTAGCCAACCACTCTCAATGCTAGAAAGAAAGCAATGGCAAACCATTTCCGAAATCTTGCCAAGAAAACTGAAGGGACTAGTCCACACAGTCACCGGGAGTCAACACTGACTTGAAAGCACAAAACAAAAAAGATAGTTTGTAAAATAGAAATTGTTCTGCTGCAAGAGTTAGAATATATTCTAAACTGTAATTGAAAAGAGACATAGTTGCAATTAAACTGTATTTAGAAAGTTAATTTGACTGTTATTCAAGTGTTATTTTAAAAAGTGACTGCTGTTCCATATCTTTCCTATATTCCACCAAGTCAAAAATAGGCGAGAAAAGCAAAAAACATTCAGTGAGAACAGAAAACGAATATATCCCTTAGAAATATTGTATATTCCTTGCAATTACACTTCAGTTCTGAAAGGAGGAATATCCACAAGTGTTACAATGGGCCACAACATGAATAAAAGATTCAACCAGGGTCTGCTGAGAAAACTACAGTCCGAGAGAGAATGAGTAAAAAAAACACTCACCTCATAGAGGGAAGGTGCCGTGTGATGACATCGAGGGCCTGCACAGAGTCTTCCGGGACTTCGTTCAGATGCCCTGCCAAAGCTTCCAGGAGCAGCTGAAGGCTGACGACTGACACCCACTGGACCGACACTTTAAAGGTCTGGTCCTTCCCTTCACCGGGGAGTGTGACCTCCATATCCACCTGAAGACACAACAGTGAGGATTAACTGCGCAGATCTTTCTTAACTGTACAGAACATCTGTTGAAATTGAAACTCTTCATGAGCTCAACTTGTTTTCCACTGATCCTTGACTGAATTCAGTTTAATCTCATTATTATTTGGGCACGGCAGATACCCATCGAAGTCCCAGATCATTCTTCCCTAGAATAAAAATAAGCTGTAGTTCGAGGATAGTTCTCATGCACTTTAAAACATGTCCATATGCTTCATTTAATGCAGGACACTGTAAATTGGGCATGAAAAAACAAGAAAGCGATTTAATAGGTTCGAAGCAATGCCAAGGATGCAGTTTTATCATTGCTTGTCATGGGCAAGCAATCACACATGCATCTTTCAAGCTAGCTATTTTATTATATTCTGCCTATATAACACAGGCATTTCCCCTGATTGCTTGCTCTCCCTTGGGAACAAACAGATACAGTCGTATGGAGCCTGGGGGAGGGGGAGGGTGCCAGTCCTAGATCTCTTGCAGCTGTCCAATGATTCAAGACTAATTCCCTGCTTAAGTCCTCCTCCCTACCTAGCTGGGCATTTCCCAACATTGCTATTCTTTATATGGCACTGCTTTTAAACAAAGTCAGGGTATCACTGACCGTCCAGGTGTCACAAATATACAATTCTCAGTTTCTCTTAGCATTGGATATGCTTTCTGAAAAAGCTGGGAGATGCACCTTAGCAAGGCCACTTTCAAATCTAAAACCTGTATTTTGGTAACTTCATTATTTGAATAGGGCAAACGAAGAGGCTCCGTAGGACGTTCTTAGGAAATATGGCACTGAATCACTAAGTTAAAACTCTGAAGCCTGTTACTGAAATGACTTACCCTGTCCCTTCCAATGGGTAGAGGATGCGCAGTATACATATTTCTTTTGCCATCATAGCCAGGCTGTCGATCCCCAAATATTTGCATCTTGAAGTGTCTCACCATAGTATCTACTACCTCCCTGGAAAGTGGTATAAATTGAAATGAGAACTTAATGGAACAAGAGCATAATGTTCTTGATTTGATTTTCAAAATATGAATTAGTTCAAGTACAAATGGTCTCTACCTTATGAGATTGTCATTGCTGAGGAATGTTCCATGTATGCCCACTGTATTATTTTATTTAAATGCCAAATTATCAGCAGTCAGAGAACCATTAAAATTAGGCTTGAAACTATACCTGTTCACTCTCCGGGGACGTTTTTCTGGTTTGATATCCACATCATAATGATAAACATCAATTTTAGGAATCTGTACTTGGAAATGATTGGCTAAGAGACGAATTGGTTTTCCAACTGTTCCCAGGCCAGGCCGGCGCGGCGGCTGGAAAAGAGTGGCTGGTGGCCCTGGAGAAATGGAAGCATGTTTGATAGGTAAGCCTATTCTAAAATTGTAGTGTTCCAAACATTTGAACAATTCTAAATCAGTTTTAGGTTATATCCCATTTTGAAGTAGCTTGCATTTACATGCCCACACCCCATTTTGAAGTAGACTGCATACAAACTATTAAGACAGACAGATCTAATACACAGATAAAGTTGACTGATAGATTACAGGTTACAAGAAAAGATAGCCATTGATATACCCACAGCTAGTTCCTTTTGTTCACTCATTATATTCTATTCACAAATAATAGAGATTATTTATTTCTAGCATCTCCCATCTTTTCCCCCCAAGATAAAAAATTTCCATACCAGGTTGGTTACATTTCCCTTTGACATTATTAGTGTGTGTGTGTGTGTGTGTGTGTGTGTGTGTACACGTACTTTTATTAACTGAATTTGAAGCACAGCTGCTTTGCGTGGCACAGAATAGTGCTGCGCGGCAGCTGCTGAAGCGACTGGGATCGTGCAGGCTTGCAGGTGAGGTAGAATGCGCAGAGTGCGTGTTTGGTGTGCATGTGTACACAAAGTGTGAGCACACGCCCACCAAGGCAAACCCAACGAGCCAGTGGCAAAAATATTTGAATCCCACCACTGACATACATGTATATAAAGTATATATGTAAAGTCTACTGTCATCCTTTTCTGAAATTGTATCTTCAGATTCTTTTTCCTTCTGCATTTGAGCTGAGATAGTATAGGGTCTTCAAGCCCCTTCATCTTCTTTAATAAACTGTCCCTTCAACCTCTGCACAGATCTAAGAGCTTGATGGTTTTCTTTTTAAGCCAACACATCTGAATAAAACTCAAAACTGTCCAGCTTTGATTTTTGTAACATTCTCTTCACAATCTGTATAGTCCTTTCTACTATCCTGTTTGACTGGGCATAATAGAGATTGGAAATAGAATGTGCAAAATCCCAATCATTAGCAAAAACTCTGAATTCCATTAAACTAAGTTGTGATCTATTGTTTTGACCACTTCAAGGATTCCATGTGTTGAAGAGACCCACAATGCAAAATTTATTTATTTAAAAGATTTGCACGTCCATTCATCTTAGAACCAAACTCTGGTTAATTCACAACAATTATATAAAGCCAAAATAATGCATAAAATAAAAACAAAGAAACCAGGCATCACAACCAAACTGCTTTGATGCAGCCAAAAGCACTGTCTTCCAACTACAACTTCACCCGCTACCAGAAATGAGGGAAGAGCTCTTTACAAGCTTTCAGGAAATTTAGGGCATTGGATCAATATCGCAACAACATTACCCATCTCACCTGGAGTAGTTATGTATAACTGGGTATTATTAATGTACTGATGCTACTATGGTACATCCAGCGCCATGCAGTTCTATCACCTAAAGTTTCATGTACATATTGAAAGAAAGGATGGGAGATCTGAGCCTTGAGGCACCCTACACTATAGGAGTCTGGGGTTCAACCTCTGCCCCCCACAATGTTGACCAGAACCTGCCCCGAAGAAAAAAGACCACTACAAAAATATCAAATAAAAATTTCCAAACTAATTTTTTCCCTCTGAAATAAAAATATATCAAACACAATTTCTGCCATAATCTCAGTCAATTCAAACACAATCAATTCAGCTTCTTACACATGCATCTTACACACTTCAATATCTTTTCCCCCACAAGATCTCACCTCTTAATCTTTCATGTACAATTATTCTCTCATTCTTGAAAAGTAATATTCAACTCCTCCTTATAATTCCAAAGCATTTTAAATTTTCTTTGCCAAGGCCACCGTATCAAAATATTTTTAATAATTGACTAGTTAGTGTAGCATTTTTAAATCGTTTCAATTATATTCCCAGAAATAGGCAAGTATATCTACACACCTATTGCAACATTAGAATACAGTAATCCAAACTCATATAAGGAAGGAAGAAGAAAAATATCTAGAATACCCCAAGCTAGGGAATTTGTATACGTCGCCAGCAGATTTTAGGAAAAAGAAAGGGATAGCAGTATATGTGAAGGACGACATGAAAGCAGAGCTAATTTGGACAGACCCCAATGGAAGAATTCTGGTGCTACAAATTTGGATTAAATCAATTCCCATTCTATTAGTGGTAATTTATGCCCCTAATGATAACCAAAAGGAATTTTTTTAAACAATTACATGGGAAAATAGTGGAATTAGAGAAAAGGAATATTTATATTTTAGGGGATTTCCATGCTATTGTGGACCACCAGAAAGTTCACAGTTGGGGGGGGGGGGGGAGAAGAAAAAAAGAGAACTACCAAAAACATGTGAGGAAATGATGATTGAACTAAATTTGATAGACATGTGGAAGAAATTAAACCCTGAGAAAAAGCAATTTACATTTTACTCTAATCCTCACCAATCATGGACACGAATCGATATGGTGTGGATGAATGGTGAGCTAGTAAATGAATTAAAAGAGATTGAAATTTTACCAAACGAATGGGCAGATCACAATCCGATTCAGATAGTGTGGAAAGGTAGGAAGAAACCAAGGAAAAGGTGAACCCTAAATACACAGCTAATTAAAGAGAAAGAATTTATGAATAGACTTGAGGAATTAAATTATTTCTTAAAAGAAAATAACAATGAGGCAACTACAAAACAGAATATTTGGGATACAGTGAAGGCAATAATAAGAGGTACAACGATATCATACACCACTAAAAGAAATAAAGAAAAATATGCCCAACAAAATAAATTAGAACAAAGAATCAAAGAATTAGAAATTCAGCTACAAAACACCTCAAAAGATTGTAAATTGAAAAAAACAGATGATAATAACTAAACATAAATTAAATTTAATCGAACAAGAAGGAATGGTTTCAAAGTTGAATACAGCTAGACAGATATTCTTTGAACAGGCCAATAAACCAGGAAGGTGGTTGGCCTACAAACTTAAAAAAGAAAAAGAAAAAAAATTGATCTACCAATTAATAGATGAAAATGGGGATGCCCAACAAGGAATAGAACAGAAAAAAGAAATTGCATGTAAATTTTTTGAAGATCTTTATAAAAAGGAGGTAAACAAGGACATGATAAGAAACTATTTGGGTATTACTAAAGATAAAATAATCAAGGAGGAGATGAAGGAAATGTTAACTAGAGACATTACGTGGCCCGAGTTAAAAACAGCAATAGAAAACCAAAAGAACAATAAAACCACAGGACCTGATGGGATACCAGGGGAACTTTATAAGAAAATAGGAGAACAAATAGGACCTCTCATGGTGGAAGTATAATGAGGTCCTACTTGCAGCAAGAATGCCGGATTCATGGAAGGAGACACTGATATCGTTGATCCCAAAAGAAGATTCAGACTTACGACTTATACAAAATTATAGACCAATTTTCCTGTTAAATACTGATTATAAAATATTTACCACAATTATAGCAAATACATTAAAAATATTGAATGAATATATACATAAAGATCAAAACGGATTTCTTCCCAATAGACAAATTAGGAATAATTTAAGAATAGTACTAAATGTTTTGGAATACTATGAAGCCCACCCGGAAAAACAAATAGCCCTTGTATTCTTGGATGCACAGAAGGCCTTTGACCATCTAAATTGGCAATTCCTAATCCAACAAATTTACAATATGAATTTAGGCACTAAATTTGAAAACATTGTGACTACAATTTATGATTCACAAAAGGCAAATATTATAATTAATGGAGAGTACACGCACTCAATAAAAATAGAGAAAGGAGTTAGGCAGGGATGTCCACTATCTCCCCTGCTCTTCATATTATCTTTGGAAACATTGCTTACACAAATTAGACAGAATCCAGGAATAAAAGGACTAAAAATTAAGAAAGAATATAAATTCCAGTCATTTGTGGATGATATGTTTTTTTTCATAGAAGAACCAATTGAAACAGGTCAAGAACTATTGATAGAGTTAGATCAATTTGGGAAAGTTGCAGGACTTAAAATCAATAGGGAAAAAACGAAATTAATAACTAAAAATTTAACAGAAAAACATAAACTAAAATTGGAAAGGATAATGGGATTACAAATAGTAAAACAAGTTAAATATTTAGGAATTTGGTTGACGGCTCAATGCAAAACCCTAATGGAAAATAATTATAATAAATTATTACAGCAAGTCAAAAAAGATTGAGAGATATGGGTTAAATTGCAAATCTCCTTATTAGGGAGGCTTGCCACTATAAAAATGAACATTCTGCCCAAATTTATTTACTTATTCCAAACAATACCAATAAAAATACATAAAAATTACTTTGTGGAACTTAACAA
The DNA here is from genome assembly GCF_049901735.1 of Notechis scutatus. Classification (NCBI taxonomy): domain Eukaryota; kingdom Metazoa; phylum Chordata; class Lepidosauria; order Squamata; family Elapidae; genus Notechis; species Notechis scutatus. Next base: position 8,481,585 of record NC_142016.1, read on the forward strand.
GATAATCACCAAATTTATTTGGCAAGGGAAAAAAACAAGGATAAACCTAAAGGCAATGCAAGATATGAAGAGCAGGGGAGGTATGGCACTCCCAAATTGGGAATTATACTATAGTGCAGCCTCCTTACTTTGGTTGAAAGAGTGGGTAAACCTGTCGAATAAAAGAATCTTATTTCTAGAAGGCCATGACTTACAGAGGGGGTGGCACGCATTTTTATGGGACACTGGAAAAAATTAAACAGAATTATTTCCACAGACATATAATTAGAGATTCCTTATTGGCTAATTGGAATAAAATAAAATAAAAGCATTATTTAAAAATCCCAATCTGGATCTCAATGATTGAGGCGATGATACATCCAAATAATCAAAATCTTAATAAAATGATAAAATACAAAGACCTTCTTGATGTGCAAAGAACTTTAAAATCATGGCAAGATCTCCAAGAACAATGGCTACAAGTAGACCAGTGGGCTTACCTGCAAATTCAAAATAGATATAGCCAGGACAAGAAAATTTTTGGAATTTATGCTAAGCTACAACAATTAGATAAAATCCTAATAGGCCCAGATAAAAATATATATAATTAAATTTTATAATTATTTATTAGAGATAGAATTAGAAAAGGAAGTAGTCAAAGGCAACATGATAGCTTGGAGCAGAAACATAGGACGTAGCATTACATTATTAGAATGGGAAAAGGTTTGGACAAGGAATAATAAAATTACAAAATCAGCAGCATATAAAGAAAATGCCTATAAAATGTTTTATAGATGGCATCTCTCACCCTTGAGAATAGCGAAAATGTCTCCTAACATGAATCCAAATTGCTGGAAATGTAAAAAGAAACACATAACATTCTTTCACATGTGGTGGTCCTGCACTGAAGCCCAAAGATACTGGCACAGAATAAAAAAATGGTTAGAGGAAATAACAGCGGAGCGAATTGAATTAAAACCAGAATTCTTCTTATTGGGGATATTTAATAGACAAATTTCTAAAAAAGTCAAATATATAATACAGCACATTCTTACTGCAGCCAGAATAATCTTTGCAAGTGTTGGAAACAAGCAGATATTCCAACAGAGGAAATGGTCATTCAGAAAATAACAGCCTTTGTAGAGATGGATAAGTTAACCTTAGCACTTAAGGAAAAAGAAACATCAGAATATTATAGAAGCTGGGAATGCTGGTATGACTGGATAGAACAAAAATAGAAAATATATTAGTAAACAACGTAAAATGTAAAAGAGGTAGTAATTATATACTCGCAATAAGATGCATTTGTAAATATATCACCAATATTGGTAACAAACAAGGAACCATAGACTGTCGATAATAGAATTGCTAATTTTTTTAAAATATTTTTTTTCTTTTTCTTTCTGTGTGTTGTGTATGTGTTTGTTTGATATTTTAGCTGTATAATCAATAAAGTTTGTTTTAAAAAAAATATACAGTAATCCACATATAAGTCATCATTACTATCTTAAAAAACTCTTAGAAAGGCATCTACAATCACCAATTCCTTCCCAATTCTTTAAACCAGGGGGCTCCAACCCCCAGGTTGCAGCCCATTTAGAACCAGCCCACAGAAGCATTTGGCAAGCGAGCACGTGCAGCATGCAGGTGGGCACAGTTCCATTTGTGCAAGCAGCGGGCACGTGTGCCCATCACTTGTGCAAATGAAGCTGCAGGCATTCTCTCCCCCCCACCCCATGCCAATCCACAAAGCTGGAAAGGTTCAAGACTGTTGCTTTAAACTACTCCTAATTGATATTTTTGGAAAGTTAGTAACCAGCAGTTGCTAATTTTGCCAAGTTTCAGTCCTGGTTTTAAATGCATGTGTCACACAAAATCTTTCTTGTAATACCACACCTAAACAGATGTACTAGTACCTGTTGACACTGCTACAGGTTTAGTCAAATCATAATATTTTCATACAGGTAAACTTATCAGTAACTGTTTCAATTCTTAATATGTATCTCAATATACTGGCATCCATATCCTGTAACAGTTGTCACAAGAAAGTTGTCATTCCTGGAACAAATTTTGTCAAATATGTATTGGAATACAGGTGGTCCTTAGTCAATGATGACAATTAGGTCTGGAATTTCCATCACTAAGTGACACGGTGATAAAGCAGGACATCATGTGATCAGACTGCTTAGTGACAGCACTTTCAGTTGCTGTCGTTAATTGAATACTGCCATATTATATGATCATTGTGACCTCCTGCTGGTGTCCCTATTGACTTTCCATGTTGGAAGCTGGCAGTGACAGTTGCAAAATGTGATTGCAGGACACTCCAACATCATGATTGTGAGCCAGTCATTGAATGCCTACCTTGTGATCACGTGACCATGGGAATGCTCTGATGGCCAGAACTTTGAGGAAGCCTCAGGTCAGCACTATTGTACATTTAAACAGCTGCTGAACGAGTGATTGTTCTCTTTGTTTCCTTATAAAAAAATATGTCTCCCATATGTAGTAATTTTTCTTGCTGCTAAGTGAGTTCCAAATTTGCCAAACAAATCTTATCAGACATCTCTTCAAACTCAAAAGTATTGAATACATTTGCAATAAAATCCATATGGGGGCTGCAGCTGATGCATGGCAATATTTGTGTGTCCAAAACTAATAAAATGATTTTTACAGCTAAATCAATTCAAAGTCTCTACCATTGCTTCCTCCCATGCAGCACAAAACGATGCTTTGCCACTGTCACTAAAGTAATCATCTGTATTACTACTGTCTGATATAAAAGCCTGCTAGCTTTAGCATGACTTTAATGCTTTGGGAGACCATGCCAGGAGCACATACTCTTGCCATACATTGCAAGAGTAATTGCTGTGCCTGTTGAGAAGCTTTGATGTACCAGTAGAAACTGAAATTTTCCAGAAATATCACCATCAAAACTATTTCCAACGCTAGGTAGACTATTAGCACCTGGGATAATTTCAATTCAAAATATAAACATAGCAGTTAAGAAAAACTATTTCTTGGAAAAAGGTAAGTATATTGCTACAAAAGTCAACCATTAAGTTCTTATTACTACCGGTATTTATTCCTCTAAATAAAGTCATTTTCAAATCAAGCTAAGGTCTACATGGATGCTTCATGATTTAATAAGAAAGCAGTTTTTCACTGTCTTCTTGGGAGTTATTTTTTTTAGAATTTCCCATCTACAACCCCCAATTTTCTCGGTGATCCCCACAATCAAATACCAACCAGGTTTGATTCTGCATAGCTTTTTTGGGGATTGGTCAAAGTACCACTCATCAATGATATACAGTAACTGTAATGATGTGGAACAGCTCCCAAATGGCTGTGTACATTACAAACATATCAAACATGTTTTCACTTCATCTATCACATTTCTAAAAAGCTCAAACCAGAAATACTTTGTTTTATTTTGAACCTACATGGCATTTAAAAGGAATAGTTGAAAGGACTGTAGAGCCCTAATCTGGCTACATAGCCTGGCACAAGACCAGAAGGGCTTGCAGCTGCTGTCTTTCTTCCTTGGCATTCCTCCCAAATGCAAAACCCACATGGACCACCACTCCCTACCTTTCACTGCCAGAGCCACACCCTTGAGTCTTTGCTCAAGATTTAGATCTCAAACACATTAGGGAGTCAAATAATAGTATGGGAGCTTGAAGAGTTTCAAGGGAGATGAGGCGGGAAGGAAAAGGAGAAAAAGAATCAGCTAAAATAGATCTATCTCCAAATATTCTCTAGTTACCACAGCAGCTCTAATTCCTGCTCTGACCAGGAGCAAGAATTTACTTCATGATCCTTTACAAAAATCACAGATATAAAATTCAGAACCTGAGCATTTATTCAAGCAAAATCAACTCAAAATAAAAAATGTACTGTGCTTACCGGTATTACTTAATCATTGATTTAGGGAATTTCCATTTCACACTGTCCATTCTATAGTGACCAGCTTTTGATAGCTGCCTATAACTAAACCAGAGCAGTAAAAAAAATAGCTAGAAAATTTGTCAGGAAAATTGCTAAAATCAAAATGAAAAGCCCAATACTAGAAACAATCCTAATGTGAAACATATTTCTGAGATTTCACCTCTGCAATGCCTTCATAAATACAAATTTTCCAACTCTTATCTTAAAGATTTTAAATTTAGTGTTCAAATAAATATTTAATTGTCAGATGGAATTCCTACATAATGATAAAAGGTACTGCTCCATCCTTCAGTTGAAGAATCTCAGGCACATTGCTGAAGTTAACTACCAGAGCCCTATTTACGGTAAGTATCTCCCTAAACTTTAGAATCATTGAATCCAGAATCTCTTTATGATATGCTAAAAAATATCAATGGCTAAGCCTAAACTAAGTGGCCACAAGCCAGTGTGATTTGTTAGTTATATTTAATGATGTCTTGTGCACACAGTCAAAAAGTATCACCATTAAAGTAACTGATACACACACATATATTTGCACTTATTGTACCTAACCTTAGAGTCACAATAATAAGTGCTGAATCTAAAAACTACTGCACTCTTATTAACTTCTGCAAGTTCGTTTTGTAATCAGGAATCAGAATTTTCTGGAATTTCTGGACAGTTTTTATACTTTAGTTGACTTTTTAACAAATATTGCAACACAGGCATAACCATATTCTTCAATACTACTTGAAATATTATATCTTGGGAAATTGGGCCAAAAGTTAAAGCATAAATAAATAGCTGAACAAAACAAACTAAATCTCTATATTCTCAAAATGTATTTTTTTTCTTAAAGATAACAAAAAGCAGGTTAGAAAATAACTAAAGAACAAGGCAACTTGCTCTACAAAAGTTAGGTCATAGCACCGTGCTACTTTTCCCCCCCTCTCTAAATAATCCAGCCAGAGACTGATTTCACACTTCATTCCTAGACCTAGGCTATTATGTGGTTTGTCTGCCTTGGGCTTAGCAAGGAGGTCCATAAACCATGACTTTACAGCTTAGCCCATCGTGCAAACCCTGGCCACTGTGTTTCTTAAAACCAGGTTTCAATCAAACCACGAGGTCAGGGGATAGGTAGGTGAACAAATGTTTCCTTTGTCCCCTGCATTCACATCGCGGTGTAGAGTCCTCGGAATCGCCACACCGCCCGCTCCGGATACCCTGAATTATACGGTCTGGGTTCAGCTTGAACCACAAATGGTAGTTGTTCGCGGTCTTTAAAAAGTTCTTAAAAGGGCAGCAGGCTGGGGGAAGTGCTGCTCCGGCTCCCGAGGACGCAAGCAAAATTTTAAACGGCTCCTAAAGCCATCACGTGCTGTGTGTGTTTACAAACAGTGGCAAGTATTCAGCTGCACGGGAGGCAGCCACCGACGGGAACTCCTTTGTGGGCCCACATGGCCTCGGGCAGAGCGGAGTCAACGTGCCCGGAGAGTCCTGAGCCACCAGCCCCCGTTTTCTCCTTTCCCCCGAAGGGAAGGGGAGAGAAAGGCGCCTTTCTTCCTTCCTCCGAGGGCTCAACGGGAAGGAAACCCGAGTCACCTCCAGCCCCGCCCCAATTAAAGGGCGAAGAAAAGGGGCCATCTGGGCAGCCCCCTCCCCGCCGAGAACCCAGCCCCGGGCCCACCCACACCTGCAGGCCTCTCACCTGGTCCCAGCGCCTCCATGGCGACGGCAGCGGCGGCGGCCTCACCGCGGTCCCCCCGGCCGCCGCCGCCGCCGCCGCCGTCGCCACGGGCCCCGATGGCTCCAGCCGCCGCCGCGTATCTCTTGATTTCGGGAATATTGGCTTCGGGGTGAGGGTCGGCAGGGAGGGAACGGGGGACGGAGAGCAGCGTCTCCGCGTCACAAACAACTCGCGGCCGCGGCGGAACCAGCCCGCCCGGCCGACCGCGCTCCTTCGCTCGCTTCCAACGGGATCGTCGGCGGCGACTGGTGCTGCTGCTGCTGCTGCTGTTCCTCCTGCTCCGTCTGCCTCACAAGCGCGCCTGCATGCGCGCGCCTCCGCCCCGAGAGCGAGCGAGCGAGCGGCGAGAGGCCGGTCCGGGGCTGAAGAGGCGGCCGAGCCAGAGCCAAACTCTCAATGTGCGTTCGCCTCAGCGCGGTGGACCCTGCCACAGCCGCCTCGAACTCGGCCCCCTGCAGCTGCGCCTGCGCGCGCCTGCGCGTAGTTGAACCCGCCCGCCCGCTCGCGCGCCAGCGCTAGCCAGAACGCGAGGACCAACTGAGGCACCTCACAGGCTGTCACCCCCACCCCGCCGGGCGCGCGCCCCAGCCCCGCCCCTTTCTCCTCTTCACTCCTCTTCGGCCCTCGTGACGAGGGAAAGGAGAGGCGGGCAAGCGGGGACGCGCCTCGGGGACGCGCCGGCCCTTTCGCCTCAGCCGCGGATGTGGGCGCGCGCGCGCGCTTCTCCCCAGAAGCCTAGCGCCGCCTTAATTATTATTATTATTATTTTTGCTTCTCCTGCCCCCCGCCCCTTCCCCACAAGGAAGCGATGGCCGTTCCTGAGCAGAAAAACCGGCGGGTTTACCCGTCCAGCCAGGATAAATTGAAAGGTTTATGGATGGATTGAGGCTAGTGTTTCATAACCGTGGCAAAGTTAAGATGGGATTTCAGTTCCCAGAATTCCCCAGCCAGCGGGGAAGGTTCCCGTTCCCCATCTCCTTCCTGTGTGCGCCTTGCCTTGCCCCGTGTTTGACAATTTTGACTCCGTTATAGTGTCACTGTTTACAATATTTTATCTTGTTTTTCATGGAATCATAGGGCTGGAAGGGATCTTGAAGGTCTTCTAGTCCAGCCCCCTGGCCAAGGCAGGAGTCCTTAACACAATCCTGGTCATCCGATCCCCAGTGATGGAGCACCCACAACTCCAGGAGAAAAAGCAATTCCATTGATTAATTGTTCTCAAAGGAAATGGATTTATTTATTGACTTTATATTGCCGCCTATTCGCCCATGGTGACTCAAGGCGGTTTACAGAATATAAAACCACATTTAAAACCAATTTAGAATAACAAAAAAAAATATCAAATGAATTAATATACTACAAGATAACAAAATCAGCCCCCCAACTCCCACCCCCTGACCCGACAACAGCAGATCCCAAGAGCCATTTAATGGGCTCCATCCTGCTCTGGGTTCCCCAGACCCACTGGTAGAACCAAGTCTTCAGCGCCTTCTGCAGTCCTTGTGGTCCAGGTTGGATGCCCCTCTGATGGAGCTTCTTTGCTGCTTCTCCTGCCCTCAGATGCTACGGAGAATAAATCGATGTCCACTTCCCTGTGTCAACTCTTCTTCATGTATTGGAAGGTGGCTATTGTGTCACCCCCAAGCCTTCTCTTCCTTAGGCTAAACATACCTACCAGTGGCCCCCTTAGCTGTTCATCATATGATTTAGCCTACAGACCCTTTATCACTTCGATGCTCTTTTCTGCACCCTTTCTGGGGTCTCAGGCTCTCAGCATCTTTTTTTTTTTGGAGCAGGGTGACCAGAACCGGACATAGTATTCCAAGTGTGGCCATACTAGTGCAGTATAGAGTGGTACTATCACTTCCCAAAATCTTGATGTTATCATTGGGGAATTAACTGATTGTAAGCTGCTTAGAGTGACCTCTAGGTGAGGCATCATATAAGTTTAATAAATAAATATTAAAAATACACATAAATTCCCAGAATTCCCCAACCAACTTGGATGGATTTCAGCTCCCAGAATTCCTTCTCCAGGATGGGTGGACTTCAACTCCTGTAATAATAAATGATAATAACTAATAAATGTAATAAAACTCCCCTAACTTTGCAGACTTCCCCAGCGATTCCATGAGAAATTCTGAGAATTGATGTCTGCCCATCTTAAAATTGCCGAGGTCGAGAAATGCTGATTGGGATCATCCCAGTTTGCTTTGTTTTGCTGAGCAGGGTGGAGGGAAACTGGATTTCCTGCCAGGAGTTGGTACCTTTTCCTCTTCACTGTGTTCCCTCTTGCCCAGGTTTCACCCTTCAGGGCTGCTGATCTGTGGGAGCTTCCAAGCTTCTTTCCACTGCACCCAATGTTATGATCTTCTTTGCCTATTGTTAAATAAATCATGTGGTCATTAAGCAAATCCAGTTTCTCCCATTGATTTTGCTTGCTGGAAGCTGGCTGGGATTGCATAGTTTTTATATCTCCACGAAGGAATCCAATTCATCTACTAATGAGGTCCATCCTAGCTTACCCTCACCAAACATTTTATAGTTTTCCCTCTCTTGACAATTCACCCGTTTCGACCATCAAATAAGTCTTGAGATTTAATAAACAATGGCACTCCGTACAGTATTTGCAAGGTATGCAGCGTAAGATCTTTTTTCTTTTGATGTCAAACTACACAAAACAACCCGAACAATAATTATATAAACTCTAGCACAATATTGCATATTTAACTTTCAGCTTTTGGAAAGTTTTTGATGGATGATTACTAATCCTGTGGATGTCTTGGCATGCCAAAGTTTTTGACACGCAAAAGCAGAGCAATCACTGAAATTAAAACAGGGAGGAGTCCCAAAATATTCTTCCTAGCATTTGGGAATTCTCCTTTTTTCTCATGCCAGGACCTTTGCCCAATCACGATTGTGCTTTCTGGACACTAGATTCTATTAAAGTGAGTGGAACTGTTTATCATAATTTAATCCAAATAGCTCTGGATTATATGGAATACTTCTGTCTTCTTTGATAGCCTGGCAACAAGTAGGGTAGATTGAAACTGAATGACCGTGACAGTCTCAATCATATACAGGAAGTTCTCTGCTTTTGGTCACAATCAGGATCCAAATTTCCTTTGCTGAGCACGGTGGTTAAATGAATCATGCCTGATTTTAACAGCATTTTTTTGCCACGGTTAAGTGAATCACGGCAGTTAAGTGAACTACATAGTCATTAAGTAAATGTGGCTTCCCCCATTGGCTTGGTTTATTAAAATCTGGAAGATAACAAATTATAAACACGTTACCCTGGGATGCTGAAACCATTACAAATCCATGAGTCCTGGTGGTGCAGTGGTTAGAGTGCAGGCAACTTTTGCTGACTGCCGACTGCCTGCAATTTGGCAGGTTGAATCCCACCAGGCTGAAGGTTGACTCAGCCTTCCATCCTTCCAAGGTGGGTAAAATGAGGACCCAGATTTTAGGGGGCAAGAGGCTGACTCTGTAAACCGCTTAGAGAGGGCTGGGAAGCACTGGGAAGCAGTATATAAGTCTAAGTGCTATTGGTATTGCTTGGGAAGGAAGGAAAGAAGGAAGGAAGGAAGGAAGGAAGGAAGGAAGGAAGGAAGGAAGGAAGGAAGGAAGGAAGGAAGGAAGCAAGCAAGCAAGCAAGCAAGCAAGCAAGCAAGCCATGGTGGCACAGTGATTAGAATGCAGCATTGCAGGATAACTCTGCCCACTGCCAGGAGTTTGATCCACACCGGTTCAAGGTTGACTCATCCTTCTGAGGTGGGTAAAATGAGGAGCCAGATTGTTGGGGGCAATAAACTGACTCTGTAAACTGCTTAGAGGGGGCTGTGAAGCACTGTGAAAGGGTATATAAGTCTAAGTGCTATTGGTATTGCTACGTGCTAGTCACCAAGCCTCTGAATTTTGATCACATGACAGTGGGGATGCTAGTATGACAGTCATAAGTACAAGGACCGGTTATTTTTTTCAGCGCTGTTGTAAAGTCGAATGGTCACTAATCAAATGGTTGTACATGTAGTCTTCAACTTACAACAGTTCGTTTAGTGAGCATTCGAAGTTATAATGGCTCTGCAAAAAGTGACTTACTATCATATTTCCCACTTACCACCATTGTAGCATCCTAATGGTCACATGATTAAGGTGCTTGGCAACTGACTCTTTTTTTTCTGACAGGTTGCAGTGTCCGGGGTCATTTGACCCCTTTTGTGACTTTCTGACAAGCAAAGCCAATGGGAAAGCCAGATTCACTTAACAATCATGTTACTAATAATGATTCACTTAACAACTGTGGCAAGAAAGGTCATAAAATGGGGCAAAATTCACTTAACAACTGTCTCAGCAACAAAAATTTTGGGCTCAATTGTCGTAAGTCGAGGACTACCTGTATTTATAATGCTAAATCAAATGTGTAGTATACAAATGAAGTGCTGAATTAGGAGCAGTAAGACACACGTTCCAGTCCACCCTCAACTATGGAAGGAAACTAGGGCAATCACACTTTCTCAACTCAGCCTTTCTCACAGTTGTTTTGGGGATAAAATGCTACTTACACCACCTTGAACTCTTGAATGAGACATAACAAATGTGAATTGTTTATTTTTGGCTCAGCATGACATGGAGACTAAGGCAGGTATTGTTTATTTTTGGCTCAGCGTGACATGGAGACTAATGCAGATATGAAGTAGGCTATTATAATTTGAGCCACAAAATATAACTTAAAAGACAACATGTTGGTGTTCTGTTGTTTGTAATGTACTAGAACTTCCTGCCCAGAAGAGAATGAAAACGTTTAATTTGGTTTTTGTACCACATTCCTGTCACTGTGGACTAGGCACTGTTATCGAAGAACACACAGAAGAAACCAACTTCATAGAAAGTTCACAAAAAATATATATTTGTACAGTATATGCATTTTCTGTAATTATAAGACCTTAGAATGCAGAATAATAGTCTGCTATAACCAGATAGATATTATCTATCTCTTCTTTTTATTTTCCTCTAATGCAGATTTCAATCTTGACTTTACTGATTATAACTTCTGAGAGTTATAGTTCCAAAATAAAATATCTGAATTGTGCCCAGACAAAGAAGGCTAATCAAATATTTGCTTTTAAGCATATATCATTCTTTTTTCTTTTCTTTTCTGAAGAACAGTGCTGCCAGCTCTCAAGCAAGCAAAGACAAGCTTTTCACTCCCATAGAAAAACTTAATAACATTACATCTAATTTGTCTTTGCTGACAAACCAAATATGACATTTATATTCTAATAAATAAACATTTTTTTCAAGCAGGATCTATAGAATGCTTTCCTTTGTACATTCTCTTGTTTATTTAACTACAAAATCTCTTGGTAACTTTTACATTTCTCCAGAGAGAAATCCGCTTGTCTGTGTAGGTTTTAAAGTTTTATTTAGAAAAAAATAATTTCCTAATTGCTTTGATCTATAGTCAGACTTAGGGGAAAGCTTAGCATTCCTGTCCTGTCTGGAAATAAATCACACGTTGGATGGAATATTCTTTATGGCTTCATAAGCATATTGTACTCAGCCATAGTTTGTTTCATCATGATTTATTGAATAAACAGTAATTGATTCAATCCACACAACATGTTAAATTATAAGTAGGGCAACTGACTCGAGTCAGAACTAAAATGAGGTTTAATTTAAAGTAAATAAAACTAATAGAATTGTCCTGAATCTTTTTTTTCTTTCTGTCAAGTTCAAAATTATAATTTGGTGGCAACTTTACGCAGGATCAGGGGAGTAGCTCCATGCAATCTTACTCTTAGAATGTGCATCTATGCTATGAAAAACATGGTGGAAGGGAACAAACCCCACTGTCTCAGCTTACTTCCCTTTGCTCCAATGCCTTAAGCAATCTTTCCCTAGCCTAGGGTCTGGAAGTGAGCAACAAAGAAACTCAAAACAAGACAAGGAAGGACGGATTTCGCTCCCTGTTTTGACCCCCTATTCCATTCTATGTATTGATATAATAATGGACACTCAGATTGAATACAATGGCAAGAAATTTGGTGACCATTTGAAGTTACAACAGCACTGAAAAAAGTCACCTACGGTTTTCTCATACAACCATTGCAGCATCCCCATGGCCATGTAATCAAAATTTGGGCACTTGGCAATTGGCATGTATATATGATGTAGCATCTTTCAGTCATGTGATTGCCATTTCCAACCTTCCTAACTGACTTCTGACAAGCAAAATCAATTGAGGAAACCAAATTTGTTTAATTACACCACACAATTCACTTAACAACTGCAGTGATTTGCTTAATAATGGGGGGAGGTAGTAAAATTGGGTGGAACTCACTTGACTGCCCTGCTTAGCAACAAAGATCCTGATCTCGATTATAGTCGCTGTTGGAAGAAAAATCCAGTTCCAGTTCCAAGCCAGGAATAAAATGGAGGCTGCTTAAGAAAGAAAGGCCCATTTATTGGTGAACAGAACCAACACACACACAGCGTTCAGTTCTGGGACAGCTGACAAAATGGAGTTGAGAGTGGGTGGATTTTTTACCTTCTGGATTCCTATGGGGTCATGTAGGGGTCATGGCTAGCAAAAGGGGAAATGCAAATCCTAGGTGTTTGTGTGAGCTAATCTTGTCAACCTTTGGCTTGTTGCTTATCTAGAGTTTCTGTCTGACCCATCTTTCTGAATGGATGACCAAATCTGCATTTCTAAAAGCTAGCCTCCTCAATTTCTGTTTGGGGGCAGGGAGACTCGGGCTGGTTTCTGCCTCCCTTAAGATTTCCCCCTTTATGGAAAATATTCTATTCTGCCTTTTTAATATTCCCCAAATTCCCCAAAATTTAATTCTGTAGGAGGGTGGATGGGTGCTGACTTTCTACATCATAAATTGAGGACAACCTATATATGATCAAAATTCTTACAAACATGATGTGGCTTCCATCTTCAGAAGTTAAATAGTTGGCTACTGGAAGGGAGTATTTTATATTCACAGGATAGATTTATCTTTTGTGGAAAGTTTGCTGGTCTGCTTCCTTGAAGCTTTTATTAGGAAGCTGTTGATTTTTATATCCTATGGTTGAGCCAGAAATAAATCAGATAACTGCTGAACATGGATGAGGACAGAAAAGTCTGGAGAGATTACAGGTAACAGATAATCAGAGTTGGAAAGGACCTTGCAGGTCATCTAGTCCAACCCCCCCGCCTAAACGGGAGACCCTACACCATTTCTGACAAATGGCAGTCCAATCTCTTCTTGAAAGTCTCAAGTGATGATGCTCCCACAACTTCTGCATGTTCCATTGATTGATTGTTCTCACTGTCAGAAAGTTTCTCCTTATTTCCAGGTTAAATCTCTCCTTGTTCAGTTTCCACCCATTGTTCCATCCATTGATTCAAAGAGCATCTGTAGAAATGTCATATTTTTGTTTTTACTCTCTTCTCCCCATTTTCTATGCTTATTTAGAATAAAATGTTATTAGTATGTTATACTTTTCCCCATTGGTTAGACAGAGCATTTTATGTGGTTTCTGAAAAAAAAAGTTGGAAAGGAACATAAGAAAAAGAAACATACAATGTATAGTGCAACATATAAGCTGTTAAACAATTAGTTTTTAAAATGTATGTATATCTGCATGTGTGTGTATGTATACGTGCACACCTTTACCTTCCTCCCTCATCCCATAAAACAGTGTTTCTCAACCTTGGCAACTTTAAGATGTATAGATTTCGATCTGTAGAATTCCCCAGTGACACATGTTATAGTTGCAAAGATTGAAAAACACTTCTATAAAATAATGGGAAGGACATTTGATGGTTGAAGATTTCTCATCCCTCATTGAAATTCCACATATTTCTGCTAATGCATTAATCCTAAGCAGGAGGGTGCAGTAAAATGTCCTAGTCAATGAACAGGAAAAAGAAAGGGCAATATTTGTATGCCAACGGAGCACCCAGGGGAAAAAATGAAGCTGCTGGGGAGTACAGTAAGAGGTTTTTTTTAAAGGGGAAAATATGCCTATGGAAAGCATGGGACTAGCTGGACCCAAAACTCTGTTTTGAGGCACATGAAAGATCAATAACATTGGATTTGAAAATTTAGCAAGGGTGTGCTCACAAGGTGTCCATTCTACAATATAACTACTCAACGATTATGGTTCATTTTTTGTTTTATCTATTCTGTTATTAGTGGAGACATCTTGCTGAAGGTAGATGCATTTAGAGGCCAAATTCATAGTTCTTAGCAGTTTGGGATGTTTTTCAACCTTGGGAAGTTTGATATGTGGATTGCAGCTCCCAGAACTCCCCAGCACGCTGAGTAATTTTGGGTATTGAGATCCATACATCCTAAATTTCCCTAGATTGAAAAAAGCCGTCCTATAAGAGAACTGCCATAATCTTTCAAAGAAGCAAAAAAGATGGATTCTGCATTCCTTTTCCACCTCCACTTGGATATTAATACAATTGCACAGAGGCCGGGTTTGACATAATATATTTAATACTTTTATCAAGAGAAGAAGAAAAACGTCAAAAAGGGCGAAAACATCTTCAAGGTACTTTTAAAATCCCACGAATCCAAGATACGCCTCCACGAGGGCGGTTCCGTACAGGAAAGACGATTGGACCATTGGTCCGGAGAATCGCCGCCCCAAGCTGTTGACCAATGGGGACGAAAAGGGGCGGCTCCCTAAGGCTGGAGGCCAGCTGTGACTGGCTGGGGAGGAGAGGCGGAGCCAAAGGCCGAGCAAGAGCGCGAAGACTCAAACGCAGCTTTTTTCCCTGAGCTTTTGGCGCTTTCCGGGGCTCGGTCGCTCATCTTAGCCAAGGCGGGAGGCGGCTATCATGACGGCGGCGGCGGCGGGAGAGGTGAGTCTGACCGGTGTCAGGCGCGGGGCTGGGAAGAGCTATCCGCTAACCGGCGGAGAAGAAGCTGCCTCGGCTGTCGGGGGGGAGGGGGGATCTTCCCTCATAGACGTTTCAGAGACCCGGGACTACGGCTCCCGGCGTGCACTGCGGCTCCGCTTCGATATCCCGGCATGCCAAGGGCGGCCCCGTTCAGGTGTTCTGGCTATCTTGGTGGTGTTTCCAAAGTGGCGGGGCGAACAGATGGGGACAGCGGTTAGGGCAGCCCCCCAAACGACCCCTAGGTGGCAGCAGAGCCCCAGCTCGGCAATGCCATCTAGGCTTTGTCCGGAATTTTTGAGTTCGGGTCCAGTAAACCTGGTTTCCTGCATTCCGGGTTGGAGAAAACGGGGATGAAGAGGTGTGTGTGTGTGTATGTGTGTTTACGTGTTGGAAAAAAAGACGTGTTTCGAGGCCCAGATTCACAATGGTTGGAAACTAATCAAGGAGAGAAGCAACTTGGAATTAAGGAGAAATTTCCTAACAGGGAGGACAATTAACCAGTGGAACTGCTTGCCTTCAGAAGTTGCAGGTGCTTCATCACTGGAGGTTTTTTAGAAGAGCCTGGACAGCCTCTTGTCTGCAATGATACAGGGTCTCCGGCTTGATTTCTATTCTAAATGTTATACTGCACAAAGTCAGGAAATGTTAGCTTAGCAAGAAGGGTGAATTCTCAACGGTGAATTAGAAGGCAGGTTTAGGCAATGTGATGTCCAGCCAGTATATAGTTAATGGGAATTGGGATAGTTAGTTAGGAATTGGGAGCTGTTCCCCTTAAGGGAATGCATCATGGTAAATGTAGTTAAGGTATCCTGGGAAATGTAGTCCATGTCATGTGGCCACATCTGTAATCCTGATTGGTCACTGAATTGACCCTTGGTGGGTTGGGGGAGGTTTCTCCACTCTTGCCTGGAACCCAGTAATATGCTGCTGCCTCAACCCCCTTGCTCCTCCTTTTTGGGGATGAAAGATTACCACCAGAAAGTCAGCTATGCAAAGAGTTGGACGTTGAGATGAATCTCAATGTAACTGTAAGTTATATTGAGGATGCCTGATGAACCAATAAAAAGACTTTGTATGGATGCTTTGTGGAGTTATCTATCTGCCTTTATACATTCAGCCAGCAATTATAGAGGACAGAATAGGCAACCTAAAAGACAACTAAGGCTTAGTACACAAATCAGGGTGGAAGAAACTCTTAACTAGTATGATCCGTGAGCATGGTCCCTCTGATAGGTGGGAACTGTCAATTCTGAAATCTTGGTAGTTTTGTTTATGCCCCACTTTCCTGAAAAATTTCAACGTGACATTTGTAATGTTCTTTCCTCTATTTGATCTTCACTGGGGGGAAGGGGAATCAGCATAGAGATTTTCGAAATGGCTTTTATATCCATCTAAGCTCTTTGAAAGTTTGACTTAACCTAGCCTGTGATTAGTCTTGTGGTGACAATTGAGACTTGGGCAAGATGGAGGGATTTGGGCCCGAATTTTTGCCAAACTTCATTTGGCGTTCTGTAAAGTTGCTTTGGATTACAGTAGTGCAATGAATGGATGGAGCTGGTTTCTCTCTCTTTTTTTAAGAAAGATCCACAAGAGTGCTGGGGCAATCACAAAATTCAATTAGAATTTTTTACTTGGATGTATTTTATGCACCAAATGTCTGCATTTTGAAGCAAAGCTAGGGAATTTGTAGCTCCAATACTGATAAAGTATAATTTTAAATAAATCCAACCCTTATCCTGGTTTTGACAGCTACCATTAAACAATGTCCAGAGAATATAAAAGCTATAAATGTTGCTTCAGTTCCCAAATGATGTGCTGGGTTCTTATATTTTGCTTTTCTTAGCATAATGTGTTCCCCCAGTATTGTGATATGTAAACCACGTTTCATGGTATATTGTAGTAGTGAATCCAGTTAATTAGGTTTGTCAAAAATCGTTAAGTATAATGCAATCTATGTACTAAAGCTAAATCAACCTGGTTGAATCTGACAAGAAATGAATAATGCCATACTTGCCTTCTTTTTTAAATACTGGATGTTGCATGTGCTTATCTTTTCATACTTACCGATGTTCCTGAACTGTAGTTCCATTTGAATGCCCAGGATGTGAAAACTCAAAGTACCTCTGACAGTGATTCAGACAGTGGACAAGGCAGCTGTGAAATGAGCTTCCGGTCCCAGATAAGCAAGGGAGTTGCATCTGTTGACGAAGGAGGTGTGTATCTTCTTTTAAACAAAATAAACTTTATTAAATTTTACAGTTAAAATATACAAACAACACACACACAGATTGGGAAAGGAAAGAAAAACAAAGAAAAAAGGGTAAAACAATTAAAAATGATTGCATCAACAGTTTGTGGTTTCTTATTTATCACATCATTTTGTGGCATATTTGCAATTAATCTTTAGTGCGAATATCTACTATTGTCACTCCTCCTCATTTACAATTTATTAATATTATTATTATATAGTCTATCTTTGGTCTATCCACTCATACCAACAGTTCCAACTCATATAGTACTCTGATAGTTCTTTATTATTTAGTGCTAGATTTAGTTTATCCATTTCTGTGCAGCTTGCTATTTTCTGAATAATCATTTCCTCTGGTGGCGTATAGGGAGGAGGTATGTATCTTTTGGGTATAATTTCACTACAACAGGGGTCCCCAACCGCTGGTCCACGTCCCACTACTGGGCCATGGCATATTTGCAAGTGGGCTGTGTGAGCTCAACTTACGTGAGCAGTAGGCCAGCATGGATGCGCAATGCTACTTGCAGCTGAGCTGTGCATGCTGGCCCACTGCTTGTGTGCTGGTCCGCCATTCACATGGCCCGGTTCCCCCCCCCCGCCCCCAGCCAGGCTGCCAAGCCACAAAGGTTGGAGACTACTGCATTAGAATACAGTTTCAATTTTGTTTGTTAACCTAATGTTACGTAATGTGGTTTGGGTCTGTGTGTGAGAATGTATTTTTTTTCTTAGTGCAGCCCACCAATAATAATTTTTGCCACCTTACAAAAGTTTGAAAGGTTCTTTTTATATGGGAGTTGTTAATTCTTCTGTAACCTCTGGATAAAATATTTTTAGTCAGTCTATGCAGAAGGTATGTCTAAGGATTTCGACTGGCAGGATCTAGGTATAGGGCCTTTTCTGCTGCTACCACCCCTGCTTTGTGGAACATCTTGCCCTCAGAGGTGAGGAAAGCCCCCGATCTCTTGGCCTTCCACAAAGGGGTCAAAACTTGGTTGTGTAGCCTTGCATGGAGGACACAGGGGCCCACACAACTGGGGGGCTGGTTGGCCCTGTGACACCCCCCCCCCACTTGTATTAACTTCTTGTCTCCCCATCTTGGAATTCTCCATTTTTTGAAATTTTATAATAGCAATAAGCACTTAGACTTAGACACCACTTCACAGTGCTTTCCAGCCCTCTCTGAGCATTTTGCAGAGTCAGCCTTTTGCCCCCAACAATCTGGGTCCTCATTTTATCCATCTCGGAAGGATGGAAGGCTGAGTCAACGTTAAGCCTGGTGGGATTCGATCTGCCAAATTGCAGGCAGCGGAAGTAGCTGCAGCACTGCACTCTAACCACTGTGCCACCGTGGCTCATCGTGTGAAATGTAAAAAATAATGTTTTACATTTTTAATCTTAAATTATTCAGTTTTTAATGTATTATTTTGGTTAAATTGTATGCTGTCCCAAAGCCCTTCTCTAAAGTTGAGAGGTAGGAAACATTAAATGAAATAAATAAATATGCAAACTTAACTATGGTTTAGTGAATGGTGTGAAATGGCAAACTAGATTTAAACAAACTACGGCTTTGCACGTAAATGAACCTGGTGTCATGTATTTGGGGCAGATTCAGATGAAGAGATTTGCATGCGTAAGAGAATCAAATGCAGGAGGGTGCTTGCTGACAGCAATAGTGAAGGAGAAGACGGCACCCCTGAGAAACTGAAGGTTGCAGCTGGCAAGGCGGAAAGCACCCAGGAAAAGTATAACTGGCTAGCGGTACAGGAAAACAAAGACAACAGCCTCTCCTGCCAAGCTGGGGTGAATAGTAACGACAGCGATACGGAGAACCTGTTGCCACAGCTTCAGCTGGGAAACCCCAAGAGGGAGGACAAGAGCTTGAACAGGAAAGAAACGAAAGAAAAGAGCAGCTCAAGGAAAAGGAAGAGAAAGGAAGAGAAGAAGAGGAAGACCACAAGGCAAGCAAGAAAGAAGGAAAATGCACAGGAACAAAAGGTATGATGGGAAGTAAGACAATGGCTGAGGACTCTAGCATCATTTTGTAGTATGATCTAGAGCACACTAGAGCAGGGGTCTCCAACCTTGGCAAACTTTAAGCCTGGCAGACTTCAACTCCCAGAATTCCCCAGCCAAGCTTTGCTCCTGGGAGTTGAAGTCCGCCAGGCTTAAAGTTGCCAAGGTTGGAGACCCCTGCACTAGACCAAACAGATGCAAAAATGAGCATCCGTTTAAGGATTTGTCTCTCATTACACAGAAATGCTTTGCCCGTGTTCTAAAATACCCATACTCCTCTCTCTACGAAATAACAACTGCCAACAACTGCATTGCACATAGAAACATGAAAAACATGAATCACTTTAACATGGTTTTCCCAGACATGAAAATGTTTGGCATATGCAATTGATTGAAAGCCTGATTTCACGAAAACCCACTGCTTGTAAATCCACTGTGACGTAGTGCATGAGAAATGATTGAAAAGAGACTGAGACTTGGCTAGATTAGGGGTGTTTTAGGATGAATGGGCAAGTTGTCTATTTTGTTTGGCTATATATAGAGCATCTGGTGGGGAAGAGTGGAGTGATTCATTGTTCCAGTGTAACCTTTTATAAAGGTTTGTGGTATTTTCTCTCACGTTGGCCTCCCCAACTTAGTTTCTAGTCATGGGTTCTGACCACATTACTGTCTGAGGACTTTAATTCAACAGATCTGAAAGACGTGAAGCTAGGAATTGCAGTTCAGCCTATGCAGGACTGGGGGCTGGTTTGAAAAACTCATTTATGGAATTGAATTGCTTCACTGGAATTCCTGTATTTTATTTCCATTGTTCTTAGGAGAACGGTGAAGACTTTCCTTTTAATGACAGTGGGTGTTTGCTGACAGATAGAGAGCTCTTTGACAATGGCTTGGAGGAGGAAGAGGATGGCTCTCCTTTTCAAGTTGGGAATTTGGAAATGTCAAATACTGCAGAGAAAGTGAAAACCAAAAAACGGAAGGTGGGTTGCATAAAGTTGTTATTGTTGTTGTTATCACACAGCCAGATGTCTAGAGTGGGTTTGGCATTTTTGTTCACTGGAGTCCTCAAGGACGACATCATTGTTGTTGTTGTTGTTGTTATTATTATTATTATTATTATTATTATTATTATTATCAGACTACACAACTTGTTTAGGGGAAAAAATCCCGGAATCCCTAACCAAGAGGCAATTTGGCTATGTTGGAATAATTTTCATTTCTTGTCCTTTGTCTCCCATAGAATCCCATTGTCCCTCAAGTATGAGATGAAAATTAACATTCCCTTTTTGCTTCCAAACAGCTATTTTCAGAGAGTGAGGATTACAAACACGTGATGGATGAAAATGAGGGACCACTTTTAAAAGAATCTAGAAAAAGGGTAAGTACTTCCCCCCCCCCCCCCATATTGATTTATACTTGGCTTTATTTTCTTCCCAGTTTTTGTTTAACTTAAGAGATTCGTACGGTAGCATATGCGTCTTCCATCTTCTGCCTGTCTGATTTTTAATTAACATTTCACAATATGTTTTTAAAGCTATTTATTCCAAGATTTTCCTTCCTTTATTTAGAAGCTGAAACCAGCCAAGTTAACAAAAGAAGAAAACAGGCAGCTGCATAGTGAGAGCCAGCGTCTTGTTAGAGGTATAAAAATGCTGAGGCTCTGTAATGCTTTAAAGACACCCCAGGGGCAATTTTTGTATTACACTGTAATTATGCACTCCCCCCCCACCCAAAAAAGGGCTCTATTGTCAAGTCATTTGTGTAATTTACCTAAAAACGCATCAAATTAATTCTTAGAGCAAGGTCAAGGCCTACCTGTAATCTACTGAACACTCTGGTATATGCTGAAGATCAGCTTCATAATTTTTGATACTCTTGCATTTTTGCTAAATTAAAAGTGATGTTACAAATGTTAATAATGCAATTAATGGTTTGGTTAGGTTGATTTTCTTCTTCTTCTTCTTCTTTTTTTTTTTGTGGTAGAAGCCGCAATGACACTACCGTATCACCTGCCAGAGGCCAAAAGCGTGCAGGAATTCTTCAAGCATAAACCTCGTCCTTCTTTCCAAGGAAGTGCAATGACTTTGCTGAAGTAAGTCCAATTTCCTTTTTTTCATATTCTTTTAACTTCTCAACGTTCTTGGCTGACACTGTTGGAACAGCATAAGTTGCAATTGGATGCACGATCCAGCTTCTAAAAGAAAATATGTATTTCTACATTTTGTGGGTATGAAAATATGCTTGCTGCAATTTCAAAAATCAAAGGGATGTCTCTGAAAAAGATTATAAATGTCAAGAACTGACTTTTGCTGCCTGTCCCAGGTTTTTGGCTTAACAAAAACATCCCAAGAATGCTATATAAAATAAGCAAATATGCATAGTTTTTAATTTGAGAAACTTTCTCAATGTTCTTTGTTTTCCTTGGATAAAACTGGATAAACTTGAAGAATTCCTTTAATTCAGAGTCCACAGTTTGCCCTTGTCCCTTTTAAATCATGTGCTATATAGTGCTGTGATAATATTTTCTTGATTTTTATACCTGGTTGAATTTTCATTACTGGGGTTTGACTGTTTCTTAATTCAAAAGATTGTTATTCAAACTATAGTGTGTACATAAGTACAGAATAAATGTTATCCCAATTAGTGCATATGAAAATCTTCCCATTTAGAGTATTCTTGTATTTATAATTGTTACTTATTCTGAGCTAGAAAGTTTTACTAATTTGGCATGTTGCTGTGACCTGATAGACATTTTCTTTGTTCTGGAATTTTGCGCACAAGTGGATAGTTTCTGTTGCTGCTTCATAAATTATGAAGTGTAATTTTGTCAAACATATATAACATAATAAGATTGAATTGGATTTGGAGGCTGCTTGGTGCCAGATTGCCTCTGGAGCAAGCTACAATTTAAAACAATAAAGCAAGCAAAAGGAACTAGAGCATCTCAATAACAATACCTCACAAAATAAAATACAAATTTTACCCTACATGAAGTTTAGGAGAGCAACTATATTTTTAAAGATCGCTGGGACATCATTAGGGTATGAACCATATGAATGTTGGGGTGGGGAATGTAATTGCAGAAGGCATCACCTCTGCCTGACCTTTCTAGACAGATAAAATCCATGAGAGATAACAATTCGTCAGAAAAATGTTCCATATGGCATGAAGGTCTTTATAGATGGTAACCAGCACCTTGAACAAGTAAGCAGGGCAAGTCATGGAGCATTGGAGTTAATCTTTCTGGGTAAACATCTCAGGTTGAGCTAAATTCATTTCATTGTAAGGCTACCTGAACAGAATCTTGCAAATTTGAAGGTACAAACTTACTACTGTCACTTTTAACCTTCAGTCTAGTCCATTATGGTGCATCCTCCCTAACTATCTTTGTGTGACTTTTAAGCCCTTGGGGGTTTGCCTTTCTGTTGTCTGATTGTTTCCTGGGCAGCATCTCTTCCCCTCGTCCTCCAAGATCCATCCACACATTTCATTATAATACTAACATTAGCTGTGCTACTGCATTCTGCACCAACTGTAGCTTCTGAATGGTTTGCAAGGTCAGCCTCAAGTAGAGCACCTTGCAATAATCCAATCATGATTATTTAATTCATATAGGTCCCTTCTTTTATATTCTGTGTAACTTCAGCTTAATTGTCTCACATTTTGAATTGACTTGCGTTCAAGGGAAAAAAGGACGTTGCTGATGTATCTGTGTCTTGATAAACAGATCAATGAAACCTCAACCTGACTCGTTCAAAGAAGGTAACGTGACAGGGAATTCCAGTATCAGCTGCCATAACAATGGACAAGAACAGCCTCTCCAGCCAGGAATATTGGACCAGCCAATTTTAGATTTTGCAAATCCTTTGGCTGCCAGTCTTGGCAGCTCTTCTGCAGAGAAAACAGAACATTTGATAGGAGATTGCTCTGAAGTAGATAAGCAGAATGATGATTCCAAAACAGAATTTAGCGACGATCTGAATTCCAGGAAAGAAGGAGAGCTTAATGAAGTCCCTGCTGACTCCATCAAACCACCGGAGGAGAAACTGGAAGGAAATATAGTTGAAGAAAGAGAGGCACAATCATTGGAATTGCCTGTGGTGGCCCAAGAACCCATTCAAGGCTTGGAGCCCCTGGTGGAAATTCCTGGTGACAAGATAAAAAAGTCCAGATTGGATCGGCTACGGAAACTGGGGGTGGATTTGAGTATTAAGCCTAAGCTATGTTCCGGCATGGAGACATTTATTGACCTTGACGAACCTGAACTCAACAGAGGTATGGTAACCCTGAACCTGGTTAGATTGCTGTTATGTATATAGCTCTGCTAAGGCTCTGTGTAGAAGCTACTCCATGCAATTTATTCTGAGAGGTTAACAGGGAGGTAGGAAAGATTTGCATTTTTTCCTAAACAATTGCTGTTTTTTTGCCTTTTTTAAATACTAAATTATAGCAATTACAATTGATTGAGACAATTGATTGAAACAATGGAGATGATGCCATAGTTTGTCAAATCAGTCTATCAAGCTCACATATAGATAGTCCTCGACTTACAACTATTCGTTCGACTTACAACTCCCAATAAAGGAAAATATTTGTAGTTCAGGGTTGACATGAAGGGGCCCTTGGTGCTCTCTGAGCCTGGTTGTTTTCTTGAAGACGTTTCATAATCCAAACTAGGTAACCTCATGAGTGCACTGATGAGGTTACCTAGTTTGGGTAATGAAATGTCTGCGAGAAAACAACCACGCTCAAGAGAGCACCATGGACCTCTCGCTTATAACGTCGATGACTAAAATTACAGTGGTGCTGAACGAATGGTTACAGCCACATCACCCATGGTCATGTGATTGAAGTCAAGGTCCTTGGCAACCCACTTGTACTTATTGTTAAGCCTGAATTCCCCAACGAGTGTTAAGGAAAACAAACTAAACAGAATGTGTAGCGTAGTCAGATAGGCAGACAGGTAAATGTGTGAGATAAGTTTGTATTTTAGTTAACATGCAGTAAAAAGCAGATACGCTTGTGCTATCAAAAATATAGTTTATTCCATTAGGAATTATAGCATAGTCAAAATAAACGGTCCATTAGTCATGTATCATTTCAGTCAGTCCAGTCGAGGATACTCAACTTGCAAAGTCCGTGTTGAATAGCAAATGTCAGTTCACTTACAATAAATCAGTCCGATTATCTCTTCTCTCCGTTGAGAAATCAACACTCCTTTCTCTCCTCCGTTCCAGTAAGGAAAAACGCAGTCATCAATCCATCCAGTAATTAGGGATCATTAAGCCAGAGAGAGAGAGCTGCAATTGACTTGCTTCTTTTATGGTGCTTTACAACCACACCCTTAATTACATTCTTGTAGTTAAAGTTACACACACTTTAACCAACAAACTATGATAACTTATTTATTATTTTTACCCAAACCAGTTAGGGTATGTTATCCCTAACACTTATGATCAATGTTATCCCTAACACTTATGATCGATTGAATCTCCCCACAGCCATGTGATCACTGTGACCTGTCCTGCCAGCTTCCCCAGAAAGCCAATGGGGAAGCCAGCAGGGGAATCCACAAGTTGGTGGAGTAAGTCTCCCCTATCCATACATTCTCTTTGACCCTTGCTGCACTTCCTCTCTCCCCCACCCTCAAGTGCCCTCCCTCCCTCAGCCACAGCCACTTACCTGCCTGTGCCCAGGACTTGCAACTTCCTGCTAGCTTTGCCGTTGCCTTAATGACAGCAACCTAGCACTGAAGGATTCTCATCACTAAACATTGTGCTTTATTGACTGCATTGCTTAGTGATGGAAATTATGGCCTTAACTGCTTTGTGATTCAAGGATTACCTGTAATTCCTTTAACACGAGGAACTTAAATATACAATTTAAATCAAAAGCAAGAACAGAAAAAAGCATTGACTAAAAAGACAGAGAGATCACTCTCATAAATAACCAACCAATCAATGAGTTGTTGTTTTACTTCTCTCTGCCCGATATTTGCTGTTTGCCCTCCTGGAGTCAAGCAAAGACAAGGTAATTTGTTTTTTCAAGATCAAGCAGCAAAAATTACTCCAATAAAGGAACACTTCCAAAAGTAGTTTTATGAGAAAAATAGTTCCAAATATTTTATCACTTTATGAAAGCCATTTTCTCGTTTGTTTACCCATTTAAAATAAATTGTTGTATACAGATATCAATGATAATCATTATGGCACATAGCAATAGCAAGAAGAGAAGGAAATGGTAAAAATGGTTTGTTTTTTTTTCTATTGCAAAAACTTCCTATTATGATAGACTGGAGCAGTTCCTAATTTGCAGAAGCTAATATAAATGTAACCATTAGCAGGTGGAGAATACCTTTTGTGGTATCCTCATTCAAATAACAGAATTACTCTTAAATGAAAAGAATGTTTGAGCATCTTCTATCTTGATTTTATCTTGAGACTTGATTTTTAGATCTGTGGTATTTTATGATTTGTTCAAGAGAGAAATTTGTTTCCTCCTATCTGTAACAGAAATATAAAGAAGCTGAGTGGATAACTTTGCAGAATTTGAGTCATGGGTAAATCCAGTATTGAATTGGCTTTTTAAAAAATGAAAAAAAAGTTATAAATGTTGTTCAAAAGATTCTAGTAAATTTCTTTTTGCATTTTTATTTGGGTTTTGTAGAACTGGAAGCTTTGAAAGAACGCTTTGTAAAGCATGCACTTCACACAGCCAAACCAAAGGCAGAACGAATGGTGAGCGTGAATATCATTCGTAAAGAAGTGATGAATGATGGCAAGGAGGAGCTGAAAGCCGACGTGGTACCAGTAACGCTGGCTACAGAGATGGTAGAGGATGCTGCCCGGACTAAACCAGGTATGCTTAGGAGAGCGCAGATTCAGGTTTTAATGTATAGGATTGGTTCTCTTGGATCCAGGAGGGTTGACACAAAGGGAGTTAATTAAGCAAACTCCCTTCAGTGTGAGTTGGAGTTCAACTCTGTGCAGGCTAGGAAGTTATAAAATTTTGAAGTCTTAACTCATCTGTGTCGTGCGAACACAGCCACCAGAATAGTCAGACAATTAAACTGGAGTTAAAATACACATAGATTCATTTTTAAAATGATGTGTTGGGAAGGACCTCTAGCTGAATGAACATCAAGCACTTTTTGACTAGACAGTAGATTTCTATTTGATTAAAGTTTGAAATCGAATATTGGGAATTACCTTCATGAAGAAGGGAGGTATCTCTTTAGGAGACTTATCCTAAAAAAAACATGGCAGGTAGACCGCGATTTACAACTCTTCATTTAGTGACCATTCAAATTTACAACGCGGCTGAAAAACTTGACTTATAACTGTTGTTCATTCTTAAACAGACCATTGCAGCGTCACTGTGGTCACATGATCAGAATTTTGGACGCTTGGTAACTGGCACGTATTTATGATGGTTGCAGGGTCCCAGGGCCATCGGATCCCCTTTTGCGTCCTGACAAGCAGAATCAAAGGGGGAATCCTGATCCACTTAACAACCATTGTTCCTAACTTAAGAACTGCCATTTTTCATTTCGTAAGAAAGGTCACAAAATGGGGCACAACTCACTTCACCCACTTGCTTAGCAATAGAAATTTTGGGCTCAATTATGGTCGTAAGTCGAGGACTACCTGTATTCAAAACCTTCCCAAAGTTGTGTCCGTTTATTTCATCAGAACGATTCATTACCATGGCCGTATCTAAATATTGGTAGGTATTGATAAAGATTGTTTAGAATTCCTGCTTAAAGACATGTTTAAATAGGTGACCAGCCGAATTCCAAATGATGAATCAAATCACGTGAACTGCTATGAGAGGAGGCCACCCACAGCCCCTTGGACTAATTACATACAGCTCTTGACCTCATTTCTACATCCCGTCAAGAAACCAGATCGTAGCTCTGGTAGAAGCTATTTTTTTTAAGCTTTTGCAGCCTTCTTGGCGTATGTAGGGATGTCCCAACCCCCTGTTAGCTTTGGCCTTTCTCTTTTCTCAACAGAAAAAAAAAAGTGTTTCCTAGCTGTGTTTGACATAGCAAAAAGCATAAGGATATCTTAATCTTAAATCTTTATTTATTGGTTAGCCCTTGGGCCATATCAAAGCGCAGAGTTCCACAAATAAATTATTATTAAAATTTGATAAAAGCAATTTAAAGTAGAATTGGATAAAATACAATTTAAAATGAAATTGGAATAAAATATAGTCTAAAATGAAATTGGAATAGAATACAATAATTTAAGATATAGATGAAATATGATAAAATTATATTTCGGTGTCATCCCTGCAATCTACCCCAATCAGTCCCACATATGCAGATCTCAACCGAACCATTTTCCTTAAGTACTGTGCTGTGTTAAATGTTATTTTCAGATTCTGGCTGCACATAAGATAAGTTGTTTTTCCCCCCAAATATAGGGGCAGGTATCGCGCTATACCCGACTATGCTACCAACGCCCGTGAACTGCTGGGATCGGGATCGGACCAAGAAGGGGGGGGGAAGGACCCCTCCCCCCCCCCCCCCCCCCCCCCCCCCCCCCCCCCCCCCTGCCCCCCTTCTCTCTCCCCCCCCCCCCCCCCCCCCCCCCCCCCCCCCCCCGCACCAGGCGCTTCAGGGGGTCTGCCCTTCTGAGCGCCTGCCCCCCACCCCCCACCCCGCCCCGCCCGCCCGCCCCCCCCCCCCCCTGCGGACCGGACCGCCTCGCTGAGGAGGCGAGTTATTTCTGCAGCGCCCACACCAGACAGGCAGGCGGCGGCGGCGAAGGGACCTGGGATGGCGCCGCGGGGGGAGGGGGGACGGCGCGGAAAGCTCCCGGGCCCCCTTCTTTGAGCGCCCTTGGGGGGCGGCCCCCTCCCCCCCCGGCCTATATGGGGATCTCAATGGGTCATAAGGATATGGATGGATCACTTAACTGTCCTTTACCAGTGCATAAAATCTAGAAAGCAATTGCAACTGCATCATGTGGCCATTATGGAAGCTGTTAATTTTCATTTTTTAAATGTCTGGTGAAATCTGGATCTTTTTATCATGTATTACTAGAGATGGGAAGGCTTGGAAAAAACCTGGAAAACAGCGGGGCCCCACCCCAAGCCATTTGGAAAAAAACAAACAATGGAAAACACCTGTTTTTTCCCGGTTTTCCAGGCCCTTCCCATCTCTTTGCATTAAAATATATCATGATAGCATAGGTTAATTGTTCATACAAATCTCACCAAGGCAGTTTACAAGTAAAACCATCGATCATAAATTCAAAACCCACAATATTTTTATTAAAAAAATAAATAAATTCCATGCCAGAGTTGATCTTTGTTTTGACCCTATTTTTCACAGAGCAGAGATGGTAGCAATAGCCAAGTGGGATGAAAAGGGCCAATAGTTTAGCTGGACCAAATTCTCAGCTGATCTTGGCCAGTTCTAACCTGGCATCTGAATAAAGGAAGAGGTAGGTATGCAGTCTAAACAGGTGCCGATTCATTTGCATTGGCTATATAGGCCTGTCAGCCCTATCGTTTCTATGTCTTGTTGCAAAAGCTTCAGGATTGTCCATCACTGGAATAAAAATCCTTCCTTTGGCTTGAGTGTTGACTGTCTCCTTGATTTGCCTCAGTCAGGTCTGATTGCTTATTGACAGTGCCATAGAAATAATCTAGCTCTGCTTCAAGCAATCTTTTTCTGACTTGAAATCCAAAGATAGTTTAACTGTTTTTTTTTTCCTAGTCCTGTCTCATCAGGAAAGTTGGCATGGTTTTTTTTACTCTGTTAGGAAATCAACATCAACATGCAGATTCCAAATAAAGAGAGAAAATATTTCAGGTCTGTCTCAGTGCAGGTAGTCCTTGTTTGGTGACTGCTTCATTTAACAACAGTTCACAGTTATGGGGATGATGAGAAAGAAACGTCGGCAAAAACTAGATCAAATTTAGCGGAAGTTTAAGATTATCATTATGGATAGAAAAAAGGACAAAGAACGCAATTGTATTTCTTTTCATCTTTTTTTCTTTTAATTTCTTGTTTCTCTGTTTCCTATTTTCTGTCTTTGTTTTCGTTTGTTTTGCCTACCTTTTGTTATGGTGAACATTTCTAACCAAAAATAGAAACTTCTGAAAAACTAATTGGACAATCAGTCCTTGCATCTATGAACTTCACAAGTCAAGAAATCAACGGAAAACTGAAAGTAAGATCATGAGCACAGTTGCAGTTTCACTTAGCAAATGCTTCATTTAATGGGCAAATTGCTGGTCCCAATTTTGGTCATTAAACAAGGATTAGCCCTTCTGTGCTAGACAGTATTAACTACTGCTGGGGTCATCCTGTCCCCAAGAACACAGAACCTTTTGGGTCTTGTTCTGAAACCTGGGGAGCAACTCAGCACTTGAGGATGCTTTGAAGCATAAGGTGTTGATGGATTGTTTGAACTGCCTTGGAAAACAAAGCCCAGGGCTCTTCCAGGCAGTTTGCGAAATGCCTTTCCCTTTTCAGGTGCTCCATGATTGCTTTTTTGCTCAGTTGCGTGCAGCTTTGCTGAAATGATGGCTCGAGGCCATAAACTAAAAAGGTGTGTTGCGCGGGCCTTCATGTGGGGATCCAACCTACCTGTCTTCCTTGACTACCCAGGTGAAAAGTTACAGATGTTGAAGGCAAAGCTGCAGGCGGCCATGAAGCTTCGCAGGACGGAAGAACGCCAGAAGCGGCATGCGTTGTTCAAACTGGATAACGAGGAGGTGATGGAGGAGGAGGAAGAAGAGGAGGAGGAGGAAGAGGAGATGTCAGATGAATTGGAGGAGGAGGAGGAAGATGGAGAAGCAGCAGCAGCCAATCAGGAGGTCTCTTTCCTTTTCTTTTTGCCTCCTTTGGCATGTTTTTGCATGTAGTTGGAAGATATCAACCAGGGAATTGAGCTGAGAGATCCTTTTTTGGCTTGCTGCCCAGAAGATAAAAATTCTTTGAAATGAATACCTTCCCCCTCCAGCCATAATTAAGTAATGAAGTCTTTTAAAGGCTTCAGCTGTCCAGAGCAAAGCACTGAAATAAGTGTGATGGGTGTCATATAGGCTTAATTATTGGGTAGCTTTGCAGTCAGAAACCTCACCTGTCCCTGCGCTCCATACCCAGAGCTGTCCTGGCTAATCAAAAACAGAAGGAGGAACATAAAGGTACAAAGGTTTGGTCTGTGCAATGCTGAAATGCCTTCTCTGCCACTAATAAAGCTGGCCAGGCCATTGATCTGTTATTGTGTTTCATATGGCTGGAAAACACCAAATTATGGAATGGCTGTTCTATATCCCACCTTAGTTATACAGTCATCAGATCCGTTTTGGTAGGAGATGAAGCTGAGGATGACAGGATTATGCCCAATGCAACCCACAGCCCTGCTCAGTGGTTGTGTATCAAAGAGAAAGCAACAGGTTCTCTGAGTGGTGCCAAGTGGGTTGTATCCCGGCTTCTTTTACTATAATCTCTCAAGCGTTTTCCTTTTTCTCCTTCTGGCTACTATAAGTTGTAATATGAAGTAAAGCAAAGAGGAACTTTGGTTCTTGATTTGCATTATGCTCCTTCTCCCCAACTGCATGTTACAACGTGGTTACAGAGGTGTCCTGGCCATGGAATGTACTTGCAGCTTCGGGATTCCTGGAATATATTTTTGATGGTTCTCATACCTGCTTTTCAGAAAAGGTGGTGTCATAAGGGACAAATATTTGGTTCTGATCTATTGTTGTTATTGTTCATACTTTTGCATAAGGAGAGGCCGATTCTGCAATTGCCACCAGTAGAATACATATCGGAAGGTTTCCTGATGCAAACTTCTGCAAAATGAGTCTTTGCTCATTTTGCAGAAAGTCTTTAAAAGTAAAACATGCAATGCAATAAGCTTTGTTTCCTGAAGCTTATTGCATTGCATGTTTTACTTTGTAAAACAGGATCTGGCTTGTGGGTTAGTTGTGAGCAGGACTTTCTCAATGGTGACACTATGACTCTTGCCCAGGGAAATTACAATTGCTTTCAGGTCATCTGGCTTTTAATGTCAGTTGACACATATTTGTTCACATAAGTATTCATAGAGTAACTCCTATTTCAGAACCATACTAAATAATTTCTTAACATGTTGTAAATTCCTAACTGCATTAACGTTGTAATTTCTATAACAGCATTATTTTATTTTAAGGGAGGTTGTTTTCCTGTTGATTGGTTGCATTAACTGTGTTGTTTTTATTGGATTTTGATATTATTTGGGGGTCCTTTAGCAAGAGCATAAAATACCTCCTGTAGTAAGGGCAGGGTTCTAGACCAGGGGTCTTCAAACTTGACAGCTTTAAGACTTATGGACTTCAACTCCCAGAATTCCTCCTCCAGTCATGTTAGCTCAGGAATTCTGGGAGTTGAAGTCCACAAGTCTTCAACTTGCCAAGTTTGAAGACCCTTGTTCTAGACTATGCAACAAATTGATGTTCTCCTTAAGTAGTCAAGATCCACCTGAAACATAAGATGCATCATTAGTTCTGCTGGAGTTTGTCCCTGATGGTAGTTTTAAATGCTATAGTGGCCTTCTCCAACTATGCCTTCTTGGTCAGCTTGGCTTAGAATTCTGAAAGCCAACACAACAGTCTGAGGTAAATTGCACTGGGATTAACTGAATAACATACGGAGAAAGAATAGAATAGAACAGAACAGCCTTGGGAGGGGCATACAAGGTTATCCATATTTCACTGTTCCATTATTACAATAAATTCTAGGACTTCTGCAGTGTTTGAGACAGATTTATATGCACAACATCTGTTCACCTTGTGAGCTTACCTTCAAGGCTGCCATGATTTTTTTTTTTACCTATCCCTTTCAGCAAATATAAGTAGTCCTTGACTTACAATCACAATGTCTGTTGCTAAGTGGGACAGTTATTAAATGAGTTTTGCTCCATTTTACAATCTTTCTTGCCACAGTGGTGTTAAATGAATTACTGCAGCTGTTAGTAACAAGATTGTTGAGTGAATCTGGTTCCCCCGTTGACTTCGCTTGTAACAAGGTCGCAAAAGGGGTTCACATGGATCCTGAGACACTGCAGCCGTCCTAAATATGAGTCAGTTGCCAAGCGTGTGATCCTGGGGATGTTCCAACCGTCATAAGTGTGAAAAAGGGTCCTAAGCCCTTTATGGACATAAACCTTTTGTCTGAAATGGTATCAGGCAGTGATGGCTAACCTTTTGGGCACCGAGTGCCCAAAGCACAAGCAGGCACCCCCAAAATGTAATAGGTGTGCATCCCACCCCCCCGCTTGCATCCCATGCATGCATGTGTGTCCCCATGCATGTGTGTTAGGATATGTGCAGAATAACCCTTGTATAAAAAGGATATGCACACGGAAACGGTTTTATGAGAACAGTTATGAATAAATATACAGCCACACAGAGTTGAACAAGTTGTATTAAGGTTTACTTGAAGAAATAGCACAGTCCAATAAACAGTCCATGTCATACACATTTTTTATCAGTCCAGAAATATCTAGTTATAAAGTCGTCTTACCGGTTTCACGTCTTTTACAGCAGACAAATATCAAAACATAATACAACAAATAACTTTTGATATCAACAGAATATCAAAATAAACAGGGTTAGTCAGTATCAGTCCGTAGTCAGTCAGTATAAGTATCAAGAGAGATCATCAGTGAAAAAGAGAAAGAGAATTAAACCATGATCTATAGCTCCCTCTTATGACAACTTGTAGCCTAATTAACCAACCAGAACACAGCATAATACATTACAGTATTTTTCCTTAAAGCTACAACTATATATATTTGTAGTTTATATATTGTCAACCCAACTACGTTATTTACATATACATAACAATGTGCCCCATGCACCTGTGCATACGCCCCGCACATGGACGTGTGCATCCCCCCACGCATTCGCCCTGCTCCCTGCATGCGCCTCCCTGGGCATGCACAGCAGAGACCCAAAGACCAGCTGGCCAGCAGGAGGCGCGCATGCGCAGCTGAGCTGGAGCGGAGAAGGCTCTGCAGGCCACCTCTGGCATGCGTGCCATAGGTTTGCCATCGCGGGTATAAGACTTCCATCCTGAGAAGGAGGTTGGACTAGAAGACCTCCAAGGTCCCTTCCAATTCTTTTTTTAACTTCAAACAATCACTGAACGCATGATTCTAATCCAGGAGTACCTGTAGTTCTGCTTCACTCATGGAGTTTTGTCTGTGTGTGTGTGTGTCACCCTGTTCCATTAGGACCCAGATGGAGAGATGGAGGAGGAACATGAAGAGTTTGGGGAAAACCATCTTGAAGATGATAAAGAAACAGACAAAGAATCGGCCGATGAAGACGAAGCCGCCAACGTTGGGTTGCCCTGCAGTGTTGCTTTAAAGACTTCCTCCACAGAGTCAACATTGCTCCTGTTTAAAGACAATTCTTCAAAAATAGGGTACTTTGAAAAATCCAGACAAAAAGCAACTGCTTCCGCTGTATACCCAAAACCTTATTTTGGGAGAGCCGGTAGCGGATATCTTTGATAACTGTCAAACGCTGCCCAAAACATCTTGGTGAAAACTGTGTTTAATTTTTTAGAACATTTATTGGCCGCTCATGTTGCCTCGGGGCAACTCTTTGTCTGTATTCCTTTGTATTAATGGACTTTCCCTTGTTTATAAAATTAACTTGCTGCATTTCCTTGAATAATTGCTCGGTGGATTTTTCAAGGAGCCAAAATCAAGAGAAAACTAATCTTTAAGACACATTTAAAATAAATCAACGTCGGTAGCGTGTTACGCTGATAAATCATATTGATATCTTAAATGGGTTTTTCTTTTCTTCTTCTTCTTTTTTTTTTTTTGCAGATGTTTCTTGGCAGGTGAAAAAGTTGAGCTGGAAGAAGCCCTGAGCAAGAGAGCAGAGAAACAAGGTAGAACATCTGTCGCCACGTCGTTTCTTTCTGTCCTTTTCCTGGTGAACAAGACAAGGGCATTGCAGATCTTTTCTCTACTGTCTTTTTAAATTCTGCTTCTCACACCTGTCGCTCAGGGTGGATGACATCCATTAAAAAAACAGAAGTCCTCAAGGCCTCCAACTATCAAACTGCCATCTTAGAATCCTCTGAAAGATATATTGCACAACATGGGGGAATAGATTAGTGGCACTGCTGTTTTCATTTTTGGTAGACGGCGGACAAATCATGTATTTGGAGAGGCTTCTTGGGAAGTGACCCCTGGGACTGATCGGGCCAAGCAGCTGCTCTTCAAAATCCTTCAAAGCAAGTCCTAAGTCCAGCTGCCCTTGCTGAACCCGAAGGACTTATCCTTCGGCAAGCCACAGTGACAAAACAGGGTTCCTTTAAATCGGGGTAGGGTGGGGTGTCAAACTCACATCGTCACGGCAGCGTGACATGATCTATCGCAGGGGTCCCCAAACTTGGCAACTTTAAGGCTTGTGGACTTCCAACTCCCATAGCTGGCTGGAGAATTCTGGGAGTTGAAGTCCACAAGTCTTAAAAGTTGCCAAGTTTGGGGACCCCTGAACTAAACAAATGGTTGTAAATCTAGGACTACCTCTATTTCTTTCATCAGACTTCCTTTGTCCGCCTGTAGGTGCTGCTGATTGGATTGTTTCTTTCAATTGTAAAGAAATATGATTTCAACTATTATCCCTGAAGTGCTGAGTGCTTTTACTTTTATTATATCTCTAAAACTGATCCTATTTTCTATCCTCGCCCTTTTCCTTCTCTTAGAGGATGAAGATTCATTTTTGCTGCCAACCTTGGCAAAGGAGAACAGCCACAACAGCAGTTTTGAGCTCATCGGCTCCATGATCCCCTCTTATCAGCCCTGTAATAAGCAAATGGGACGCGGAGGCCACTTTTTCTCTGCCATTGGGACAGCCCGCTCTCCTTCTCCGGGCTTCTTCAAAACAAGCTTCCTCAGCTCAGCTTCTAAGGTAAGCCACCGTTGTGTTAGTCTTTACAGCACTTGAGTTTGATGCTAAAGGAATGAGCGAGAGTACAAAGGCACACAATGCGCGAAAGGATCAAGAAAGCCTTGCGTGGTTTTAAATCAAAGGTCTTCCAACTTGGCAAGTTGAAGACTTGTGGACTTCAACTCCCAGAATTCCTGAGCTAACATGACTGGAGGAGGAGGAATTCTGGGAGTTGAAGTCCACAAGTCTTAAACTGGCCAAGTTGGAAGACCCCTGTTTTAAACGATGCGCAAAAGCTTCTGCAGAAGGTTTGGCATCTTTGAGCTGGGGTTTGAATCCACCACTTCCCTACCCATCCCTCTCATACCACCAAGAATATCAATGATTAGTAGGGTTGCTCTCCTCTTACCTTCACAGCATTGATCATCCAATGCTAGCAGGCAGAACAAAGAAACTCCCACCCTCACACACAATGAAATGGCTCCAGATAACTAGGCTCCACTCTTGGGCATCATTTATCGTTTTGAGCCTTGCCCTGAAAGAGCCATGGTTTGAGGGTAGTAGCTATGATCGCTTTGCCCAGGAAATTATTTTAAAAGTCCAGGGCTGAACAGGGCAGTTCATTAATAAGACCTACATTTCTGCGAACAGGTTCCTAGTGATTCCCAGGCATGTGGTTCTTCTGTGCCGATGTTGCTATTCTGTAGGCCTTTGTTTATGACACACAGGTAGTCTTCGGCTTAACAACCGTTGATTTCATGACTGCTCAAAATTACAATGGCACTGGAAGAGGTAACTTAGAACCGGTCACCCCCAGGGTCACATGATCAAAATTCAGGGGCTTGGCAACTGGCATGTGTTTATGACAGTTGCAGCATCCTGCGTCATGTGGCCACTGTTTGTGACTTTCCCAGCCAGCTTCCAATAAGCAAAGACAATGGGGGAAGCCAGATTCATTTAACGACCGTGCGATTCATTTAACAAGTTGCCTGAGGGCATGTAGGAGGCAATATAAATTTTCCAAATAAATAATAACTCTGGTGATTTACGTAACAACCGTGGCATAAAAAGGTTGTAAAATTGAGTGTGGCTCACTTAGCGGCAGCTTTACTGAGCAATGGAAATTCTGGCCCCGGTTGTGATCGATAATTTCAAATGTCCTTCAGTATTCTTTTCCACTCACCTTCCCTGTTTTACTTTCTGATGCGGGTTGAAGATCTGGCGTGTATTCCTGAATGTCTATTTTGTTTGGGATCTACGCAGAGTTCAGGAAAAACATCGGAGCCATCGCTACCCATAGAAGATTCCCAGGATCTCTACAACGTTACACCCGAGGAGAAAAGCCCAGTTCCAACCAGTGGGAGGTTTCAATTTCAGTTCTCCCTAGAGGACGATACGCAGAGTCAGTTGCTTGATGCAGATGGGTAGGTAGCAGAAGAACACAAAGCGTAGATTTAAAAATATATACGATGATACGGACTGATGCTAATGGTGAAACTCCGCAGGCACCATTAAAATTGTAGGGAAGAAAGGAGAAAGAAACTCAAAACAAGAAAAGGCAGAGGGATAACTTGGCAAGATTCCGTTATTCTGTTTAATGTTCTAAAGTAGCATTCCTGAAACCCCCTTGCACACTTTCCTCTTCTGGCCTAGTCTAAAACTTATAAGAACTACTAACTTGTGAGAATGGAAACTTACTCTGAGTCACAGTATTCTATATCAGTGTTTCCCAACCGTAACCGTTTTAAGATGCGTGGACTTCAACTCCCAGAATATTGCTGGTTTTGGAATATTGGTGATGGTGGAATTCTGGGAGTTGAAGTCCACACATCTTAAAATGGCTACAGCTGGGAAACACTGTTCTACATGGATTTCTAAGTCCAAAAACTAGAGGGCTCACTTATTGGTGGTTGGCTTGGTTATTTTGGATACAGCCAGCAGTTGCCGTCTGTTTCAATAAACCATGGTTTATACAAATCCCATTGGGGGTGGGTGAGGGGACCTCTCTGAATTGGCCTTAAGAACAACTTATAAAAGCCAGTCTTGACTTTCAGGTTTTTGAACGTTGGTCCTCACCGGAACAAATATCAGTCCTGCAAGAGCCGTCTGCCTTTGGCTAGCTTGGACGAGAATGCGATGGATGCCAATATGGGCGAATTGTTTGATCTGTATTCTGGGCAGAATCAACGTTCTCCTAACCCAGGCAGCGGCAAGAAGTCAGACATGGAGGAATTGCTCCATCTTTGCTCGGGAAAATTTCCATCACAGGGTAAGTTGGTGTCTCCTCCAAAAAGCCCAGGAGGGATAATTGCTATAATTAAGAAACGTCCCGTTCCGGTCCCCGTGATACAAAAAAGAAGTTGAGACTAGAAAGAGTGCAGAGAAGAGCAACCAAGATGATAAGAGGGTCTGGAGACTAAACCACATGATGAATGACTGAGGGAACTAGGTGCATCTAGAGCAGGGGTGGGCAACTATGGCCCTTTTATGAATTATGGACTTCAACTCCCAGAATTCCTGAGCAAGCCATGCTTGCTCAGGAATTCTGGGAGTTGAAGTCCATAATTCATAAAAGGGCCATAGTTGCCCACCCTGGTCTAGAGAGACAAAGAGAAGGATTGGGGATTGATATGATAGCCGTCTTCCAGTACTTGAGAGCTGCTGTCATGGAGAAGAGTGGGACACAGCCTATTCTCCAAAGCACCTGAGGGCAGGACAAGAAGTGACGGGTGGAAGATCATGGAAAAGAGATCCAACCTAGAACAATGGGAAAAAAATTCCCAACAGAACAATTAATCTGAAACAGCTTGCTTCTGGAAATTGTGGGTGCTCCATCACTGGAGGTTTTCAAAAATAGACTGAATTGTGCAGAATGATAAGGATCTCCTGTTTGAGCAGAGGGTTGGTCTGTAACAGAGGTTGCCAACCGGTGGTCCGCAGAGAAATGTCACCCCCAGAGCACCCCCCAAAGCAATTAGTCCAGGGAGCGCGGGAACACAAGACTGCGCCGCTTACATTGCCCACGGGAACCTTCCCCGCCCACTCCTTACCTGGCAAATTTGCCTGCTAAGTTGCTATTTTTCCTTTTTTTCTTTTCTTTTTCCGACCATCAGCTATTCTGCTGTATGGGGAGGTTTAGATTAGCTAGAAAGCAGGAAATGGTTGGATTTATTACTTTCTAGCTAATCTTGAGATCTTTGGCTCTGCTTTTAAGCAGAGCCGAACCTCCTTTAGGACCGAAGGTTGTGTTATTTAGTGCAGGCTCAGATAGCCAATGGCAGAAACCCAGATTTCTAAGTGAATCTGTGATTCTGTGAGCAACTCAATGTGCCTGCCTGCTTTGCTGATTTTGGGTAAAAGTTGCTCTTTTTTAATAAAAAAATTCAATATTTACATAAATACTTATAATATTTACATACAAGCCATGCCCAGCCAGTCACATGACCACCAAGCCACACCCACAAATTAGGCCACACCCAAAAACCAGTTGTTAAGAAATTTGAATCCCACCCCTGCCTCTGTGTGTGTGTGTGTGTGAGAGAGAGAGAGAGAGAGAGAGAGAGAGTTAGATCAGATCTGTCTCTCTCTCTCTCCCACCAACGTCAGCAAGCCACCATCAGTCAAAATTCATATTACTGCTCCCCGGGATTTAAAATTATGAGTTGGGTGGTCTGTGAGGTCCAAAAGGTTGGTGACCCCTGGTCTAGAAGACCTTCAAGGTCCTCTCCAACCCTATTATTCTGTGTTCCATCCATCTTCATCAGGCTTGGTGCTAAATCCTGCACTCACCTTCTGTCAACCGAAATGCAGGCAAGGGATTGGGGTTTCTACATTTCTAAGCCCTGTATGAAAATTATATTTGACCCATGGGTCAGACCAGCTCTTACCTTGGATGCCAAGTACTCAAGGTTTGTTGGTTCCAGGGCAACAGCCATTTTAGAAGTGGAATAATTAATAATAGAACCACTTAAGGCTACCTCTCAACATCATTTTTTCCAGCCAACTGAACTGAGAGCATTTAATCTCTGTGCTCTTCTATTCCAAGGATTTGCCATCCCCACCCCCCAAAAAATCTGTTAGTTAAATAAGTTAACCTGAGAATCCTGCTACTTGGCTCTCAGACACACACAGTGAGTCATCATGAGCACAAATGTCCTTGGGAGAAGGGTGGAGCTTCTGAATTCAGCTCACCAGCCCCCTCTTTTCTGCTGCACTTAAGAAATGCTGCTGTTGGAACCCCTGGTTGTGTTCAAACAAACTTCCCACCCCTCCAGTATAGTCTCCATTGGAGTCCCATCAAATTATCGTAGAAGTCTAGGATTCCATAAAGCTCAGTTCAAAAAGCTGTGCTGATCTCTGTGTGAAACCTGTTTCTTTAAAGTAACTAGGCGAGTAGAGGGCAATTTTATGGTGGCCAAAGCCCATCCTTTGCATTTGAGAAGGGGTAAGATCTTCAGAGGATTGGACCATGGTGTGAAGTGAGTAAGGCCACATTATATGCATGGAAAGAATTCACCTTTTCTACATTTTTTTTTAACTATTTAGCTTCTTTTAGGAATTTATTTAATTCCTAGCAGTTTGAAAGCATGCAAATGTGAGTAGATAAATAGGTACCACTTCAATAGGAAGGCAACAGCATTCTGTGTACCTCGGTGTATAGTCCTGCTGGCCATATGACCACAGAAATGTTTTTGGACAATACTGGCTTCCTCAGCTAAGAAACGGAGATGAGCACCACCCGCTAGAATCAGACATGATTGGACAGGGGAAACTACCTTTTTAGGAATTTATATGAGTCTTTGGTGGGTCTCCTACATTAAACTATGCTGCTAACGTTTGACACAATAGAGAAGAATTCAGAGATCACAAACAATTATTCAGGCTAGATCTGGTCTGTGTCTGGCATAAAGTAGCAGAAATTTCTCCCCGTAGCAGAAGAAGCAGAATAGTTGTTTTTATGTTTAGATCTGCAGTTAGATCCTGTTCTAAAGACCTCTTGTTTCTGATTTCTCAGATTCTCCTCTTCAGGCATCGTCGGCCACTTCTAAACTGAAAAAGAAGAGGAGAACCGAAGAGGCAGGGGAAGAACCCCTCTCTCTTTTTTCTAACTCTTTTCCAACCGGGAGGTAAGGCATGGAGACATGCAAAGTATTTCACTTTACAAAACCATCCTCGAGAGGTGAATATAAAAGCTGCTGTGAAGTTCAAATAATAAGATGTTGGTTAGCGAGGCATGTGCCTACTGAGTGTTTCAGGTTTGGATTGGGGAGAAAAATCTAATCAGGTGGGGTTTTTTTTTAAAATCTCTGAACATCCCAGCTTTTTAACAGGGTTGAATTCCTTTTGTGCCAGATCATGAACAAGGGGCAGCATTTTTCTCTCTCTCTCTGAATGCTCATCTTTTTACTGGAAGGGAGATTAAGAAAATTAGCTTTAACCTGATTTATAGCAAAGAAAGGACGTGGATTGCTTGTTAGGTCAACTTGTGAATGTTGGACATTTTATTTTGTTCATGACTCCCCGAGTAGGCTTGGCTCTCTCATTCTGTCCTGAATAGTCTGCAAGTTCGGTTAGTCAGAAGTTCCTTTGCCCAGTTCAGTTCTTCTTATGGGAGGCAGATCTTGGCTCTGTCGCCTCAGATTTTTGCTTGTACTTGTATAAAGCATCCTTCGTTTGAGAACTATGTATGGGAAATGTATGTCAGTGGAATACATTGTCTAGACCAGGGGTGGGCAAACTACGGCCCGCGGGCCACATCCGGCCCGTTAGTCTGTCCAATCCGCCCGCCCTGAAAAAAAATCGCTGGGCGTGGCGTATTGCCCTGCACCGCGTGGCCCCAAAGCTGCAAAATAGTGCGGAGTGCTCTCGGGTAGGAAAGAAAAGAAGAACTTTGCAAAGGCCTTGGCTGGGAGTTGAAATCACCTTCGAGTGCGACCTCTCTGAAGGTGAGTCCCCGCCGATCCCCTATTTTTCCGGGCTTCCAGGCTTAAACTTTGCAAAGGCAGAGTTTGCAGGCGGGAGCGTCTTCCGGCTGAGGAGCGGGAAGGTTCCGCCCAGCGGGCGGGCGGGCGGGCTGCTTGGAGTGGGCTGCTTGGAGCCACCTAAAGCTAGGCCGCTGCTGGTGGAGCCTTGCCCTGCCTTGGTGCCCCGTTTCCCGGCTTGGCGGTCCTGCTCGGGCGGCACTTTAAAGCCTGCTCCCAGCACCCGAGCAACTTCCCAGCAACTTGCGGCTTCCTTTTTCCTTGCGGGTGCTCGTGCCTAGCCCCGAGCCGCGCGGCCGAGGGGAAACCCGGAGCACCGCCCGGGTCACCTCCTCCAAACAGCCCGCCCGCCCGCCGGGCAGAACCCTTCCTGCTCCTCGGCGGAAGACGCTCCCGCCTGCAAACTTTGCCTGTGCAAAGTTTAAGCCTGGAAGCCCCGGAAACCCGAGCAACTTCCCAGCAACTTTCGGCTTCCTTTTAACTCGCGGGCGCTCTCACCTGGCCCCGAGCTGCGCGGCGGAGGGAAGCCCGGCGGGCGGGCAGGCTGCTTGGAGGAGGCGACCCGGCGGTGCTCCGGCAGCAGCAACAGGCAGTTCCACCCGGGCTCCGCTCAGGTGTCTGGCTGGGGCTGTCAGGAGTTGCTACCGCCGGCGCAGCTCGCGCGGCTCCAGTCCGTGTTGCCTTGGGAAGGAAAAGGCAAAACCAGGAGCCGCTGAGCCTGAGCCTCGATGCCGCTGCTGCGCCATTGCAAAGCACCACCGCAGCTCTTCCTTTTTGCCTTTCCCTTCCCGAGGCAGCACGCGGGACTGGAGCCGTGCCGGCGGTAGCAACTCCTGACTCAGGGGCCTCCGAGGGGAGGAAGGAGGAGAAGGGGGAAGGGTGGGGGGCGATTCCCAAAAAATCTTGTGCTGACCCGGCCCGTCTGTCAAATTTTAAAAGTCAATGCAGCCCCCGAGCCAAAAAGTTTGCCCACCCCTGGTCTAGACTATATGGGATCTTTAATCAACAGTATGCATCTCAAAGCTGCTTCAAGAAGCTAGTTTTACCAAGAAATAATTTTAGGCCAGGATGAATTCCCTGCTGGATCTGTCCATTTTCTGCCAGCCTTACCAGAGTCTGTCGTGATGGCTCCTACAGAATCAGACATGGGCTTTTCAGTCATGGCAACCACATTCTGGAATTCTCCCTTTTTTTTATGCTTTAGATCAGGGGTGTCAAACTCGCATTGTCACCATGTGACGTATTGCAACTTTTTCCCCCTTTGCTAAACCGGGGCTGGGCGTGGCCAGCTCCTGACGCATCCAGCCTGCAGGGCACGAGTTTGACACCCCTGCTGTAGATGAAAGATACATACCAATATTAGATCACCTTGCGCTCCTGTTGAGTGGCGTACCAATTTAAAGGGCATGTTCAATAAAAATCGATGCACTCAATAGCTGTTTGTTTCTACATGTCCTGTTTCGGTTAGTTAAGTCAACGCATTCAGCAATTAAACTGGCATGTCCAATTAGCTACATTCCTGCTGCATTTTCTTTTTTTAAAAAAGCTTATTTTTCAAGCAGGGAGGCCGAAGATAAAGAGGAAGAAGAGGAATTTGGGGAATTCCAGCTTTTAACAGATGATCATCCTTTTGACAGTGAGGAAGAAGTAAGTACTGTGCACAATTGGAGCTTAAATGTCCACACGGAGCTTAAAGCACACGTGCCAGTCCAGTCCTGAAACAGGGTTTCCAGTCCTAATTCCTCAGCAATTAGAACAATATTTTCTCGCCCCTCTTTTCACCCATTTAGAAGAACATAACGGCAGGATTCTCAAAATAAAATTCTGCACTAAAGCAACTTTATTGTCCAATAAATATAAGAATAGTTCCTATTACGTTAAATGCTCATTATTCCCTCTTATTTTACACAGAGGTAGTCCTTGACTTACAATCATTCATTTAGTGACCGTTCGAAGTTCCAACGGCATAGAAAAAAGCGATTTATGACCAGTTTTCACACCTTACAACTGCAGCATCCCCATGGTCATGTGATCAAAATTTGGACACTTGGCAACTGGGGTGTATTTGTGACCATTACACTATCCCGGGGTCACATAATCCCCATTTGTTACCTTCCCAGCCAGCTTCTGACAAGCAAAGCTAATGGAAGACGGATTCGCTTAATGACTCCACGATTTGCTTTGTAATTGTAGTGATTCGCTTAACAAACTGTGTAAAACGGGGCAAAACACACTTAACAACTACCATGCTATGCAACCGAAATATTAAGCTCCATGGTGGACGTAACTCGAGGACAGCCTGTACTTGATCATTCCTTGTTTTGGGTTGGAAAAGAGCAAATTGGAAGCTTCCCCACTCCCTACCATGTTCTGTTACCTGTTTGTTATCTTTGAGATTTCAACTGGTAATCTGTGTAGGACTTCTGAGTAGGGCTAAATCCTGGGCACTTGGTTTCGTTTTTTTCCTCCTAACAAAAAACTTTTGGTGAATTTATTCTGGGCTGCTAATCTCATTTTTTTTTTTCTTTTGCTCCCAGTTAATATAATTGTATTCTTCCTTTAGGATATGTATGATTATATTAACTCAGCCAAAGGAAAAAAAACAAGTAGAGATAGTGGAAAATATTAAAGAATATGTTACCATGTTTCAAGAATTCATGAACTTGATATTTTTCCTGATTCTTAGGATGAAAAGTGCAAAGAGGAGGAGGAAGAGGAGGAGGAGAGCGATCAGGAGGAAGAAAGAGGTGATGAGTTAGAATTTGATGACGAAGAGGAAGAACTGAGGCGAAGGGAAGGAAGGAAGAATAAATTGTAAGTAACACCTTCTAACCTTCCTGGCAAAATTGATTAAATCCTTAAATCTTTCTTTAAAACTGCATAAAACAAAATGGGGAAAAATAGGTTAAGTAACCTTTTAAAAACAGCTTGTCTGAGAAGTTTATTAAACCTTATGCAGAAGGAATGAAGAACTGATATTACAAATAAAGTTTTATTGCGGCAACCCAACTATCCCTTAGCTTGGATTTTGCTTCCAACCTTCCATTTCTCTTCCTACATTTCACCGAATTAGAAATGAGTTCTCTACTATGAATCTTAGTGCAACTCTTGTGTTGCTAATAGCAGAGCCGAAAGAAATATATTATCTCCTGGAGATCCTTGCCGGCTTTTGTAAACAATATTGCTTTTAATTCCTTTTCAACTCAACTTGAATTCTTCCCCCCCCCCAACTCCTTTCAGCAATTTACAGGATTTCATGGAAGATGAAGCTGAGCTTTCGGGCAGCGAAGGGGGAAGTGAAGATGAATACGATGGCGAGGAACTCAATGAGTATGAAGAAGATGTTCTTGATGAGGTTCTTCCAGCCGATGGAGAACTTCACGATCAAGTCAACAAAATCCACACGTAAGTATCTGGCTGCATATCGGTGCACTTATCTATGGTTGTGCTTCCGTTTTTGCGGAGTTCTTCTGAATGGAAACGACTCAAGTTCCCTTTCCTGGCCTGCTTCCTCTCCAGGAAGATGATGCTTGACGATGATAAACGGCAGTTGCGCTTGTATCAGGAGAGGTACCTTCTCGATGGAGACCTGCACAGTGATGGTCCTGGCAGGACGAGGAAGTTCCGATGGAAGAACATAGGTATGACGAGTAGTGTGCCGGTCTTCGTCAAGTTTTGTGTTCCCAGGGTTTGCAGTCCTAGGCTAGTAGAAATCCCAAAGGCTCTAGAAGGCCACGAAAATATGTCCTAATATACCGTATTTGCCGGCGTATAAGACGACTTTTTTTGCCCCGAAAAACATGCCTCCAAGTGGGGGGGTCGTCTTATACGCCGGTATATCCACTGCCGGCTTTCGGAGGCTTGTTGGGCGCAGCGAAGGCGCCTCTGGCTTCCGGATCCCTGCGTCGCTTCCGCTTCATCCCGCTCGCCTCGCTCCGCCCGAGGCTGCAGCCTTCCTGCTCTTCCCACGGCCCCTGGCACTCTGCCCTGCCGCTGCAGCCCCGGGGATTTCTGGAGGGCGTTTCCAGTGGTGGTGGGGGGTCGTCT
Organism: Notechis scutatus; assembly: GCF_049901735.1. NCBI lineage: Eukaryota > Metazoa > Chordata > Lepidosauria > Squamata > Elapidae > Notechis > Notechis scutatus. The sequence goes on from NC_142016.1 coordinate 8,526,356, forward strand.
TATACGCCGGGTCGTCTTATACGCCGGCAAATACGGTAGCAATAGCACTTAGACTTACGTACTGTTTCGCAGTGCTTTCCAGCCCTCTCTAAGCAGTTTACAGAGTCAAGCCTGTTGCCACCAAACATCTGGGTCCTCATTTTACTGACCGTGGAAGGATGGAAGGCTGAGTCAACCTTGAGCCTTTGGTGGGGTTTGAAACCCTAACCCTAACTGCAAAAGTAGCCTCTGCAGTACTGCACTCTAACCACTGTGCCACCGTGGCTCATATGGAATCTAGAACCATCCAGATGAGTTGGGAGTACAGCTTCCAGAATTCCGAGTTCTAGAAAGAGTCGTCTGAACACGTTTGGAAGGCTCCACCTTGGAGAAGCCTGGCTTAATGTCATGTTGATTAGGTCTTCTGAGTAAGGGAAAAGGAGATACAGGTCGTCCTCCACTTGCAACCTTTCATTCGCTTTGGCTGAAATAAAGACTTATGACCATTTTTCACCTTTATGACACTTGCAGCATCCCCACAGTCACGTGATCAAAATGCAGCCGCTAAGCAACTGCCATGTATTTATGTCCTGGAATCATGTGATCCCCTTCTGTGACTTTCTGACAAGCAGAGTCAATGGGGAAGCCAGATTCACTTAACAGCGGTTAACAGCTGCAGTGATTCACTTAACAACTGTGGCAAGAAAGGTCATAAAATGCGGAAAAACTCACTTAACAATTGTCTCACTTAGCAATGGAAATTTGGGGTTCATTATGGTCATAAGTCAAGAACTACCTCTACAAATTATGATAGTTGATTAGGATTCTCACACTGTCCTAAGGAATAATCGTATTCCTTAATATATTCCTTAATTCCCTTTTTTATTCAAATCTGAAGCATCGTTTTGGAAAAGTCATTATTGATGTTGTTATCTTTTGAAAGTTTTTAAGTTGAAAAAGTATAATTTTTAAAATGTGTGTGTGTATATACACGTACGTTCATACATACATATATGTGTGTTGGTTAAGCAGTGTTCTGTTACTTCCATGAGGTGTTTGGGTGTGTTGGTATACCAACCACCCAAACACCTCATGGAACTAACAGAACACTGCTTAACCAACACATATTTCATATACAAAGGACAAAGATACAAGCAAATTGAAGGAGCCCCTATGGGATCACCACTGTCACCCGTCATTGCAAACCTGTTCATGGAAGAATTCGAATCCAGAGCCCTAGCCAATGCCGCCCACAAACCCAAACTATGGTTAAGATACATCGATGACACATTTGTTATTTGGCCCCATGGAAAAGAAAACCTAAACAATTTCCTAACACACCTAAACAGTACACGCCCCAAAATCAAATTCACCATGGAAACGGAAACAAACAAACAACTACCATTCCTAGATAAACTAATCTACAAAAAAATAGATGGCACACTAGGACACACCGTATACCAGAAGAAAACACACACCAACCGCTACCTCAACGCCCAATCCCACCACCACCCAGCACAGATAAACTCCGTGGCCAAAACACTAATTGCCAGAACCAAACAAGACACATATAAAGACTGAACTATGCACCCCGACTAAAGTACTGACAGCTAACAGCTTCCACAAAAGCAAAATCACTGGCTTGATCCACAAAAACACACTGAGACATAATGGAGACCTAGAAGATGAACAGACCTATGGAACAGCTGTCCTGCCCTACATAAGAGGTACTACAGACAAAATCAGTAAGTTACTACACAGGCATCACATCAAGACTGCCTTCAAAACAGACAGAAAAATAGCAGCCATCCTAAGAAACCCCAAAGATAAAATTGACCTGGAAAACCAAGGCATATACGAAGTCCCCTGTGCATCATGCCCGGCCACATACATTGGACAGACCAATAGAAGAATAAGTACCCGCCTGGATGAACACAAAAATGCAGTAAAAAAGCTGGAACACACTTCCTCACTAGTCCAACACATGAAAGCCACAGGTCATAGCATCAACTTCAATGGCACCAAAACCCTAGCCACTATAGAAAACTCCAGCCACAGAATTATCAGAGAAGCCATAGAGATTGAAAAAAGACCAGAAAGCATGAATAGAAGAGATGACTCCACCAGACTGTCAATTATCTGGAAGGCTGCACTCTCAAACAAAACAATCTCCACACCACAAGCCAGGCAAACACCTGGGCACAAACAGACCCCCAATACCTCCAGCTCAAACACACCCCAATGATAGCGATCCGTTTACTCGGAGCCAAGCCGCACTAAAAGCCTCCAATACTAGGAAACACAATGTTGCCAGCCAATCAAGACAAAAAAAGCTACAAAACAGACAGAAGATATTAGAAACACCAATCAAGCAGAACACAGAAAACTCCAAGACCAATAAACACAGACCAAGACTCCCAACCAATCAGGATGAAGAAAAAACCATTCTGGCACAGCAATAGGCTGCCCCAAATTTAAAACAGAATCGGCTGTGAAAGTCTGACTCACAGACGAACACAATACAGAAGCCTGATGATGGCAGTTGAGATTCTGCCGAAACGTTGCTACAACTTTAAAAGCACAATTATAATGACGTGGGAAAATACCCGAACAAAGCTGAATACCATACATGTAAGTACCCGCGAAAACTTAAGAAAACACACACACACAGACACACACATATATATAAATGAGGACCCAGATTGTTGGGGGCAATATACTGACTCTAAAACCGTTTAGAGAGGGCTGTAAAGCACTATGAAGTGGTATATAAGTCTAAGTGCTATTGCTATATTCTCTGTATGCCCACTGTTTAGTCAGGTCAGCTTTCAATCTTATTCTGCCATAATGTTTAATGTTTTGTCTGGAAATTTTAAGGGAAGTTAAATGTTAGATTTTGAAAGGGATTTTCCTTTTAACAAGCTCTTGTCTGCCCCGACATTTCCCCCCCCCTTTTTTTCCATTATCCGTTATCCCTTTGCCCTGGTCACAGATCTCACGCCTTCTCCTCTGAGTCCAGATGCTTTTTTCTCAAATTACCCTTTTTCTTCTAAAACGACCACTGAGGCTTAGACGGGGGGCGAGGAGCTTATTTTCCTTTTGTGCGTTGCATTCTCAGATGACCTCCCCGAGGGAGACGATTTTCACAGGGATGATGACAGCGGGGATGAGAATGAGAATCACCTTGAAGAGACGGAGGCCAAGTGGAGGAAGGAGCGCTTTGAACGAGAGCAGTGGTTTCGAGAACAGGTAAACCCAGCATAGGGTACCAATTCATGTACAGGTGGTCCTCGACTTACAACGGTTCATTTAGTGACTGTGTGAAGTTACAACGGCACTCCAAAAAGCGACCGATGACCGGTTTTCCTACCCTTGCAGCAGTGGTCACGGGATCAGAATTTGGATGCTTGGCAACTGGCATGTCTTTATGATAGGCTGCGGTGTCCCAAAGTCACAGGATCCCTTTCTTCAATCTTCTGACAAGCAAAGTCCAATTCGCTTAACAACCTTGTTACTAAGGCCATAAAATGAGGCAAATCTCAATGAACAATTGTCTCACTTAGCAATGGAAATTTGGAGCTCAATTGTGGTCATAAGTTGAGGACTACCTGTATTCCTCAGAGTAGGCCAGGAGAACATGCAGCCTAGGCTAGAAGCCCCAAATAGACCCCTGGCCTAATTTTTTTTTTTTAAATATCTGGTTCTACTCTTTGCATCAATCCAGCGGCTGACTATTCTTGCAGGAATAGTGCATTTTCCCCCCTCTTGGGACAGAGGAAAAAATGCAGCCTTTGAGTGACTGGACCTGGGAACTGGAGAGATCCAAGTTGATGTCTGCCATGAAAGCTTAGCAGATGATTTGGGCACTCAGCCAAATTACCTTACAGGGTTGTTGTTGTGGAGGTAAATTGGGGGATATAATAGTATGCCAAGCTTCCCTTATGGTCTATTTCAAATATAGATTTGACCTAAGAAAATAGACACCACTAGCCTGGATGGTTTGCCAGCTTGATGATTCTCCTGTGGAGTGTCTCCATGTGAGATGAGAATAACGATTCGATCATTTTATTCCTTCTTTTTAATATATCTCCCAGATAATCGATAGTAAATTATAAGTTTGATGAGGCATACAATTTGATCAGGCACTGTGGAGTAAGATCTTTGTAAGAGTTCACAAATGAAATAAAGGGGTCTAGTTGGTTTTACCAACTGCAGAGCAACAGCTTTCAAAGCAAAAAAAAGGGGTGATAATATACAACTCAAAGGATATCCAGATACAGCATTTCAATAATAATAATAATGATTGATTGATTGATTTGTTGATTCTTTTCATTATATGCCATCAAGTCAGTGTTCATTTTTAGCAACCGCATAGATATAACTTGTCCAGGATGTTCTTTCTTCAGTTTGGACTTTAGGTCTTCTATAGTTAGTCCTAAGCTAGTGATTTAGTGACTGTTCAAAGATAACGTAGCACTGAAAAAGGTGACTTATTGCTGGTCCTCATAGCTTCGCCTTTCTTAGAAGGAGAGTTCTACAGAAAGCTAAGTCTTTACATAATGTGTCCAAACGATAATGATAGCAACCTGGCCTTTTTAGGTGTATATTTATGTATATGTGTGTTTTCAAGACATACATAAGAGATATATATTCTTGCACTAGAACTGGACTGGATTGCAATAAATATGAATGTTAATATATGAAGGGATGTTGTTTTGAGCACATCTAGAGTTGTTTAATGCTGGGTTTATTGTTCTTTCGGCAAAGTTCTTTTGTTTTTTATGAGCCACCCAAGTTTAACGGGTGGCCGTATAAGTCTTATAAGTAAACGCAGGTAGTCCTCGACTTACAACCCCAACTGAGCCCAACATTTCTGTTGCTAAGTGAGGCATTTGTTAAATTTGCCCCATTTTACGACTTTTCTTGCCACAGTTAAGTGACTCACTGCATTTGTTAAATTAGTAGCATGGTTTGCTAAGGGAATCTGGCTTCCCCATTGACTTCGCTTGTTAGAAGGTCGCAAAAGGCGGTCACATGATCCCGGGCCACTGCAACCACCATAAGTACACGCCAGTTGCCAAGCGTCCAAATTTTGATCACGTGACCACAGGGATGCCGCAATGGCTGCAAGTTTGAAAAACAGCCATAAGTTTCCTTTTTTCAGTGCTTTGAAACTTTGTTAGTAATTTTGAATAGTCACTAAATGAACTGTTGTAAGTTGAGGGCCACCTGTACGTTTAAAACTTTAACGGCAGAACATAAATAAGACTCAAACATGATGAATAGTCTTTTGTCCGAGAGTGGGATGTTTTGCCCCCTCTCTCATGGCTGGCAAAAATGGCTTTGTCCTCACAAATGCTCTTAAATCGGTGTGTTTTTAAAGCTTGGTGCTGACTAGTAGATAGTGATTTTGTTCAGGCTATTATTATTTTTCTTGTCTCTTTCTTTCCTTCTTGCTACTTTGCCTAATGCAAGTTCTTCTGCTTATTCACAGTCTACAAAAGGAGAGGAGGAGGAAGATGTGGATGAGGATAGCCAGTTCATGAGACTGGCCAAAAAGTTCACCAATAAGTCATTACAAAAGAAAGGTATCCCTCTTTTTTTCCCCTTTATGAACGGCAGAAGTTATACCTTAAGAAAAAAAGGACTATATTCTGTGATTTCTTTTTTCCAAATTGGCTGTTTTAAAAAAAAATCAAGGCAAGGCAATGCATGTGTTTAATCCGTCTCTTTATGGTTGCTGGATTTTCCTTATGGCTGAATTTCAATTGTGCACTTGCAAAAAATCATTGCTATATTTTAATTACTATTTTATTGTCTGGTTTGACTTTTTTTTAACCACCTATAATTGAGAGACTCCTAGCAGGTTATAATATCAACCACAAAATAAAAGATGATAATTGAAACATGGGAAAAAATTAATAATAATAATAATAATAATAATAATAATAATAATAATAATCTCCTAGAAATGGGTGATTATTAATGGATAAATTAAGATAAATTAGACAGACAGACAGGAACTCTACATTAGGCTGGTCAAAAATTGAGCGGAAGAGATGATGTTAGATATCCACAAAACACATCAAAATTAAGGCAACTTTAATAAGCTTACCATAGTTTTTTTTTTTTAATCAACAACCCTGAACTCTCCCCCCCCCCCCCTCTCTCTTGGCCAACTATCTAAAATTAGTAAGGCTGAGTCACAGGCTGAAGGGAGAGCGGAGACAAAGATGAGAAATGTTGCTTTTCTTCTAGGATTTAAAAGAACTTATTTTGTGTGTGCCAGCCAAATAAATGTGATTCATCCTTGCTAATTTTGTATCATTGCCCTTTTCTCTGTATCCTTACTTCCCTCCACCAAAGTTAAGAACAACCATCAAAATCACTTTGAATACTCCTAGGTTAAAAAGTGACGCAGGCTAATAAAATACCAGCTCACAAAACCAGCTTGATTAAGGATATCAGTGGTTTCTGAATTACAACCACAACTGAGCCCCAAATTTCTGCTGCTTAGCGAGACTGTTGCTTAAGTGAGTTTCACCCCATTTTACAATCTTCCTGGCCACCGTTATTAAGTGAATCGCTGCCGTTGTTGAGTTAGGGACACAGTTCTTAAGTGAATCTGGCTTCCCCATTGACTTTGCTGGTCAGAAGGTCACAAAAGGGGATGGCAACCTCCCCACCAGTAATCAGCACTCAGACCTGCATAGATTAACTCCAAGGTTAACATCAGACCAACAATCAGGTAAGCAATACCCCCAATCAAGAAACTGCCAAAGAGCCATCAGTAAACAGTCCAGCCAAAAAGTCTTTGAGACCGTCCTCACCCACGCAGACTGGCAAGACACCAGGATATAAACTGACAGCAAACAGCATTCCTTACTAGCACTGATGATGTTACCAAGTTATGGTAATGAAACGTCTGCAAGGAAGCAAGCAAGCGCAGAGAGCATCACCACTGATAGCAGCATCATTGAAAAGACGACCCACTGCCTGCCGAAGTTGCCGCATGTTTCTCTAAAAATAGTCTCTGTAAAAGATCTTAAAATAAAATATTTTACAGGTAGGCCCTAAGTTAGAGCTATAATGGAGTCTGCCCATCGCAGTCCAAAGTCATGACAGTCATAAAACAAGTCTACCCATGTGACTGGCCCAATTTTACAACGGTAAAGTTGTTAAGCAAACACAGTGGTTTTAAAGAAAACCAGAGGTTCACGTTTTGTTGAAAACTAATAAATGCTGGTTTTCAGCAAAACCGTTGAAAACGTGGTCATGTGACTGCCGGGATACTGTCCTCAAAGCAACTCTGAAATGGTCAAGGATGGTTTTCCAAATCCAGGTTGTCCTTGGATTCGGTTGTCCTGACCTGTGAGTGCCCACACAGGAAGCCGTTTCTCCATACATGAAATCTCTCTGCTTCTACACTGCGTTGAATGGCCGAAGAAGCAGACGCTACAACTGTTGGTTTGGCTTCTGAAAAGCTTTCTTTTCTCTCCCCACCTTTTTTTTCTCTTGGCCCTCCTAGCACCCTGTGCAGTAGCTGTTCAGGAAATTAAATCACTACCCAGAAATCCATTTGAAAGTTTCCAGCCCGGCAGCAAACCACAGGTTAGTATCATCTTGAGGATGGACGATTCCTTGTTTAAATTTATATTGCCAGTAGAAAGCTTTCTTTATAATAGAGGTGGGCTTCCTTTCTCTGGTAATAAATACCAGATTGCCCCCAGAGGTTGGGCTGTCACAGATGGCCTTGATTGCACGGGAAAAGCTTGCGTATCTAACGGCTGAAACGTGTGCTTCCCCGTGAAAAATATCCCAGGTTCCACCCTGTTTTCTCCAGCCGCAGAATCTCTCAGCTGGGAGCGCAACTCCTTGGAGAATTGCCATTAGTAAGGTAGACAAAGGGTTCCGAAATCAACAACTTTTAAGACTTGTGGACTTCAATTCCCAGAATTCTCCAGCCAGCATGACTGGCTAAGGAATTCTAGAAGTTTGAAGTCCACAAGTCTTAAGAGTTGCCAAGTTTTGAGACCCTTGGGGTAGACAAACCAGGCTAAATGTATCAATGTTCCCTCTTTCATTGCCGCAAAAGCTCCTATGTTCCCGATACATTTCCACTATGGCTTGCATACATTTAAGAGAGAGAAAAATTAATTGAAGTGCTGCTCTTCCTTATTTGCCCTGCCTGTGAAATGGCAGAAGGAGGAGGCTATGCTCCTGAAGGCTGAAATAATATGCGGTCGTGTTGCTTGAATACAAGTCTTAGATAACCTTTTTTTGTTTTCTTCCAACCGACAGCTGAAGAATGGATCTCTGCTGAACCAACCAAGAGCCGTCTTGCAGAAATTGGCAGCCATGTCTGATCTCAACCCGAATGCCCCCAGGAACTCAAGGAATTTTGTCTTCCAGACCCTGTCTCCCGTTAAGAGCGAGGGCGTGAAAGAGAAAGCCAAACCACAGGTAGAAATCTGATTGACTTGAGGGGAATCTGTTACTTTAACAAGGGTTTTGTTCTTATTTATCCTACATCTGTCCATCCATCTATCCATTTTCCTCACCGCCCTCCCTCTAGGTCGGAGATTCTCAATCTCAGCAATTTTAGCCTGTCTGGACTTCAACTTCCAGAATTCCCCAGCCAGCCAATGAAAAGTAATTTTCATTGCTATCAGGTTTGAATAGTGAGGGGCCCTTGGTGCTCTCTGAGCTTGGTTTGCTTTCTTACAGAAGTTTCTTACAGAACTAGCTAACATAATCGGTGGTAGTAAGGATTGGGGTTTGCTCTCAGTTTATATTCTAGTGGCTTTCTCTGTTGGTGGGGGTAGTCTTAGAGATTTTTTGGTTGGGCTGTTTACCGTTGGCTTCTTTGGCAATTCCTTGATTGGGATCTTGTTTACTTGATTGTTGGTCTGATGTTAACCTCAGACTTAAACCTATGCTTATCTGGGTGCTGTTCGCAGGTGGGGAAGTGCTCTGGTCTTTTTGCTCCCTTTTTGGCTTGTTGGTTGTCTCTTTTGCATAGTAAATAGATATTGTTTATATTTACATGTCTATTGATGGCTAATTTGTCAGAGCGCCAGGTTTCTAGAAATTCCCAGGCATTTTTGAACTTGTCTTGGTCTAGGCCTGGATGGTGCTATTCAGAGCTGGAAAGAGTAGTTGGTCAACTGACTAGAGGCAAATAAAAAGTTGAAAGTTGGGTTAGATAAAGATGCTTCTGTTAACCGAGAACACCATGGTTCTTTTGTGATAGCCAATGACTGAGACATGTCCAAGCAGATTGAATGAATGAGGTTCTGGTCATCTCAAAATACTAGCTCGATACCCATGTTTTCCTACGAAACTATGTAGTTAGGCTTAGTTTTGGGGGAGGAAAATAAGGGGGGGAAATTCTGCCTCTGCCTACCAGCATCCATGGGTATTCATCTGGCTAGCATCCTGTCAGTGTGTGAGAGTGTTGAGGGTTGTTTGGAAACTGAAAGAGTATTTGCTGTGTGAGCAAGAAGAGACAGCAAGGAGCCTGGGCATGGCTTAGCTCAACTGTTCTGTACAAAAGCTGCTTGGTGCTCTGAAACTGAAACTCCTCTCCTCTGCTTGTGTTTTGCATTTGCAACAGATTTCTTTTCATGTGTGGAGGGGGAGTAGAACTCCTTAGTATCAGAGAGTATTAATAATAATATACGAAATACTAACGCTGTGATGGTCATTTTGAAAAATCTTTTCTTAGCGAGCACCTAGATGTCAAGAGGAACATAATATGCTAAATTTCAAGTTTGTAGGCTTTGAGGTTTTGGAGATTTTGTGAGGATGCGTGCGTGGTATTTCGCGATAGATAGATAGATAGATAGATAGATAGATAGATAGATAGATAGATAGATAGATAGATAGATATAGATATAGATATAGATATAGATATAGATATAGATTAGATAGATAGATAGATAGATAGATAGATAGATAGATAGATAGATAGATGATATAGATATAAATATAGATAGATATAGATAGATAGATAGATAGATAGATGATATAAATATAGATATAGATAGATAGATAGATAGATAGATAGATAGATAGATAGATAGATAGATAGATAGATAGATAGATAGATAGATAGATAGATAGATGATAGATAGATAGATAGATAGATAGATAATATAGATATAAATATAGATATAGATAGATAGATAGATCTGCAAACATCAGCGCCATCAACCAATCAAGAAATGACAACACAGACAACCTCCCCACCAGTATATATAGAGAGACAGCAGCTCCAATCACACTTTGCTCGCACAAGCACGAAGCCGAAAGCACCAGCCTGAAGATGGCGAGTGGGACCTCGTCGAAACATCGCCAAGATACTCTCAATCTTACACGGGAAAAGAGAGAGAGAGATGTGGAAGTAAACTACTTTCCTGCCATTTTCTAGGTCAAGAGAAGAACTCTGCCTCCTGTTGCTGTGCCTTCTCCTAAACGACTGCGACTTGACAGCACTTCAGTTCAAGAAACCCGAAGTATATTCCAGTATTTGGAGAGGTAAAAAAAAAAATGCCACTTTGCATGGTCTCGTCCAGCCACATTTTGGATTTTGCAGAGCTGTAAAGACAATGCACAAGTCTATGCTGGATGGGCAATACTTACATTGTAGAACACAGGACATTAATATTCCTCCCCAATCCTCAGGTGTTGTTTGGGAAACAGGAAAAAAAATACTTTTTCTTCTAGGTCATTACAGTACTGACTCAAGCACTAACGGAGCCTGCATTTCTTGAATTTATTCTTTTTTTCTTTGGGACTTTACTCAACCTGTCAAATTCTAAAACAGGGCTTTATTTTGGGGGGCAAGTTTGAAGCATTGGGATCCCCATGGCTAGGTTTTAAAATTACTATGGAGGCTGTATGTATATTTGTATATATAATTTTTCCCCTCAGTATTTTGGAAAGTTCTGGTGTACTTTTAATCAAGGTTTTAGTTTTTCTAAATTCATATTATAGAACAGGATATATCTGCAATGTGTGTGTGTGTGTGTGTATTGTTGTGCTTCCATCTCTTGCTGGTGTTTTAATTTTTTATAAATAAACAAGGATCTTGAATTTGTGTCAAGAACAAAATATGGAGGGCAGCCTCTACTTTTTTTTAAATTATACCTGTTTTTATTCACATTTTAAAGCGTGCAAAATGGGGAGAAAAGGAAGTCTGGATGAAATGTGTCTCATTTACAACTGTGTTCCATTTGAAATCTGGAGGAGATACGGGATTATACACAGCAAGTTTCTGACCACTTTTTTCCCGGGGTTCCTCCCAAGACATTCCTTTGGCAGGTTCCTGACTGGTTCTTCACTTACTCTGTGCGTTAATTCATCTCAAATCATTCTCCAGAGTAGGACTGTCAATCGCCCTGCCCGCGGGCCAGATGCGTCACGCACTGGCGATGCCCCTGCCAGGTTTAGCAAAGGGGTGTGTGTGCAATTCCTGATATGTCACGTGACACAGCCATGACAGGAGTTTGACACCCTTGCTCCAGTGTCTCCTGGCAATGATCCCAGGCTGCAAATCGTTCTGTAAACACTAAATAAACGAATCATATTTGTACACACAGACAGACAGACATCCACACAAGGCCCTGCAACCAGGCTTTCATAATAAGCAGAGTTGTTAATCGTGGGAAGAAGCAGAAGAGATGCCAAAAATAAAGACTTCAAAGGAAGCTGTTGTGTTTGGTCTCTTTGTTCTGTATATGTATTTGGAACTATGGTCTGCAGATACATTACTGTTTATCTCCAACTTTTCCTCAGCAAACTATCCGGACACTAATCAGACCCACGCATCTGTTTCTTTCAACAAAGTCGCCGCATTGTGAGTTTGGCTAATGCCCCAACATGGGTGCATTCATTGTTTCCCATTAAAGAGAATCGTGGGTTTCACCCTCCATTTGTGGCTGCAATTCATTTTTTTACAGCAGGGGTCTTCAAACTTGGCAGCTTTAAGATTTGTGGACTTCAACTCCCAGAATTCCTCCTCCAGTCACGGTTAGCTCAGGAATTCTGGGAGTTGAAGTCCACAAGTCTTCAACTTGCCAAGTTTGAAGACCCTTGCTTTACAGCATCAGCATACTCAAGGGTAAAAGCAGGAGCCTTGCCATTTTGATTAGGATGGTTGGGATACATGCATTTGCTTGCAGCACCCTGAGCCCTTTATTTTTGCCCCTAAATCCTCAAAGGATACACGGCAAAATCCCTTGTGTGGGTTGTTAAAAGATTGGCTTACGTTAAAATAGTGCATTAAATATTTAATAGTCTGAAACAGTGTTTCTCAACCTTAGCAACTTTAAAATATGTGGATTTCAACTCTCAGAATTCCCTAGCCAGCCTGACCGACTGGGGAATTCTGGGAGTTGAAGTCCAGATACCTTAAAGTTTTCAAAATTTAAGAAACAATGGTCTAAAACACCCCTCCTCATAATTACAAATCCCCAAAGGAGGTTCTGCCATTTCCGCTGGTGTAACGGCCTCACTACTACACCTTCTGGGCCCCTCAGTCATTGGGGGAAAAAAATATTTTAAATGCCTCCCTGCGAGAAAAAACGTCTGCCTCAGTTGTTGAGGAATGAAAGGAAATGAAGAGATGACTAAAGGATTTGGATGCATTCCTTGTTGCAGAAGTGAGTTTTCAGAAAAGATGGCATGCCATCCTGTTGACGTTCCTGGAAGTGAAGCCCCATATAAAAGGCGTCCTGGTTAGGAACTGAATTGCTGCTTGCGTCTGTTAGCCATCAACCCTGCTGCTTCAACGGATAACTGTTCTATTTTTGTTCTAATGAAATATCCCTCGCTTCTGACTTCAGCCTGGCATCCTAATTGTTCTGAGAAACACCACGTGTCCACCCACCTCTTTGTATTTTGCCCTGAACTGGAGTTGAGGACATGTTGTTCACCCCCCCCCCCTGCAAATGAGCGGCTTTTATTTGATTTCTTGTGAATTTTTAGGATAACTTACACACACAAAAACCCACTGCTGGTGGGAAACAAAAAATGGATGGTGCTCTGTCCTTCCCCTTTCTCTCCCTTTCTTTTTTATCCTTTGCATTTTCAGCTGCCAAGAGGGAGCCGTTCAAAAACAGGAGAACTCTTAACTTGGGCCAAGGAATTAAAAGCAGATATTAGATGCCATTTTATTCAATGAGAGGCGCTAAACAAACAACTGGCTGCTGTACCGCCCCAGCTACTTTATCCTGAATATTTGTAATTTGCAAAGCTTTGCACTAAGAAGCTTTCGTGGCAGGGCTGGGCTGCTGGGGGATCGCAGGGGGTTCGGGAGAGCCCCTCGCTAAGATTCTGTGCAGGTCAGAGGACAACCAACACCCCCCTCTCCCACCATGGCCATGTCCACCCAGCAACTAGGCCAGGAACCCTTTGCTAAAATTTTTGAAGCCCACCCCTGCTTCTCGGGGTCCTTAAAAAGCCACGGGGAGCTCCAAACAGCGACCTCCACGCGATGTGATGTCATTGCACAAAAGGCACCGTTAACGCAAATCCAGTGTTTCTCAACCTCATCAAATGCTGCCTGGGAAAATTCTGGAAGATGAAGTCCAGGCGTCTTAAGGTTGCCGATGACATCCTTGACTTACAACCGTTCATTTAGGGGTTGTTCGAACGTTACAACAGCACCGGAAAAAGTGACTTACGACCAATTTTTCACACTTGAAACCGTTGCAGCATTCCAACGGTCACATGATCAAAGTTTGCATGCTTGGCAACCGACTCGTATTACAGGCAGTCTTCGACTTGCCACAGTTCGCTTAGTGACTGTTCAAAGTTACAACGGCGCTGGAAAAAGTGACTTACAACCATTTTTTCACATTTAGAAGCGTTGCAGCATCCCCGTGACCATGGGATCAAAATTGAGATGCTTGGCAATTGGTTCCTATTTAGGATGGTCGCAGCGTCTCTGAGGTCCTGTGATCAACTTTTGCCACCTTCTGACAAGCAAAGTCCACGGGGAAACGAGATTCACTTAACGGCCAGGTTAATAACGTATCAACTGCAGAGATTCACTTAACAACCGTGGCAAGAAAGGTCGTAAAACGGGGTAAAATTCCACTTAACAAACGCCTCACTTGACAGAAATCTTGGACTCCATTGTGGTCGTAAGTCGAGGACGGCCTGTATATACTGGTTGCAGTGTCTCAGGGTCATATCGTCATAAGCAAAGTCGGTGGGGAAGCTAGATTCATTTAACAACCATGTTACTAACATATCAACTGCAGTGATTCATTTAACCACCCATGGCAAGAAAGGTTTTAAAACGGGCAACACCCCCCATCTCACTTAACAGCTGCCTTTCTTAGCAGCAGAAATGTTTGGCCTCCGTTGTGCTCGAGGGTTACTCGTATGCAACTTGCTGAGCAGAACCTAACGTACGTCGTCACCAGAGGTGGCACTCAGCAGGTTCTGACCAGTTCTGGAGAACCGGAAGCGGAAATGTTGAGTAGTTCGGAGAACCAGCCAATCCCACCTCTGACTCTCCCCGCCAACCCCATCTATTCTCCGCCTACCGAGGCCCAGCTGATCGACTGGCTCTTCTTTGGTTGCCTTGCACAGGAGAACAGAGCTGGAAAGCAGGTTAGTGGGGTGTGGAAGGAATGGGGATTTTGCAGTATCCTCCCCCCAGGAGTGGGGAGGGAAGGAGGGTTTTGCAGTATCCTTCCCCTGCCACGCCCACCAAGCCACGGCCACAGAGCCGGTAGTAAAAAAAATTTGAATCCCACCCCATTGTTCATGCGATCCTGTCCCCGTGGACACCCATGTTGCAGGGAAGCAATTGGAGGTTATCTCTGGCTGTTGTTGTCTCTGTCCTGGGATCCCTCATTCCTTGATGTTAAAGAACAAAACGGTTGCAGAGAATGCATTCCCACAGCAGAGCAGCCACTGCAGGCTTTGATCATTGCTCCCTGGGTTGGTGACAGGTCCTTGCATGCAAGTCTGTGCTTTGCCCTTCTTTTTCTCTCCTTGCCTTGCTTAAAAAACGTAATGTCTGTCTCTCACCTGCTGATTGGCCCTCCTGGTTTGATCTCTGGGAAGAAACTTCCTGACCAAAAGCATTAATGATTGCAGGTAAAAGTAACTCTGTTTCGGGGGTCAGTCTCATTTGTTTATGCAATTGTGTCATTTTATTAGCTATCGCTGAAGCAACCCTAGGCAGCATACAAGGATGTCTACTATTGACCTCACCCCTTTCCTAAGAGGTCTGTAGGGGGCGTGCATAAGCGCACCAACGTGCCTACCGTCCCTGTCCTATTGTTTCTCTTATTCTTTTATTTTTCTTATATGTACCCATTTCATGTATTCACAACTATGTATACACTTATACTTATTATCTTGTAAACAATTGGCAAATCAAATAAATAAAATAAATAAAATAAATAAATTCAAAACAGGTTATGTAATTCCAGCCAATCGTAAGCATAATACAAACCAACTGTAAATAATACAACAGACAATGATAGGATCACAAATTGACCTGTCTGTATGAAGCAGAGCCATCCAAAAGGCTTAACAGGCATGGATTTGGTCCCCATGCCCCACTGACAGCTTTGAAATATGTTGCAATCCTGATTTAATTATCTAATGTGGTATACTTCTCAAGTGAGCACTAGGGAGAGACAATGACTGGGGTTAATACAATGAAAGAGCCACAGTTTCTTCAGCAGTTTTTGTTGAATAAGCACTATGGGTGGCATCAGGCAACAGATTAAGCCAGCCCCCAAAGGCATTGTGGTATGTGTGTGCGTGAATCCAGTTACTAAACTATTAAACTAGTTTAGTAGCAGGATCCACACACTGGGAAACAGCTTGTGTAGCCCTAAGGCTAGTTCGGGTAAATATTGACCCAAAACAAATCTCATGCAAGCTAATTGTGATATATACTAAAAATAAGTGAACTAAAAACTGAAGAAGAACTGAACTAAAGAAACTTCTTGGATGAAAAACGGAACCTTTTTTTAAAGGAAAAAAAAACCCGCAAGAAAATCCACTTGCTTTTTGGAGAAATCACCTCTGGGACATTGTGGGATTGAAGTTGTACTGTTTTGAACTAATATTTGGGGTAGACTGCTCTTACATGTAGAGGTGCTGGTTAGTTAACTGGCTTGGAACTTAGGAAGGCTGGTCCAGTAACCTTGTGCTATGATATAGCCTTCCTCGGCAAACTTTTGCTGCAATAGCAGTGGGTGCAAAGAGATAGTAATCAAGCGAGGTAATGGCTAAGTATGGAGAATTGCTGGAAAAAACTTGCAGGCCAGAGTAAGGAATTGGAAATCCTAAAAATCTGCATGGTTGCTAACCTGTTGGCCTTGTTAGCAGCACTGGTTTGCAGCAAAGGGGATTAAAAAGAACTTAAAAGTTATGTGGGCATCCTGCGGTCTGTGTTAAACGGTTAACATTTCAGACACGTTTGCAATCATCCCACCTTCCTCGCTGCCCCTCAAATTTTGCATTGGTGAGATGGCCTTTCTGGGGCTCCAGGCATTTGCTGAATTCTATTTGTTTTTGTTTTCCATCCAGGGAGAGGTTGAGGGTAGATGCTGAGAAAGGGGAGGAGGGGGGAAGCAAAAGGGGAAAAAAATCCTATTTATTTGTCTTGTCTAATTTAATTTATGTTATTTATCAAAGAGACAGGCTATTTGAGAAACCAGATGGACGCAGGCTAAAAGCGATCTGTATTTTCAGAGTGTGAAAAATGGCTCCAGAGTGGACAAGGCAAGAGGAAGCTGGCTGGGCAGGCTCTGAGTGAGCTTGCTTGTTCCCTTCTTATGCCTGCTCTTTTATATATTATATTATATTATATTATATTATATTATATTGTATTATATTATATTATATTATATTATATTATATTATATTATATTATATTATATTATATTATATTATATTATATTATATTATATTATATTATATTATATTATATTATATTATATTATATTATATTATATTATATTTATTATATTATATATATATTCTGAGGTTCTCACGGGTATTTGTATGGATCTTTGGTTATTCGGGTTTTCTCCCCGTAAGATTGGAAGTATCTACGTTTATAGTCTCATTCATATCTCAGAGTGAATTATATTTCTTCACTCTGTGCTTCACTCTACACAAGCCTGAAGATGATGAATTATATTAATAACAAGATATATTATATATATATATATATATATATATATATATATATATATATATATATATATATATATATATATATATTTGTTTTCTTAAGTTTTGGGTACTCACATGTATGGTGTTCGGCTTGGTTCGGGTATTTTCCCACGTCATTGTAGTTCTTTTAAAGTTGTAGCAACGTTTCAGCAGAATCTCATCTGCCATCATCAGGCTTCTGTATTGTGTCCGTCTGTGGGTCAGACTTTTACAGTGGTTTCAGATTTAAATTTGGGGCAGCCTATTGCTGTGCCAGAATGGTTTTTCTTCATCCTGATTGGTTGGGAGTCTTGGTCTGTGTTTATTGGTCTTGGAGTTTGCTGTGTTCTGCTTGATGGGTGTCTCTGATATCTTCTGTCTGTTTTTGGCTCTTTTGTATCTTGATTGGCTGGCAGCATTGTGTTACTTTAATGGAGGCCTTTAGTGCAGCTTGCTTCGGGTAAATGGAATGCTATCATTAGTTAGGAAGCTGGGTTTCATCTGGGTGCCTGGTTGGGGTGTGTTTGAGCTGGAGGTATCAGGGGGATCTGTTTGTGCCCAGGTGTTTGCCTGGCTTGTGGTGTGGAGATTTTTTTGTTAGTGAGTGCAGGTTTCCAAATGATTGACAGCCTGGTGGAATCATCTCTTCTATTCATGCTTTCTGGTCTTTTTCAATCTCTATTGCTTCTCTGATGATTCTGTGATTAGGGTTTTCCATAGTGGCCAGGGTTTTGGTGCCATTGAAGTTGATGCTATGACCTGTAGCTCCATGTGTTGGACTAGTGAGGAAGTGTGTTCCAGCTTTTTGACTGCATTTTTGTGTTCATCCAGGCGGGTACTTATTCTTCTATTGGTCTGTCCAATGTATGTGGCGGGCATGATGCACAGGGGACTTCGTATATGCCTTGGTTTTCCAGGTCCTCAGTATACCTGAACAAAGCTGAATACCATACATGTAAGTACCCGCGAAAACTTAAGAAAAAAAATTTATATAATTTTATTGAGCATTACAATTTAAAAGATAAAAACTAATGCAAACTAAAAAGAAAAAATAGAAAGTTAAGAATAGAATAGAATAGAATAGAATAGAATAGAATAGAATAGAATAGAATAGAATACTTTATTGGCCAAGTGTGATTGGACACACAAGGAATTTGTCTTGGTGTAAATACTCTCAGTATACATAAAGAAAAGGTACATTCGTTAAGAATCAAGAATCATAACGTACAACACTTAATGATAGTCATAGGGTACAATCAACAATCAAATCGTACAGGTATCGGATGTGATTCCGCCTAGGTTCACCTGCTGCTTCCTGTCTGTTAGGAAGCTTATGATCCACTTACAAGTGTGTTCAGGTACCGCTAGTTGGTTTAATTTACTTAGAAGAGTGTCTGGAATGATGGTATTGAATGCTGAACTGAAGTCTACAAAGAGGACCCTTGCGTAGGTATTTGGAGATTCAAGGTGTTGTAGGATGTAATGCAGAGCCATGTTAACAGCATCATCTGTCAATCTATTTGCTCGGTATGCAAACTGCATGGGATCTAAGGGGGAAAAATAAGGCTATTGTAAAGAAAAATGTATAAAGAAATAACTTTCCGCTTCGTTGCAACAAGTATAAACAATTTTATCAATTCATTGCCTTCTCTTAAAATGCAACAAATGATTTCTTCCCAAATCCTATCACTTATACATAACCTTGTTATTTCATTCCTGGTGTCATTAAAAATTACTAGAGAATTGGAAAAGTGAAAGTCCGAGGAAAAAATGTTCAAAGAAATAACAAAATATATAAGAAATATTTTTTAAAAAAGCACCCCACTATGTGATACTTTCAGAATTAGTTGTGGTTCCCAGATTCTTGATCTTAGATAAGGAGTGTCCAGTCTTGGCAATTTTAAGACTTACAGACTTCAGCTCCCAGAATTCCCCAGCCAACATGGATGGTTGGGGAATTCTGGAAGTTGAAGTTCACCCATCCCAAATTTCCCAAGGTTGGACACCCACATGCAATCCTATTACTTAGTTCTTGAGTTTCAAACATGGACCTGCCTCACTGAATCCCAAAGTCTCCAAGAGAATCCCCACTGGATCCGTCTGAAAATGTAGTGCCTCTCTCCTCCCCTTGTGAAGCTTCCTTGGATCGTTCCTGGGCCATGTTTGGTTAATTTGTATGAGAGCGTGATTATACATTATTCTTCTGGCCAAGTAAAGAATTTTTTTCTCCAATCTCTGGGCTGCATTAAATATACGGAGGAAAGTGGGCTTCAGAAGTTGTCTTTCAGAGGGGCAGGGAGGGAGATTGTGTGTCAAAGAAGACCCCATGCATGCTGCAGGGAATAGCGTGCTCCATCTTGTCTTCCAATGACTACAGAACGCCTGGCCTCCTAGCCATGTAAAGTCTATTTAGCTCTTCGTATTAATCTACCTGTGACACACCGAAGGGCAGTTCAATTTATCACTGCCCTGTACTGCAGCCTTGATAAAGTTAACGCTGTGTCAAAAGGGGGCCCTTTGTGACGCTTTTGACTCCCAGTATGTGCGTTTTAATAAATGGCCTGGAGTTAAAAGGGAAAATTGAAATTGAACAGGCTGATGTCTTTCTCTGCACTCTCTTGCCTGAAGCTGGCAGCAGTCCTAGCATTTGACTAGCTAGCGCTAGAGTCAGCCTTGGAAAAATAAGTGTTGATGCACCTGGAAGGTTAAAAAGATATTACTTCATAAGCTTCTGGTAGACTAAAGTTCATCTAATGGCACAGAGGTTGATTCTAATGGCACAGAGGTTGATTCGGAGTCCATTAAGTTGGAGAAAGAATGCAACTCAACTTACAACCATTCATTTAGTTACAAAGGCAATGAAAAAAGTGATTTATGACCATTTTTCACACTTGGACCATTGGAGCACCCTCATGTCACATGTTCAAAATTCAGATGCTTGGCAACTGGCATATATTTATGATGGCTGCTATGTCCCAGGGTCATGGGATCAACATTTGCTGCCTACTGACAAGCAAAGTCAGATTCACTTAACAATTGTGTTACTAACTTAAGAACTGCAGTGATTCACTTAACAACCGTGGCCAGAAAGGTGGTAGAATGGGCCAAAACTCACTTAACAACTATCTTGCTTAGCAATTGGGGGCTTTATAAGTCAAGGATGCAGCAGGAGTGGCAGTGGTAACACACCTGGAGTCTTCTTTGAAATTGGAGGAGTCCCATGATTTATACTGGCTGCCATCAGCTAACACACAAATGCAAGACAGATAATTGGACCCAGAATATTTTTTTAAAAAAGAGAATCAAGCACCTGGCATTTCTACCACAAAGGTATTAGAATGGATAGTTTAAAGTGCATAGTAAAAAATGGGACCTCCTTTAAAAAACAAAACAAAAAAGCAAGTTTCTCATTCTCAGCATTGCAAGTTTTAACAACTTTTAAGAATTGTAAACAAGATCTTATATCTCTCCTTGTGTTACCTCTAGTTAGATTTTAAGGCCAGATTTTAATTGTAAAACACCTGCTTTGCAATATGGGATGCTACAAATCCCCGCTTTTCTCAGTTGAAAGCTCAGACAGCATTATTAGGGATATGGTCAATACGGCGCAGAGTGCTGGCCGACGACCAAAGAAGTCGAAAGCAGACTCCAGACAATGGAGATGCGAATGCTCCGATGGTCGGTAGGCCTCACCCTACTCGATCACGTCAGGAATGAAGAAGTGCGCAGACGGTTCAACGTCGTGCCCATCCCCACGGTCATGAGGCAGTCCCGGCTACGATGGTTCGGCCATGTGAGTCGCGCCAAGGAAGAATCCATCATCAAATCTGCGATGAAGGTGATTGTCGGAGGAGCGAGACCGCGTGGTAGACCTAAGCAACGCTGGATGGACACGATCAAGGCCGATCTAGAGATCGCGAAGGCAGACCCGACATACGTGGCAGACAGAGAGGCGTGGAAGCAGTACTCAAGGACATTAGCGGACCTCGCCAGAGCGCGAGACAAACGCTGAAGAAAAAGAAGAAGAGGTCAATAAAGTGTGGGTTCCCATTCTGTATTTGGAAAGGGATGTCAGTGGATGA
This sequence comes from Notechis scutatus, assembly GCF_049901735.1. Lineage (NCBI taxonomy): Eukaryota > Metazoa > Chordata > Lepidosauria > Squamata > Elapidae > Notechis > Notechis scutatus. The sequence continues at coordinate 8,547,613 of NC_142016.1, forward strand.
ATCAAAGATTGACAAAAAGCTGCTCTTAAGCATTGGTTCCCAATGCTGGCTGGGGAACTGTGGAAGTCCATACATCTTCAAGCTGGCAAAGTTAGGAAACAATGCTCTACACATGAAGAGACACATATCCGCTTGTACTGAAATTAGATCAGGAATCTGGGTGCTTACCAGTTTAGTGAATTTTGGGTGAGAAGAGGACCTCTGTATGCATTTGGCATATGGAATCATGTTTGTAAACAAAGCATTCCCACACTTGGATATTCCTTAAAGAAGTTCACTAAAAATGGAAAAACCCTCCTTATGACATGCATGAAGTTAATAACATTGCTTTACAGTACATGCATTAGACAACTCAGAGAATGCGAGTGCCTTCATTTCTAAGATTTAATAAGTTTAGTTACCTTGCTGTTCAGAGATACAATTTAGGAATTGAATCGTTAACTCCTATGGATTTGTCTTGCCCTATTTTCACATTTTGGGTTGACATCACTACGATCATTAATGTGACTGAAATGATCACTGTGTGTTAAAAGGCGTAATTCATAAAATTTAAGAATTGTCATGCAAACTTTGAAGGAGAATTCTATTCCTGATTTGCAACAGTGAATGATTGGTATGAATTGTCATTTCAATTTGCTTTTTTTCCAACAAAAGGACAAGGAAAAAGTCCTTTGGGAAATATGATCAATGCACTAATGTCTCCAACTCCTGGTCCACAGTTCAGAACCAGGCCACAGAAGTGGTGGGCAAATGCACAGCTGCACACAAAGCTGCATTTATGAAAGTGACGCATGTACAAACCATTCCTCTACCACCACCGTTGGGAGAAGAAGCATTTATGTCCCAGCTGTAGGAGAAGAGTGGAAATCTTAGAGGACAAAATTAAATGTGTCAACAGCTTGGAGTCCGTACATTGCTACAAATGGTGCAAGTCCAACACCTCTTGAATTGGCCGTTATCCAGGGCTAATTTAGTGCTGAAAGTTGACTAGATTTTTGAAAATAAAACATTGGGTAGACTGAAAGAGGGCAAGCAGATGCTTTGGGCTACTCTTGACTAAACACTTCTCTTTTCCTATGGGGTCAGATGGAGATTCCTCTCTTTGGCCGCTAGATAGCAGCAGCACATCACCACCACTTTAGAGCTAACATCCAGCAATCCAAGCTTAGGAACCAGATGTAGGTTGCTTGTGGGCTGCATAGTGTGCCTGGACCCTTGACAAAAATGCAAATATGTCTTGCATTAATCTGACTGCTGGGACTTGCTGTTTGGGATCTTATCATGGGGAGGGTACACATAGCAATGGAAAATATTGTTCTACTACAGTCTCTGGTCGTTGATTTCTCTTTGGTTGCTTTTTTTTTTTGTCTCTAGCTGAATATCTGACAGGAGCAGATTTTGGGGAAGGAGGACGAGATGGAAGGGAGGGAAGGAGCAGGTAAACAAGGAAAGGTGAGAAGTAGAACAAGAGGATGTGGGAAAGAAGACTTCATCCATGGTTTGCATCCGTGAGGAACAGGGAAATAGCGGGTGTACCTGGCCTTCTATGGATGCCTGCTTGCCTTGTCCCAATGGCACGAGATGAGATGGGAGAACATGGGGAATTAAGAAAAAACTTTAAAATGCACATTCTTTTGCCTTTCAAGTATTTGCACATTTTATCACACGTCCCTGAAATAGATCAGCTCATGAAGTTGTTGAGCGCTCAAAGAGAACAGTAACTAGGTTAAAGTAGAATAGCTGAATACTGCAGTTTGTCCTGGGATCCTCACTGTTGGTCTATTATGGCTTCTGAATGGCTTTGAAGAGTTGGATCAAACCCATATTGGGAGATTTGGCAGAGTGGTATTTAGTGATGCTCTGCTGCTTTGGTCACTATGAGAGACACCTATGGCCACATGGTACAGGAAGTCCTCAACTTATGGCCATAATTGGGACCAGATTTTCTGCTGCTAAGGTAGTTAATGGTTATTAAGTGAGTCATGCTCAGTGTTATGACCTTTTTTGCCATGGTGGTTAAGCAACTCAGTGCAGTTGTTAACTGAATCATGCAGTTAAGCAATTCTGGCTTGTTTGTTTGCCAGAAGCCAGTCAAGCACCCAAAGTTTCATGACATTCATGTCACTTTTTTCAATGCTACTGTAACTGACTGGTCACTAAAGGAATGGTTGTAAATCCAAGACAAACTCTACGGTGAAACAGTAAAAGTAGGGGAGAAGGGGAAGAGTCTATGTTGGCTAGGTATTTCTGGCCCAGATAGGGATAGTTAAGGACAGGCTGAGAAAAACTGCACAAACGTAGCATTTGCATTACCAACCCTTTTTTAATTTGCAGATTTCAGCTCAAGCAGGAATGGATGAGGAAGTAGGAATCCATGGCACTCTCTTTTTTAAAAAATTCAAATTAGTTCATTTTGATTACTCTCAATCACAAACTGGAGTTGAGCAAATATCTGGATTTCTTGGTGTCTATGTGTTTGTGAGAAATACACAGTGAGAAGCCAACTGAAGTTCACCTGAAAATTGTAAGGCAGAAATAAGTAGAGATAGAGAACAGAGCTGCCAATTCAAGTTGCATTATTCATTCAAGATCTTGCCTTGATTTTGGGCATTCTTGCTATAACTTTGAGAACAAACTTTAATATTGCTATAAGACTTCAGAGAGTAATTAGGGCTGCAGAAAAAAAACAATTACTACCAACCTGCTTTTAATCAAGGACCTGTATACTGCACGAGTCAAAAAGAGGGCTGTGAAAATATTTACAGACCCCTCACATCCTGGACATACAGGTGAAACTCGAAAAATTAGAATATCGTGCAAAAGTTCATTTATTTCAGTAATGCAACTTAAAAGGTGAACCTAATATATGAGATAGGCTCATTACATGCAAAGCAAGATAGTTCAAGCCGTGATGTGTCATAATTGTGATAATTATGGTTTACAGCTCATGAAAACCCCAAATCCACAATCTCAGAAAATTAGAATATTGTGAAAAGGTTCAATATTCTAGGCTCAAAGTGTCCCACTCTAATCAGCTAATTAAGCCATAACACCTGCAAAGGGTTCCTGGGCCTTTAAATGGTCTCTCAGTCTGGTTCAGTGGGAATCACAATCATGGGAAAGACTGCTGACCAGACAGTTATGCAGAAAACCATTGACACTCTCCATAAGGAGGGAAAGCCCCAAAAGGTAACTGCAAAAGAAGTTGGATGTTCCCAAAGTGCTGTATCAAAGCACAATAATAGAAAGTTATGTGGAAGGGAAAAGTGTGGAAGAAAAAGGTGCACAAGCAGCAGGGATGACCGCAGCCTGGAGAGGATTGTCAGAAAAAGGCCATTCAAAAGTGTTGGGGACTTTCACAAGGACTGGACTGAGGCTGGAGTCAGTGCATCAAGAGCCACCACACACAGACGGATCCTGGACATGGGCTACAAATGTCATATTCCTGTTGTCAAGCCACTCCTGAACAACAAACAACGTCAGAAGCGTCTTATCTGGGCTAAAGAAAAACAAAACTGGTCTGTTGCTCAGTGGTCCAAAGTCCTCTTTTCTGATGAGAGCAACTTTTGCATCTCATTTGGAAACCAAGGACCCAGAGTCTGGAGGAAGAATGGAGAGGCACACACTGCAAGATGCTTGAAGTCCAGTGTGAAGTTTCCACAGTCTGTGTTGATTTGGGGAGCCATGTCATCTGCTGGTGTTGGTCCACTGTGCTTTATTAAGTCCAGGGTCAACGCAGCTGTCTACCAGGAGATTTGGAGCACTTCATGCTTACTTCCGCAGACGAGCTTTATGGGGATGCTGACTTCATTATCAAGCAGGGCTTGGCACCTGCCCACACTGCCAAAAGCACCAAAACCTGGTTCAATGACCGTGGGATTACTGTGCTTGATTGGCCAGCAAACTTGCCTGACCTGAACCCCATAGAGAATCTACGGGGCATTGCCAAGAGAAAGATGAGAGACATGAAACCGAACAATGCAGAAGAGCTGAAGGCCGCTATTGAAGCATCCTGGTCTTCCACAACACCTCAGCAGGGCCACAGGCTGATAGCTTCCGTGCCACGCCACATTGAGACAGTAATTGCTGCAAAAGGGGCCCAAACCAAGTACTTATGCATGCTTATACTTTTCAGAGATCCGATATTGTTCTATGTACAATCCTTGTTTTATCGATTGCATGTAATATTCCAATTTTCTGAGATTGTGGATTTGGGGTTTTCATGAGCTGTAAGCCATAATCATCTCAATTATGGCACATCACGGCTTGAACTATCTTGCTTTGCATGTAATGAGTCTATCTCATATATTAGGTTCACCTTTTAAGTTGCATTACTGAAATAAATGAACTTTTGCACGATATTCTAATTTTTCGAGTTTCACCTGTAAACTGTTTCAACTCCTACCCTCAAAACGAAGCTATGGAGCCCTGCACACCACAACAACTGGACACAAGGACAGTTTTTCTCCAAATGCCATCACTCTGCTAAACAAATAATATCCCTCAACACTGTCCAATTATTTACAAAGTCTGCACTACTATTACTATTAATCTTCTCATCACTCCTTATCACCCATCCCCTCCCACTTGTGACTGTATGACTGTAACTTTGTCGCTTGTATCCTTACGATTTATATGGATTGTTTCCTAGTTGTACCTTATGATTCTTGACTCTTGATGAATGTATCTTTTCTTTTTATGAGAGCATTTGCACCAAGGCAAGAATTCTATACTATTATGCAGCTGCCAGAAGAAAAGAAGAAAAGAGGGAGATGGCTCAACGTCTATAGCTAAGTAGTTGGAGCGTGTTCAGAGGGGTATCTTCAGATGAAATTTATACACAAAATAAAGTTCCCGCTTTTTCGTTGTGCAGAAAGAACCGGATAGTCCAAGGCAGGATTTTGCCACCTGGTTTAGGGAAGTGGTTCCATGCTCCATGCATTTCCACCCGCAGCCAATGCAGCAGTCAGAACACCAAGCACAAATGAGAACAGTTGTGATTAATTAAAAGGAATCACCAAACCTTATCGAGAACATCTGGTGCAACATTCTCAGGGTGAGAACAGCAATGAAGGGCACCGATTCCCCCAAAACGAGTTGCATGTTATTTTTCTTTGTGGCTTCATTTGGCCCAGCTAGGGGGCAGCATCTAACTAACGTTGGCTGATCTAAAATAAAAAATAAAAACTAAGAGTCAGTCCTGCTTAGGACTTGAATAAGAGCCCACCGCAAAATCCCAGAGCTATGGACTGGACTGAGAAGTTGAAAAGTGTCCTGGAAAACAATAATGACAAATCACTTCCATATTGTTGATGAAATGAAAAAACAAACAAACAAACATGGATTGAGCTTGACTTTGAGGAGATTCTTTGCCTTTTTAAACCTGATTTGAGGAGACAGTGAGAACTGGACTTTTTCACCAATCCAGGAGGCTGTCCTATGATCTACCAACCTGGTTTCCTTTGGCAATTTCTTTTCCTGAAAACAAAAATGGAACTTGGATTAGCTGTCTTGGCAACGTGGTTGGAATAGCTCATCTAGGTTGAGTTCAGGAAAAGCCACATTTGCTTCCAATCAAGGCTACAGTGCTCTCTGTGCCATAAAAGTAATTGGATAAATTTATGGAGCGAAAGGAACTGTCAATGAGCATTAGCAGAGAAGGTTGCATAAACCCCCCATGTTAAATTCTCCACGTTAAAAGTCAAGAATTGTATATTCTGACTTCAGTACCCCAGTCAGAATGGACAAGGGTGAGGAAAATATAAAACAGTGGTAGTCAACCTGGTCCCTACCGCCCACTAGAAGGCGTTCCATCTTTCATGGTGGGCGTAGGGATTTTGTCCCCTACTTTATAAATCACCATTACTGTGGAACCGGTGGGCAGTTAGAGAAAATTGTACTATTAACAGAGATACAAAAGTGGGCGGTAGGTATAAAAAGGTTGACTACCCCTGGTCTAAAACATCTGGAAGCCAGAAGAATTTTACTATCGATACATATACTATAGATCAGAGGTCTCCAAACCTGGCAATTTTAAGACTTGTGGACTTCAACTCTCAAGCTATGCTGGCTGGAGAATTCTGGGCGCTGAAGTCCACAAGTCTTAAAGTTGCCAAGTTTGGAGACCCCCCACTATAGATACATACATATCTTTTAAAAGAAAACCTATATGGGTAGTCCATGGTTTACAACAATTTGTTTAACAACTGCTAAAAGTTACACAACACTGAAAAAGTGACTTACAACAGGTCCTCCCACTTTCAACCATTATAACATGATCACGTGATCAGAATTTGGGTGCATGGCAATCAACATGTATTTATAATGGTTGCAGCATCTGAGAGGCACGTGACTGCCATTTGGGACTTTCCCAGCCAGCTTCCAACAAGCAGAGTCAACGGAGAAGCCGGATTCATTTAACAACTGTATGATTCACATAACAAATGCAGTGATTTGCTCACCAGCCATGACATAAAAGGTCATAAAATCAGGCAAGAGTCACTTAATAGCCTTGCTTAGGAATGGAAATTCTGGCCCCAGTTGTGGTCATAACTCGAGGACTATCTAAAAATGAAAGATGCTTCACACATTACATCTATTGTCCTCTGTATTCAATGTGCTGTTTAAACACTGCTCAAAAAAAATAAAGGGAACACAAAAATAAGATATCCTAGATCTGAATGAATGAAATATTCTTATTAAATACTTTGTTCATTACATAGTTGAATGTGCTGACAACAAAATCATAAAAAAATTATCAATGGAAATCAAATTTAGCAACCCATGGAGGTCTGGATTTGGAGTTACACTCAAAATTAAAGTGGAAAAAAACACTACAGGCTGATCCAGCTTTGATGTAATGTCCTTAAAACAAGTCAAAATGAGGCTCAGTAGTGTGTGTGGCCTCCACGTGCCTGTATGACCTCCCTACAACGCCTGGACATGCTCCTGATAAGGTGGCGGATGGTCTCCTGAGGGATCTCCTCCCATACCTGGACTAAAGCATCCCCCAACTCCTGGACAGTCTGTGGTGCAATGTGGCGTTGGTGGATGGAGCGAGACATGATGTCCCAGATGTGCTCAATTGGATTCAGGTCTGGGGAACAGGCGGGCCAGTCCATAGCATCAATGCCTTCGTCTTGCAGGAACTGCTGACACACTCCAGCCACATGAGGTCTAGCATTGTCTTGCATTAGGAGGAACCCAGGGCCAACCGCACCAGCATATGGTCTCACAAGGGGTCTGAGGATCTCATCTCGGTACCTAATGGCAGTCAGGCTACCTCTGGCGAGCACATGGAGGGCTGTGCGGCCACCTAAAGAAATGCCACCCCACACCATTACTGACCCACTGCCAAACTAGTCGTGCTGGAGGATGTTGCAGGCAGCAGAACGTTCTCCACAGCATCTCCAGACCCTGTCACGTCTGTCACATGTGCTCAGTGTGAACCTGCTTTCATCTGTGAAGAGCACAGGCCCCAGTGGTGAATTTGCCAATCTTGGTGTTCTCTGGCAAATGCCAAACGTCCTGCACGGTGTTGGGCTGTAAGCACAACCCCCACCTGTGGACGTCGGGCCCTCATACCACCCTCATGGAGTCTGTTTCTGACCGTTTGAGCAGCCGCATGTACATTTGTGGCCCGCTGGAGGTCATTTTGCAGGGCTCTGGCAGTGCTCCTCCTGTCCCTCCTTGTACAAAGGCGAAGGTAGCGGTCCTGATGCTGGGTTGTTGCCCTCCTACGACCTCCTCCACGTCTCCTGATATACTGGCCTGTCTCCTGGTAGCGCCTCCATGCTCTGGACACTATGCTGACAGACACAGCAAACCTTCTTGCCACAGCTCGCATTGATGTGCCTTCCTAGATGAGATGCACTACCTGAGCCACTTGTGTGGGTTGTAGACTCCATCTCATGCTACCACTAGAGTGAAAGCACCGCCAGCATTCAAAAGTGACCAAACCATCAGCCAGAAAGCATAGGAACTGAGAAGTGGTCTATGGTCACCACCTGCAGAACCACTCCTTTATTGGGGATGTCTTGCTAACTGCCTATGCTTTCCATCTGTTGTCTATTCCATTTGCACAACAGCATGTGAAATTGATTGTCAATCAGTGTTGCTACCTAAGTGGACAGTATGATTTCACAGAAGTGTGATTGACTTGGAGTTACATTGTGTTGTTTAAGTGTTCCCTTTATTTTTTTGAGCAGTGTATATCTGTGGGGGCTAATCATGGGTTCTGTCCATCTTCTTTTCCTTCCTCTTTATACGTACTAGAAGAGTTGTTAAAATATGATCCTACACTGACACAAAACAACAAATACTTGCCCTTCCCACTCCCAAATCAAATATCCAGAAGTAAATGCCCAAAGATAGCTTTAATTTTATGTTGGATTTTAGAAGTTTGGGGAGTTTCCTGTTGAGGTAAAAGCAAAATTCTGGCCCTGCAGTTCTTTTCAGGCAGGTGTCTTCAAACTTGACAGCTTGTGGTCTTCAAATCCCAGGATTCCTCCTCCAGTCATGTTAGCTTAGGAATTCTGGGAGTTGAAGTCCACAAGTCTTAAACTTGCCAAGTTTGAAGACCCTTGTTTTAAGGCATGCAAAGATATTTGATCTTTTAACCACCTACACTTCTTGAACTGTCACAATCTGCAAGAGGCAGGTCAGAATCAACAATCTGGCTAAACATCATAAACTGATCTGACTTGGTTTGGTTTTAAAAAATGTCCCATTTTTAAAGGAATTTGGGTGGAAAACACAAGAAATAGTCAGCAGCCTAACATATTTCAGCAAGTCTCATGACTGAGTGAAAATATGGACTTGGTTGGCTTTAATCCACCAGGCTAACTCTTGTATCACACTGCTTAAACACAAAGAACCCTTCAAATAGATAGCATCAAGTTACCCATCATACAGTCATTTTCTTCCCAGTTGTAGAGAAACATATATTTACAAGTAATACATTTTAGTGACACTTTTTCTCCTGCTTTTGAAACCTGAAAACTCTTGAGAATATCATGGACAGCCAAGAAAACAAACCAATGTATCCCTGAACAAAGCAGTCTAGGGTCCTCACTAGAGGCACAAATGACCAAGATCACATTATCCTTCGTTGGACACGTTTATATGAAGACCCAGATCTCTGGAGAAAGCTCTGATGCTGGGAAAGGTAGGAAAAGAAAAGAACAGAATTGTCAGTAGCAAGGTGGAAGGTTCAGTTATAGTGGCAATGGGGGCACTCTTGGAAGACCCAAAGGAGCAGATTAAGGACAGGTAATGATAAAAAAAGGTCTGTCTATACAGTCTTAAATTGATGGACTGTCTATCTGTCTGTATGTCCATCCATCCATCTTATTATGTGAAGACCCAGCTCTCTAGACAAAGCTCCATTGATAGCAAAAGTGGGAGGAAAGAGAAGAAGAAGGCATCCAGCAACAAGGAGGAGAAACCCAGTTACAAAGGTGAGAGGGAGCCATTGGAAGAATTGAAAGAGCAAATTAGGGATGGATCATCAGGGAGAAAATCAGTTGGTCACCGAGAGTTGATGCCAACTTGATGGCACATAATCAATTATGAATCAATCACCTCCCTTCCTTCTTCTCTGCAGGGTCATGCATTTAGCACAAGGATTGTCCCATTCTTCCCTGCCATCAGTAGTACAGCAGGACAATAAACATTATCAACAACTATCTATGTTTCTGTTTCTTCCAGTTCTTCTATTTGTGAACCTGTCCAGTTTGTCATAAAATGTATATGTATTTCTACGCATACTTTTCTCAACATATTTCAATTGGTATCCAAGGTATCTGGAGGGCACCAGGCTGGGAAAAGCTCTTCTCTATATTTGGTTCAGCTGTACAATGGATAGAGACGTGCGCTTTTTGGAGCATAGACCAAATTAACTCATGTCACGGGAACAAAGGCAATCGTAGGAGAAATAACAATTCAACCCAAGTTAATTGAAGCAAGAGAAGACATGTGTTCTGCATTGTGCTTGTGCTGAGGGTCAGAGCAGTCTTCAAATGATCCTGTAGTAAAGGTTTTTCTCCTGAGACAAGGACATCAAAGCCAGATTTGGCTTGTTATGATAGCCCCATTCTCTCATCTCACTCTCTTCTGTTGCATCTGTTTTTGGGAAGTGAGTTACACGAGCCAAGAACTATGGTCATGCATCTGGAGAAAATGGGCTTCCATTTCCGGTGTGTGCTGAGGTGATGATGGAGAAGAGAAGAAGTCAGTCTGACCAACTCATGAAACCAACGTGTCTCCTTATGCAATGCTTTAGATGGGTCAGTGTCGCTTGGCTGAACTTTGTGAAACATCCTGGTAGGAATGAAAACCTGCTGTTGTTTTTCTCCTAAAGAACTGGGAAATATGGGCCACTCTTTCGTGTTTTCAAGTGATGTTTTAGACCAGTGTTTCTCAAAGTTGGCTCCTTTAAGGTGTGTAGATTTCAACTCCCAGAATTCCCCAGCCAGCATGGAAATTATTGGGAGTTGAAGTCCATACTTTAAAGGGGCCAACTTTGAAAAACTGTTTTAGACTAATGCTGATGAAGGAAAAACCAGAGGAGGTCATGACTGATAAATGGAAGAGAGATTGGACTTTGGCCAAGAGGTTGGAGGACATGTTTCACTCAAACTGGAGCCATGCCTACTTTGAGAATAATAAGTACTACTGGCTGACAATCTTGGCTTTCCTAAAGTGAGACTAAGACACATCTCTTGAATTTGGCTTTGAAAGTTATTTTTAAAATGCTTTTAATGGTCTTAATTCTTGTCCGGATGGTTCTTATGTGATTAGAGAATTATAGCTTTTTTTTTTTTTTTAGAGTGAACTTGGTGTGACTTCCAAGTAGTTGCAGAATGCTTGCTAGGTTTTATAGCAAAAAAAAAAAAAGATATAGGCATTAGAAAAATATAGAAATGAGTATAGAAATGAATAAGTATTGAAATAAAATATCCTGCCTGTGGAAAGAGGCCAAGAACTACCAGAGTGATATTTTCTAGGGCCAGTATATCTGGGTTCAAAAATCCACATGATCACTCAATGGCAGCAGGGAATGAAGAGTGTTCTGTATCTCTCTGCTAACATCTAGTGGTTATCCAGAGAGTTGCACTCCAGGTGTGGTAAGACTTTTATTATTGCTGTATACCCTCCAGGGAATTTCTAACTTTTATTATTTTTACACTTTCCAATGAGTGTTGATTCGTAACAACTGCCTGGGCAGGTCCCTGTGGTTTTCTTGGCAAGATTTCAGAAATTGTTTACCATTGCTTGCTGCCTAGAGCTGAGAGAGAATGGCTGGCCTAAGGTCACTCACTTGACTTTGTCCCAAAGCAAGGCATAGAACTCCTGGTCTCCCAGTGTCCATCCTCATGCCTTAACCAGTACGGATAGCCCTTGACTTACAACTTTCCAATTAGCGATCATGTGAAGTTACAATGGCACGGAAAAAACTGGCTTATGACTATTTTTCTTATTTACAACTATTGCAGCATCCCTACAGTCATGTGATCAAAATTTGGATGCTTGTTGTTGTATATAGACATTTGCATACTCGTAATACTACGTTCTGATTGGACTACCACTGCCACCTATCGATTGGTTGTTAACAACTGCTGCGATTGGTCCGCCTGACGGTGGGACGTTTAAAAAGATGCCATTGGCCGCAAGCCGCGAGCAGCCGCTATAAAAGAGGCTGCCGCGGCTCGGTTTCAGTTGAAGTTACTGACAATTAATAAAGGGCTGAATTCAACTCCGGTCTCGAGTCTGTTCTTGTTCCCGCGACAGAACACTTCTCAGCTGGCTCATGGATGATGGTAGCAGCGTCCTGGGGACGTGTGGATCACCTTTTGCAACTTTCTGAAAAACAAAGTCAATGTAGCAGCCAGATTCACTTTATAATTGTTATTAAGTTAACAGTTGCAGTGATTCACTTAACAGCTATGGCAGGAAAGGTTGTAAAATGGAGCAAACTTCACTTAACTGTCTTGCTTAGAAATTTTGAGTTCAGTTGTGGTTGTAAGTTGAGCACTACCTGTATATCGGACTGGCTCACTTCTAACTCAGCTACTCTAAAACATTAATATCAATTATCTATAGGGCCACATTTGCTCAATGAATAGAAGACGTAATTATTTGCCACCTAGGAGCAGATGGCCTATAGACAAGCATAATGAAATATGGAACTCATTTCTACAAAATACAATAAAGTTAAATGATAGTTAAATATTTTATAAATTTTACTCAAATAGATATATATTTCTACCTATATTTTCTGTTCAGAATTGTAACTGTAATATTATAAAACTATATTGTAACTTATTAAAGCACTTCATGTGTTGCTTTCTTTTGCGAAAATATGTCTCCATAATTATTTTATTCCTTTTCCTTTGTTACTTTAAAGGCAATAAAAATAAAACCATTAATATAAACACTAACCAATATCACTTTCAAAGGGGAGCAATTAGTATTGCATTGCTGCCAATAGCTTATTAAAAATTAGTAGCATTATCAAGGCATAGAATCTGTCCCTCAGTTCCCTTTTGAATCAGTTCAAATGCTATTTGTTTCTCAACTCTGTTAATTCTTCCCTTTCCCTCTTTTTAGACCAGCTTATTCCTCCATCTCCACTTCTTGTCCATCCTGAGATTGTAAATTTTCCATCTCCTTTAATCACCATTAGTGGATTGCAGCTTTGCAGCTGCTCCTGCTTCCAGTATGGACCACAAGAAATGTAGTTCAAATCTCTCTATACCCTTACCTGAAGAATCACAGTATTGTTTTTAACTTAGGTAGAAATGGACCTTCTTTTTAAATGGAGGTGAAGCTTTATCTCAGCCCAAAATTGACTCATTTGCCAGACTGATCTACCAAGAAAAGCTGAAGTAAATAACTGAGAATTCCCCTGGTCCATACTGGAAGAAGGAGCTTCTGTGGAGAACTTAAAAAAATGTTTGCAACCACATGATTGAAGCTGGATATTTATTTGATTTTTATTCTATCTTTATTACTTTTATAAGTAACTTAAGGCAACAAACATACAAAATACTCCTTTCTTCTATTTTCCCCACAACAACCATGTGAGGTGGGTTAAGTGAGAGGGAATGACTGGCTCATGGACACCAAATTGGCATGCTCAAATATGAGGCATTCCAAAACATTGGGGCTGTTTTGCATAAATATGCTGTCTCCTCTTCTTTATTTTCTGGGAAAATGAAAACATTTTCAATATGAATAAGAGATGTTTACCATGAAGCATCTGAATGAAAAAGTAAAAGAGATGAAAACGAGGCTACCTAAAGAGTAAAAAAAAACCTCTTAAACTCCAAACAGCAGCAGCTGAATTAATATTTCCCATGCTGAAATTCAAAAAAGTGTTTCTCCAACTGAAGAGCAATAAAAATCTTACTAAGAAGAACAATGAGCCAGGTCAGACCAAATGTCTTGGACATGTTGTCACTGAGAAAATAAATCATACAGTGTATGGACCATTTTCTTCTTCCCTTGCAAATTTTATTCCTTTGAATAAAACTATTTTATTCATAGTTTTGTGTGTCTTCTCTAGATGTTTCTTTTTTATAATGACATTATTTAATGTATGTCCATTCACATTGTATTTCAATAAAAATATTCAAGTGATAAAAATATAAAATATAAAATGTTATAAACATGTCTAGATTACATATAGATTTTTTTTGCTTTCATTTGTCACAGCCAGGAAATCAGCAAAGTCTCCATTTATAGGTTCTATATTATTGTGATAAAGATATCATCTATGTATCATCTGCTATAGATTCTAGGTGTTGCATTACAGCAAGGGTCTTCAAACTTGGCAAGATTAAGACTTGTGGACTTCAACTCCCAGAATTCCTGAGCGAACATGACTGGAGGAGGAATTCTGGGAGTTGAAGTCCACATGCCTTAAAGCTGTCAAGATGAAGACCCCTGTATCACAGTCTTTGCTATGAGTCATGAAAGCAGTGATCCCTCATGTGTTCCTTTAATTTGTTGGTATATTTGTCCATCAAATTGAAAGCATGTAGGCAGGCAAAGGTTGATGAGGTCCATGGTTCTGAATATTTCAGTCTTGGTGTATTTAGCTAGATCAGGTGTGCTATATAGTAATGTTGTCATGGATGCTTTTGCTAATTCTGGGTCTATGAGTGTAAAGAGTATTGTGATAACCAATATGAATTGGCTATGTACGAAGTTTCATACCGATATAGTACATAAGCATAAGATATAGTACAGAAGCGCACCAAGGTGCCTACCGTCCCTGTCCTATTGTTTCTTTTATTTTTCTTATATGTACCCATTTCATGTATTCATAACTATGTATATACTTATACCTATTATCTTGTAAGCGATTGACAAATAAAAATAAATAAATAAATAAAAATAAAACCTTTTGAATCTTTCCTTCTTTTGAGACATAAAACTATCCAAGATGGTGTAACAACATACCCCCCCCCCCCAATGTATTTGTGTTGAGTAGCTTGAAAAAAAATCTAGATGGGTTGCATTGACTCCATCAATTTCAAATATCACTAGCCACCACTGTTGGTGTGACTAGCCAAAAATGTAGTCCAAGCTCTCTTTGGTTGTCTATTTTCCCTTCACCTGTGGACAGGTTTTAAAAGGTTTGTTTTCTTCCCAACTTATCCTCTGCTTCTCTTCTTATTTGGGATGTAAATTTCCAAGCAAACCCAGAAGAACAGGAAAAAAAAAATCCGGATCCAATCACATGTGATCGATGTGGGTTTTCTTCATGTGCTTGATGGTCAATGTCTGCACATGCCCACCAGTTGCTGCCTCAGTTTTGGGAACAATTGCACCTTACCCTGAAAAATCCCACTGAGTAAAATGATCCCTTATAGACTTTGGCTGATAGCCTCTGGTGTGTCTGTTCTCAGGGACTTCTGCAGCCCCTTGGAGATATCAGCCTCCTCTTAAAACTGCCTTTTCTGAAGCCTTGCTAAGCTCTCGAGCCCACTTCATTCTTGCCCTAAGACCATCTTGTTCTGCTCAGGAAGTCTCTATTAGAGGCCCTTGTTTAGGAAACAATTGCAGGATCATATTGTCACTCAGGCACCAAAGGACAAAAGCAAGACAGAGAAAAGGGACAGGGATAGTATTAAATCCTTCCCCCCTCTCCTAAGGATGTTTTTTAATATATTCCACCCTCCCCAAATGGGTATGAATAAATCATTGTTCTCCTAAAGGGAAGCAGCTGCTTTTAAGTAGGTGGAACACCACCCTTGGTATTCATACCACCTTTTCACAGCATAGACTTCGACCCAAAGTTTCCCATTGATGAGCCATGAGGCATGGAAATTTATATACACCCAGTTCCCCAAATCCTATTGAGATCTGCTCTGTTGCACGAGCAGTCTTGAAAACAGCTCATTGACTGCTCTTTTTGTCACCAGGGTTAAGTGGTTAAGTGTGTGCCTTTGTGTCTGTGTGTGTGCAGCAGCCCCACGGCAGGGGTTGGCAGGGGAGAAAGAGGTCTGAAAGTCCATGAAAAGCTATACTGACATTGTAATCGCCAAAGAATGATTTCAGAAGTTCAATAGGCGGCATAGAAAAAGGCAACTGGGTTGTTGTATTGATACTCAAGAAGGGTGGGTGTGTCCCCCTCCTTGAGATGGCCCTCCTTCTAAACAGAAGGAGTGATTATGTCTCTACTCAACCAGCTGCTAACCTGGGGGGTTGGGAGCAGGACAATGGGGAGCAGCTTAGCCCCTCCAAGTTCATTGGTTTCTTTATAATGGCCCATGGAGCTGGCCAAGACAACGGGGGTCTGCAGAAGTTCCAGGAAAGCAAGTGAAAACCTCCCACCTCAAGGAGCAAAGCATCTTCCCACATGGTTCAAAAGCCCCCATGCATCTCCTGACATTTGGGGTCAAGGCCAGAGCATTCAGGGAGATCTAGGAGGATGATCCCAGAAGGTTTCTGGACTTTGGACTGGGTTCCAGGTTTGCATACAATCTTTCTTCAGCTTTCCTTTGTTTGCTGGCCTTGTGAATGTGAGAACTTCAAAGTTACTTTTCGTCACCATCATCATTGCAAACTTTTTCTAAATGAGGCAATTGCTAAACAAGGACTACCTATATATATTTATGTCTCACTCTACAAGAGTGGTCAAACTTAGAAGCCCTATTTTGTATTTTTAGAAATGTAGTATTGCACTGTTCTTTGTGTTGTTGTATCCACACTTATTTAGTCCATAAGTAGAAAAAAATGGGGTGAGGCAGTTTTTGAGAAAATTGAGATCATATGAAGAGGGTCTCATAAAATGGCTGCCATGGGAAGGCTGGGTAACTTACAAAATGGCTGCCAGGATAAGGATAGCCCATAAAGCTATCCTGTCCAAGTTTCTTAAACAAAAATAAAGGTAGATTAACCTGACCCTGTCAAGACAAGGGAAATCAGGAGATTCAGGCAGTTCAAATGAGTATAAAATTTATTACAAGCTTAAGCTCTCTATAAGAATCTGAGTAACTAATAATGAAGGGAAATTAGCAGGAATTAAAAGAATTCAAGATGAGCTGACTCGGATCTCTTATGGTTGCACAGGGATTCATGACTGACTATTATTATTATTATTATTATTATTATTATTATTATTATTATTATTATTATTATTATTATTATTATTATTATTATTATTATTCATGACTACTATTGACCTCACCCCTTTCCTAAGAGGTCTGTAGGGGGCGTGCATAAGCGCACCAACGTGCCTACCGTCCCTGTCCTATTGTTTCTCTTATTCTTTTATTTTTCTTATATGTACCCATTTCATATATTCACAACTATGTATACACTTGTACTTATTATCTTGTAAACAATTGACAAATCAAATAAATAAAATAAATAAATAAATAAATGTGTTTGAACTCTACCCAGGGGTGGGATTCAAATTTATTAACAACTGGTTCTGTGGGCATGGCTTAGTTGGTGGGCGTGGCTTGGTGGTCATGTTATTGGCTGGGTGTGACCAACTCAATATCACTCACATCGAGGCATGCATCTTCCCGCCTGGTCTCTCATGACTGTGGGGATGCTGCAACAGTCATAAGTGTGAAAAATGGTCATAAACCACTTTTTTCAGTGCCATTGTAACTTTGAATGGTCACTCCACACAAGCAAAGGACCAGCAAAGGAGGGGGAAAAAACTCCAGAAAAGTTCCTGAGACAGGAAGTCTAGTCCTGCCAAGAATGTAATAAGGGTTAACGGAAAGGCAGTTTCTGTAAGCAACACCAGAATGTTTCCTTCCTGCCTTCCATACAGCACTAGGCCAGTAATTTCTTCTAACAACCGGTTCTCCAAACTGCTTAGAATGTTAACAACCGTTCTAGTGAATAGGTGCGAACTGGTAGAATCCCACCTCTGCCTCTATTCAGGCTAGACCTGGTCATCTCCTACATCCAGCCACATACTTTTTCACACTTCTTTTTATTTCTGACTGTATAATCATTTGTCTTTAACTCTCTTTTCTTCCCTCTCAAAGACCTGTTCTTGATATCTTCCTCAAAATCAACTCTTCTTTTATATTGCCATTTTCTGATTTCTTTGCTTGCTTTTTAAATTCCCTTACTATATTTTTATATATAAGAAAGATACATAAAGTCCTATAACTGGTCCAATCAAGTACTAATCAGAACTAACTCTATTTATTTTCTGACCACAGACAAGATTGTTCAGATATTGCTACCTGTTAGTTCAGGGAAAAGTGGGGTTGGACATGGTGTTTTTTTTGACACTCTTCGTAACTTTTGTGATTAGAGAAATATGGTGGATATGGTTTTCCAAATTTGTATAGAGCAGTGTCAACAAATAATACCTCTTCTGAGATCCAAAGCTATGACAGCTTTTAAGTTGAATACCGGTTCTTTAAGATTACCCAGAACTCGGTTGATGGACATCCATGAAGATAACAAAATTGTATAATTTGATTCCATTGGTCACTTCTCCTTGAGTAAGGAAAGTTACTTTGTCTATGCTCAGGGGCACTTTCTGCTTTGGTATGATGTTGTTTATTTAAAAATAGATGCTCTTCCTTTCTGGTCCTGAATGATTTACACTATTAGAGTTAAAGTCCAAAGCCCCTGGGCATTAAGCCTTAAAGCTGCAGGGGGATGTATTAAAGATAAAAGAATATAAAATAATCTGCAAAAACAGTTGCAAGAAAGAAGCCATAATTAAATATTGAGACCTGCAAATGGGCCACCGACTACATGAAGCCTCTCTGGGAGCGATCCTCTCGTATCTCTGGGCTCCTAGGAAGCTCCCTGCTCATAGTAGGAGAGACGACTATCTCACTGCCCTTTGAGTAACAAATCAGATCGACTAGATGTCATTATATCTTTTCTTTTTGCATATTTTAGATTCTATCAAGCTTTTCCATGTTGATTGCAAGGAAAGAAATGAAACTATTTGTTTATTGTTCTGAGTAGTTTATGCAGCTTTAGCTTTGGCTCGCTTAGTTAATTTGTGGTTTAGGACAAAACAAATTTAAAAGCATTCTTGCTGCACCCTCCAGCTGTATGGAAATTGTGGTTTTAAGGCTCAATACTCTAACAAAGCAGAAGGGGGAAGCTTTATTTTCTGTATTTCTGACTGGGTAGAACACACAGGTAGGGGATGCTCAATTCTGCTTGAAGAATTTAGAGGGAAAAACACAGGATCATCACAGAAAGGGACTTAGGACTCAAGGTTGCATTGATCTTACCTGTTGTAAGTGCTTTTACTTCGGTTAGGGATAAGCCAAAACAGATAGTCTTCGGCTAATGACCACAATTGAGCCCAAAATTTATGTTGTTAAGCGAGATATTTGTTAAGTGAGTTTTGCCCCATTGTACGACCACTCTTGCCACATTTGTTAAGTTAATTGCTCTACAGTTGATAAGTTACTAACACGGTTGTTAAGTGAACCTGGCTTTCTCATTGATGCTTATGAAAGGGGATCCCATGACCTTTGGACACAGCAGTGGTCATAAATATGATCTTTACCAAGCATCTGAATTTTGATCACATGATCATGGGGCTGCTACAAAGGTCGTAAGTGTGAAAAAGGGTCATAAGTCGCTTTTTTCATGCCAATGTAACTTTGAATGGTCGCTAAATGAACTGTTGTAAATCGAGGACTACCTATACAAGTTGTCCTTGACTTATGACTACAATCAAGCCCAGTTACTAAGTGAGACATTTGTTAAGTGAGGTTTGTCCCATTTTCCAATCTTTCTTGCTACAGTTAAATGCATCACTGCAGTTACACTAATAAACACCGTTGTTAAGTGGCTTCCCCATTGACTGCGGGGACCCTGCAACCGTCATAGATATGAGTCAATTGCCAAGCATCTGAATTTTGATCATGTGAGCATGGGGATACTATAATGGTTGTAAGTGTGAAAAGGGGTCATGTCTCTTTTTTCAGTGCCATTGTAACTTCAAACGGTCGCTAAATGAACAGTTGTAAGTTGAAGACTACCTGTACCATCGATGTCAGTTTTTCTCAAATTTTTTGGTCTTTTTTAACCTTCCCCATTTGGTTTATTGAGCTTGAGAAAATTTTTCATACTGAACTTTGTATATATTCCTGTGCATATTCTCCAAAGCCAGGCATATTTTGGGGTTTGCACTTTTCCAAAAGGTAGCATGGTTTTCATAGAATTGCCCGTCACATTTGGCAGTTTACTGATATTATTTTAAGTAAATAAGCACACGTTTGTAGAGTTTTCTCCCCATCATACTTCACTGAAAAGTTCCAATGTCAGATCTCAAACAAGGTTATTTATCTGGATTTAAATACTGCCCAACTCCAACAACTCTTGAAGGCTCAGAGCTTAACACAGAGGAATTATTCCAAGGCTGGGAAGAACAATCAACCTTTCAAGGCCTTCTGGAATTCCATCAGGTGGGATCCAGATGGATCTCTGGGGGGAAATCTCATTTCAAAGAATGAGCATCAAGACAAAGAATCCTGATGTTTGGGTCCTGATGGATACCATTCTTTATTTGAAGGGATCTATAAGGTATCAAGTATGCCAGCTCTTCCCAGGAAGGCAGAAACCATGGGGGATAGGTAGTTGGTCAACCTAACCTATGTAAGAACTTTATACTTTATTATTTATTATATACTTTTTTTACCCTGCCTTTATTACTTTATAAGTAACGCAAGGCAGCAAACAAGTAGTACAGTGTAGTCCTCAACTTACAACAGTTCATTTAGTGACCTTTTGAAGCTACAACAGCACTGACAAAGTGACTTATGACTGTTTTTCACACTTACGACTTTTGCAGCATCCTCACCGTTGTGAGATCAAACTTCAGATGCTTGGCAAGTGGCTCATAATATTCACTTCTCCTATTTTCCCCACAGCCCTGTGAGGTCAGTTGGGCTGAGAGAGAGGAACTGACCCAAAGTCACCCAGCTGGCTTTCATGCCTAAAACAGGACTAGAACTCACCGTCTCCTGGTTTCTAGACCAGTATCTTAACCACTCTGCCAAAGCGGCTCTTATAAGTGATAACTAGCACCTTGAATTGCACCTGGATCACACTGGCAATCATTACATCTCATGAAGTGGTAATGTTCCATGGGCACAACAAATCATGCCCATCATGGCTGCACTGCTGCAGCATTCTAGACCAAGCAAACTTCTGGATGGTGTTCAAGGGTATCTCCCTATGGAATGCATTGCAGTAGTCATGAGGCAAAGTGTCTAGAAGCATTGAGTAACTATCTGAAAGGCCTGCTGCTCCAGGAAGGGGTGCAACTAGTGCACAAGATGGAACTGCATAATAGCTTTTTTTGTGGCACAGCTGCCATCTATTCTTCAAGCAGGACACATGAATCCAAGAAGAATCCCAGGTTGCCCCAATATTAAAGATGAAAAGAACCAGATCTAGCTGGGAGACTAAAATCTCCAGCACCTTGGTCTTGGTTATAGGATTAGCCAGCCAGTTTCTTCCTATCCAAAGCTGCACAGACTTTAGGCTTTGGGACAGAATATTAGCAGCGTCACTTGGCTGGCTCAAGATAGCAAAAAAACCTGCTTTCATGGGACGCAGAATCATGCCTTTGAGAATTCTGATGGGAGAGTTTTACTTTTTCCCAGGGAAATTCTGATGAATTCATCTATGTTGTCTCTTTGCTTCCTGGATAATTTGCATCTGGTCCCATTTTCATGGCATTGCCAAACACATTGACTTCTCCAGAAAGAAGCCATTTTGTTATTTATTTGGTCTCTCTGTTTAAAGTTAGTGTTGACTCACAGCAAATGCTTGGACAGGTCCCTGCAGTTTTCATGGCAAGATTTCAGGAGTGGCCTCGCCCTTGCCTACATCCTAGGACTAAGACAGAAAGATTGGCCCAAAGTCACCCAGCTAGCTTTGGGACTAAGAACTAGAATTCACATACTCCTGGTTTTTAGCCTGGTGCCTTCACCACTACATCCAACTGGCTTTCATAAGAAGCCTTAGGGTACCGTTTTTAAAAAAAACCTCTTAAATAAACTGCTCAGTTTCCAAACAGTCCAGAAAAGTTTATGGTTTTATGACTTTGACTTTTAAAGTGCCATCCAATTTTCCCCTCTGTGCATGACAGGAACACCCTAGTGGCATGTTTGTTTATTTCAGTATTTATTAGTCAACTGAGATTTCTCCTTTAAGCCATAAAGAAATACCCGCTAAGGATAAATAATGTGTAATCTCTGCTAAGGAAAAAAGAATGAAAGCAAGATGGCAAAATTAAGTAAGAGCGGACTGAACAAATTGAGTAAGATGGCAAGCTTCAGACCGATTCTGTTTTTATCCAGCAAGGCCATCCTTATTCATAAGACTGAAAGAGATTAGATGCAGCCTCATTTGGCTTTTAAGGGGTAGAGGAGGAAATACAGGAAAATGAATCAGCTGTGAGTTTCCTTGAGCTTCGTTCTGTTCCGCAAATTTTCAAAGGTTCCCTGAGCAGCCAAGTTCCTCCCCCACTCTTCCCCCTCTCTGCCTGGCTTTTGGTCTGAACACATTGTCTGAATTAGCGTCTCAACGAAAAGGATATTGTTAGTTCCTGTACAGAGATAATAACCCCTGGTAGCGCCGGGAATTTCACCCATGCAGAGAGAATTTACCAAACTATTTCAGCCGCTGCTCCACAGAGATCCATTTACTCCCTGGCCCAAACAACTTAATGGAAACAAACTTGTCACCAGGAAGTACGAATTGAGGGCGGAATGTTGCTATAATTGCTAAAAGGCCATGTTTCCGCAAATGGAGAAGGGCAGCCTTCCTTCTCCCTGACGGCTTCAAAATCAGCCATCGGAGGCTGCAGCCAAAGGGAGGCTGCTTCCCACCCTGATCCTCTTAATAATTAAAGAAGGAGGAGGAGGAGGAGGAGGAGGAGGAGGAGGAGGAGGAGGAGGAGGAGGAGGAGGAGGAGGAGGAGAAGAAGAAGAAGAAGAAGAAGAAGAAGAAGAAGAAGAAGAAGAAGAAGAAGAAGAAGAAGAAGAAGAAGAAGAAGAAGAAGAAGAAGAAGAAGAAGAAGACGACTATGTGGAGGGTGAGGGAGAAAAGCATACATACATGCATCCATACTTATGGTACATACATACATACATACATACATACATAAATACATACATACATACATACATACATACATACATACATACATACATGAAGGGGGGAACAGAATTATAGACTATGAAGGATGAAGGCTGGGATCCATTTGGGTGGGAAAGAAGCAGAATTAGAGTGCAGGTAGTTCTCTACTTACAACCATTCTCTTACTGACTGTTCAAAGTTACACTGAAAAAGCTGTCTTCTGAATGGTCCTTGCACTTGTAACAGTAGCAGCATCCCCATAATCACATAATGTTATGTAATGTATTTCCTACCATTTTGTTAAATTAGGTTGTGCCATTTGATAAAATTTGAGCTAAACTGACACCCTACAGTTATCCATACAGTATATATTTCCTCTTAGCTTTGATAAAGAAAAATGATTTTCTCACTACATGAATATGATGGGAAATTATTGCAGAATAAATGCAAGAGGCTTGTAGAGGCTGAGGTTTGCTAACAGCATAATAACTTGCATGTGACCTTATTGTTATTACTACTCCTTTCATTAAGGATTAACACAGGGGTGGGATTCTACAGGTTCGCACCTATTGGGAGAACCGGTTGTTAACATTCTAAGCAGTTTGGAGAACCGGTTGTTAGAAGAAATTACTGGCCTAATCCTGTAAGGAAGGCAGGAAGGAAACATTCTGGTGTTGCTTACAGAAACTGCCTCTCCATTAACCCTTATCACATTCTTGGCAGGACTAGACTTCCTGTCTCAGGAACTTCTCTGGAGTTTTTTCCCCCTCCTTTGCTGGTCCTTTGCTTGTGTGGAGTGACCATTCAAAGTTAAAATGGCACTGAAAAAAGTGGTTTATGACCATTTTTCACACTTATGACTGTTGCAGCATCCCCACAGTCATGAGAGGCCAGGCGAGGAGATGCGTGCCTCGATGTGAGTGATGTTGAGTTGGTCACACCCAGCCAATAACATGACCACCAAGCCATGTCCACCCAGTCACATGACCACCAAGTCACACCCACCAACTAAGCCATGCCCACAGAACTGGTTGTTAAAAAATTTGAATCCCACCCCTGGATTAACATAGTAAAAAGAACAATCCATTTTTGACTGGTGCTTTTTAAAAAAAATGTGAGTTCTAGGCTGGAATCTAAGAATTATTCATTAATGTTACCCTTAAAATGACAGTTTACTAAGATAATACCGGAGAAACATTGATTAAATGATTACCTCAGGGCACACAAAAGAAAAAAAATGCTCACTGCCACTTGCAAAGAAAGAAAATATCCTAAAAGTAGCAGAAATAAAGAATGACTGTACAAATGAATTACAGAGTTCCCAAACATTCTTGGCTTTGGATCACAGCATCCCTGGTGATTCCCAATTTGTGCACCAGGGCACCATAGCAGATTCACCAACAATTCTATTTATTGCAGAGTAAAATATCCTGCGGTCTTCTTAATCCTCTGCAGCTTTCCAGCATACCACATGCACAGCTTGTGAACTGTGGTTGTCAGGTACAAACAGGTGACTGCAAAATACTTTTTAAAGTCCACGCTTATATATTGGAAACATTTCGTTTCCATGAAAACTTGCTTAATCTGTTTGTTCTTCCACTTAAAACACAAATAACAGGATGATTTTGGAGATCCTCTCCACAGTCTACTCCTACTATTAGAGTTAGATCTCTATATTTTGGATTTTCCCTCCAAATCGTTTTCCTCCATTCTGCTGTTTTTGAGTACTGCCATGTCTACAAAGATTAATATCTCCTTTTCAACTATTGTTAAATCTGGTGTTTTGTATTCTAGATGGTGATCCATTTGTATGTGAAAATCCCATAGTATTTCAATCATTTTTTTTTAGGATTATTCTGAAAACTCTAAAATTATAATTTCAGCTCAGATGCCAAAGAATTATAATGTCTTACTCTGTTGTGGTGTTGTTTTTAGTCCTTCTGAGCAATTTTGTAACATCCACTAATTATGTGTTATAGTTTCATCTTTTTCTTCACAAAATTTGCTGTGGAGCAAACTTAATTTCTTCACATTTGTTTGTGACAATAATCCTTCTGTTTCCTCCGTGCTAATTCTTGGATTTGTCTGTTTTATTTTCTTTTATGCTCTGGTCATGTAATTGTTTGTTTCTCCAATTTTCTGAACAACTTTTGCAATACCAACCATGGCAAAAAAGATTATAATATTAGGCATGACTTAATGAACAACTACTTTGCTTAGTAACAGAAATTCTGGTCCCATTATGGTCATAAGCTGAGGACTACAGGTAGTCTTCTGTTTACAACCACAATGGAGACCAAAATTTCTGTGGTTAAGTGAGACATTTGTTAAGTGAGTTTTGCCCCATTCTATGACTTTTCTTGCTATGGTTGTTAAGTACATCACTGAAGTTGATAAGTTAGTAACCTGGTTGTTAAGCGAATTGTGTTTCCTCTAGTGACTTTGCTTGTGAGATGGTCGTAAACATGACCCCGGGATACAGCAACGGTCAAAAATATGAACCAGTTGCCAGCAGCTGAATTTTGATTCCATGATCATGGGGATGCTGCAAAGGTCGTAACTGAAAAATCGTCACAAGTCACATTTTTTTCAGTGATGTTGTAATTTTGAAAGTCACTAAATGAACCGTTGTAAGTCGAGGACTACCTGTACTTGCAATTCGTTTGTGTAGTCATTCTTTACTACTGCTACTTTTAGGATATTTTCTTTCTTTGCAAGTGGCAGTGAGCATTTTTTTCTTTGTGTGTCCTGATATAATCATTTAAACAATGTTTCTCTGGTATTAGTAAACCATCATTTTAAGTGTAAGTAAAAGTATACTTTAGGTTAAATATAATTGATTAAATATAATCAATCAACATCATTTTATGGATTCAATGCACAATGGTGGGTTTTTCTGAATTGTTCAATTCAACCTGTGTCCAGCTTATTCTATATCAGCAGTATACATGATTCTTGGTATCGTCCCGTGTTTATAGCTTTGGTTGTATTCTCATTTAACTTTGAATTTATAATTTTTTCATTCATTTGGTTGTATTCTCATTTAACTTTGAATTTATATTTTTTTCATTCATTTTAAATTTTCCGAACTGGTTTTTTATTTCACCCTGTAAGATGTTATCTGACTGACTGTGGTATTGTAAAATATTTCTGGTTTTCCTCTGTGAGCTAAGATTGTGTGATATTCTCATTTTTAGCTGTAATATCATTTTGTTTATTTTAAGTAAGGGTCCAGTTTCAGTTTTGATTTCCACGTAACCTTCTAGTCATCCTTTCCCACTTTCTTTTGACAATCCTGTTTTATTCAGGACACGAGTAAAGGATATCACCAAGATAGTTAAAAAGCATTGGAAAAAACTAAAAAAAACCTCTACTGATGTTTGTATTTCCTATTTCTTTGCAACTATCTAGTTTTTCATAACTTCTGTTACAAAATTCTGAAAGTTTGTACTTATGACGAATATTTGCAAACATTTATATATTTGCTACTGTATGTGGAAGAGAATCCCACCTCTTTTTATAATCCACCCAAATTATTTTAAAGTTGGTTTTTCCTTGCTTGAGGTTTTTAGTATAATTTTATCAATTAGCAATTTATTTATTTTTGTTCCTTTTTTGGCAGTTATCTTTTTTGTTCAGGCAGGTACCATACATTTTTGAAGCTATAATTCAAAATGGAAAGTGCCAATGTATCAGTGAACTGCCCAAGTATTGTTCACAAGTGATTAGTTTGTAGTTATCCCCATCTTCAAAAAGGGAGACCCCAGCCTAGTTGAAAATTACAGACCAATCTCCTTATGCTGCATCACCTGTAAAGTCATGGAATCAATTATTAACCAATCCATTATCCTCCACTTAGAGACAAATAACCTACTCTCCAATAAACAATTTGGTTTCAGAAAAAAACTATCCTGTAATCTGCAACTCTTACACTGCAAAAACATATGAACGACACAACTCAATCAGGGCAAAGCAATAGATGCAATATACATAGACTTCTGTAAAGCCTTTGATTCAGTGGTACACGACAAACTATTCCTAAAACTAAAATCTTTTTTTTTTTTTATAACACACAAGTCATCATTATCCATTACATGTTTAAACCTTTTTCCATTATAAATTTAACAAGTCAGATAAACTATAATTCTGTTTTAAACCATTTCCATATAAACGTACAAAAACCTCTTATCCAATTTCCCTTTATTTCTCTTCACTCTTATTCAATTTTATTATTATTATTTCATCTACTTCTTTCTGACTTAGTTACCATTATTCTCATTCTATATTTCTACAAGGTTTTATTAATTTTCCCCCCCAAAAAAACAACATAATCACACAACACACAAAACATAAAAAAGATCTTTTTGGAAAGTAACTTGGACCCAGGTATCTCTCTTTTCATGGACTTCAATTATATTCAGGCTCATCTTACATATTATTACTTATTTTATTTACCATTCTAAGTCTTCTATATTAACTTCTCCACATATTTCACTCTTCTTGATTCTATCTTAATTAATCATCTTAATTTGAGTCATTATATTTATATCTTTTGTCCATTCTCTATTATACTTTTGTCTCATTCCTTTTAAAAGAAAGAAATTTCTCCTGAAATCACTAATCAGAGTATGATGCCTTTCTATCTCCCCACTAAATTAATCAAATTAATCTTTAAACTACCCAATCCGATTTTGCTTGGTACATTCTAACTGAATAATACATCTAAAACAATTAAATACATAGTTAAGCAATAGATTTAAATATTAAAAACAAAATACTATAATGAAAGTTTTATAATAACATCAATACCATAATCTTAATAAACTCTTTAATTAAAGTTTAATATTCTAAATCTCCCCTCATATTATATTTTCAAACCAATCATTATTAACATTCCAACATTTTAATCTCTTATCAACTCTCAAGCCATTTAAATTTTCTATTTCTGATACAATACTACAATATCATCTTATGTACCTTGCAAAATCTCTTTGAAGAAATTATACTTATCCTTTATCCCTAAAAAAATTTCTTTTTCTCATTTAATTTCAAAACTTTGTAGCTTTTCTCCACCTTTTCCTTTCTTTCTTCCCCCAACAAACCTTTCTAGCCCCACTTCTTCTAGCCTCTGCCTTACTGGCTTCCCTTCTCTGTCGTATTCCTCTTCCCTTTTGTTTACCATCCTTATATTGATTTTGCACCTTGTTTTTCCCTTTCTTAAATGTTTTTTTAAATCTTAAGTCCTTTATTTCTCTTCTTTTTCCTCTTCCTTCCCTCTTGGTCGAGTTCTGAGATTTATTAAAGATGGCTTCCTCTCTTTGTTCTTCTTCTGCTGTCTTCATCTGTTGCAATGTTTGTTGATAATTAATAAGCGCCATTTCTAAAAAAAGGAAAGCTTCTTTCAAACCAGCTTTACCATTTTGTTTTGCTTGCTCATAATCTTTTCTCAGTTCCTCGATAGAAGAAGCCATTATAAATCTTTTCTTTTCTTTTCTCTTACAACAGCCAGAATATTCCAAAGGAAAAATAAGACAATCCCAAAGTTCTCAGTCAGTCCAAACCAAGACAGAGTTCCCACTCTCTCCTCCTGGGGTAGTATCAATTAAAGAAAAAGAAAGTCCAAATCTGTTTCTTAAAATCTTATTGCAATATATTTTAGTCTTTCAATCCTTAAGGCATCTCCTCCAACAAGGTCTTAGCATACAAATATTTTTTTTTTAGTCCTCTCTTTTCCCACTCACCGCTTAGAGCCAGTTTTCACCTAAAAAAAATAGGTTTCTTAATGTTCACTTTTTATTCCGTAAAAAAAGAGGGTAAGCTATCCTTTCAGCACCATTAAACTGCCGCTTTTTTCCTCTTCTCGAAGGTATCATTCAGAAAGTCATACTTTTCAGGAATTTTGTTAAATATGTCTTAGAGTCCTAGGAACCAAGAAAGACTTTCTCCTCTCAAGCACTTTCTCCACTTCCTCCTGCGCATTCTTACCCGGCTGCCAGCTTCTTTGTGGCGGCCATTACGGACCGCCGCTGCACCGTCCTGGGAAAAGGGGGTTCTGCCGGCCGGGGAGGGGGTCTGCAACACCCCCAAACCCTTCTCCGGATCCCCCTACCTTCAGCTGCCCCTGCAGGGCAGCCTAGCTCCGTACCCGTCTGGGTCGGAGCCCCAAAAACGGCTAGCGCGGCAGGGATCACGCAGCTTCGCAAATCCCTGCCGCTCGCGAAGCCGACAAACCGGAAACTCCCTAAAACTAAAATCTTATGGTATCTCTGGACAACTGCATAACTGGATAGAAGCATTCCTGTCAAACAGGCAACAAATGGTCAATATTGAGAGCGTCCTATCAAATTCTGTACCTGTCAACAGTGGTGTCCCCTCAAGGCAGTGTTCTAGGACCAACTCTCTTCATACTCTACATAAATGACCTCTGTGATCATATTAAGAGCAACTGCGTTCTCTTCGCTGATGATGTAAAGCTGTTCAACACCACAGACAATACTGCTAACCTTCAAAAAGGTCTTGACTATATATCAGAATGGTCAATCACATGGCAACTTCAAATCTCAACAAATAAATGCTCTGTCTTACATATTGGCAAAAAAAATCAGAAAACAAAATACAAGCTGAATAGTCAAGACCTTGTTGATGATCCAAACTCAAGGATCTTGGAGTACTCATCTCTAATGATCTGACTGTCTACTATTGACCTCACCCCTTTCCTAAGAGGTCTGTAGGGGGCGTGCATAAGCGCACCAACGTGCCTACTGTCCCTGTCCTATTGTTTCTTTTATTTTTCTTATATGTACCCATTTCATGTATTCATAACTATGTATATACTTATACCTATTATCTTGTAAGTGATTGACAAATAAAAATAAATAAATAAAAATAAAATAAATAAAAAACAGTTGCTTGCAGTTATGCCCTTGTTTCTGTCTTTTATTATTAGAATATTCTACCAATTGTCATCCATTCTTCCACTTTTCCAATTATAGATAGCCAATCTTTCTTAGAATATTGTCAGATATTTAAGCCAAAATTGATGTAAACTTCACATTTCCTGATGCATTCCAATTTTAAACCTTGTTTGTTTTCTTTTTAAAAATTTCAGATGTTATGACCATATCATCCATTTTGACCGAGCCAATGTTCTTTCTTCTCAATCTCTTTTATCCATGTTGCATCTTTATTATGTTACTTTGTGTTATCCCAGATGTTAGTCCAAAATTATAATGTTTCATCTTTATCGGGGCAAGCATCTACAGTGTATTTGTCATATTTCCCAGCAATGCTTTTATAAAGCAAATGCTGATTTGTTCAAAAACTGCTGATTTTGTCAAAATTCATATTGTTTAATTTTCTTTAAAACAGCCATGACTTCTTGTTTTAATTCTTTTGAGATTTCTTTGATTCTTTGGGGTTTTTTCCCCCCTGTGAAATCTTGCTATTGTTTCTGAATCAATTTTTTCAAGTTCTTCAAATATCAGCTTGGAATTCATTAATTCATTTTCCAATAGACTTTTCTATTTTAGTGATTGATTTTCTTCCTTTTGTTTTATAGCAATGCACCTCAATGTTGCATTCTTATTTTTGAAGGCCTAATAAATTAGTTGATTACTGTAATTTCATCCCATGTATATGTTTCAATATTTTCTACCTCCAAAACTTGCATCTTTTGACTCTTTCTACTTTTCTTCTTTCTACTTTTCAAGACTGGAAGTCTTTCCCTATAGTTTAAGTATGTCTTTTACATCAGGGGTCCCCAACCACTGGTCCCCGGACCGGTACCGGTCCGTGGATCATTTTTTACCGGGCCGCAAAGCTTGGGCGCCGCTATCTTGTTTTGATGGCGCTTCCAGGTTTTCGGTTGCTTCTGGGTTTTCGGTTGGAAAGCGGCATTTGGGTGCTCGCGCCTTAGTTTCATCGAAGGGGGGGGCGGCTTCGAACGAAGAGCCATCCCAATGGCAGTGGAGTCTCGCGTTACTCAGGTACCAGTCCGTGGAAGAATAAATAATCGTGAAACCGGTCCCTGGTTCAAAAAAGGTTGGGGGCCACTGTTTTACATGTTCAGTCATTCATTTTTTTGAATTCCATCTGTCTGCCAGAGAGCTGGTGTTCAACATTCTTTTATTGAACATTTTCATATCTTTCATCATCACTGTTTTATCTCTCCGAAGTTAATAAATGTGATGTTGCTTTTCCAAAAGTTCATTTGTTTGATGTTATCCATTTGTCTTGTTATCAATGTTATTCATATTTGCAGCTGTTTTTTTTTCCAATTCATACAGTACAGAACCCATAAATGCAGTGGTGGGATTCAAAAATTTTTACTACTGGTTCTGTGGGCGTGGCTTGGTGGGCGTGGCAGGAGAAGGATACTGTAAAATCTCCATTCCCATACCACTCCAGGGGAAGGTTACTGCAAAATCCCCATTCCCTCCCCACCCCACTAACCTGCTTTCCAGCTTCGCTCTCCTGTGCAGGGCAACCAAAGAAGACTCAGCCAATCAGCAGGGACTCGGGAGGTGGAGAATAGATGGGGGCGGGGCCAGTCAGAGGTGGTATTTGCTGGTTCTCCAAACTACTCAAAATTTCTGCTACTGGTTCTCCAGAACTGGTCAGAACCTGCTGAATACCACCTCTGCATAAAAGCTTTTGTTCTAAGAATATATCCTTGTTTATTCATCAGTTTCTTAATCTCTGTTTTTCTCCAAAAGTCATATATTCTGTTTTGAAGCCCCCTATTTTTAGAATTCGGACTGAAATGCTTGCTTGAATTTTTTTTCAACTGACCCCCTTTTTTTTACCCTTGCTGGTCACTTGACCACTGGCTGCCTTAATTTTCTAGAAAGACCAGATGAGTTCAGTAGCCCATTCATTGGCTGATACTGAGCTCTTGCACCAGAAGAGGTCCTAGTTGTCCTGAAGGTCAGCATGTCTGATATAGAATTTCTTACTCAACATCAATAATGGCTTTGGGTCACACTATCTAGTGTTTGCCTGGTTGGACTTTCAGTAACTAAGCTAGGATCTTGTGTCATTGTGTCATTATTGATTGTTATTGAGGTTCATAGTACAACATCTGGATCAGAGGTGGGATTCAGCAGGTTCTGACCAGTTCTGGAGAACCGGTAGCAGAAATTTTGAGTAGTTCGGAGAACCGGCAAATACCACCTCTGACTGGAGATTTTACAGTATCCCTCCCCTGCCACAGCCACCAAGCCAGGCCCACAGAACCGGTAGTAAAAAAAATTGAATCCCACCACTGATCTGGATGCCACTTTCCACTTATATTCTTTTTTAGAATAACAACACTAATTCACCTTGAAACTGAACTAGAGCCCTGGTGACCTCATAGACCCATCCAGGAAGTTTTCTCATATCAATACAGAAATGGTTTGTCACTGCCTTTTTTGAGGATTCCATGATGGTCTCCTATTCCATTACCAATCAAATCCTAAAAGTGTTTTTTTCTTCAAAAGGTGACTGGGTTGTTGTTTTTTTCTTGAGGAAGAAGAAGAAAATGTTTCACTTCTCATCCAAGATGCTTCATCAGTTCTGACGGTGGGGGGGATGGAAGGATGGATGGAAGGATCCCCCTGCCCTCAGAACTGATGAAGCATCTTGGATGAGAAGTGAAACGTTTTCTTCTTCCTCCTCAGTGAAAAACCAGACCAGCTGCCTTTTGAAGAAAAAAAATACATTTGAGACAACTATGACCTGGAGACTGAGAATCAGATCCTACTTTACTTGTTTTTCAAGATAAGCCAGAGTTTACCACTTAAGTAAGTATAAAATATCCTTCATGCTGAGGTGGAGAGTATGTAAACATAACTGTTTCTACACATTTCCTTGGTACATTTCAGAAGTGGTTTGTCGCTGCTTTCTGGAATTTTTTCTTTTAATTTCTAAATTTATTTTCCTGAATAAGCCCAGCTCAGGGCTTCTATTGAAATCTGTCTTTTTAAAACAAGCACTTACTTTAAGGTCTCCAAATTGTCATGTTGTATAGAGTTATTTTAGCTTTGGGTTTCTTGGCTACAAAATCAGAAGGCCTACAGTTATATTACTAAACTTTCCCACAGGACTCATGGAACGTCTGGCACTATTCTGTTTGTAGCTAAGATTGGGGTTGCTCAGATTGATATTAGCCCTTCTACTCCCAAACCAAGGAAGCAACTGAGCAAAGGCAAAAACTGAAGTTTTAAAGGTGGACTTACTCCTTTAAGACTACATAGAGATCAGAGGTGGTATTCAGCAGGTTCTGACCAGTTCTGGAGAACCAGTAGCAGAAATTTTGAGTAGTTTGGAGAACCGGCAAATGCTACCTCTGACTGGTTCCGACCCCATCTATTCTCTGCCTCCTAAGTCTCAGGTGGCTGGGTCTTCTTTGGTTGCCCTGCACAGGAGAAGGGAGCTGGAAAGCAGGTTAGTGGAGTGGGGAGAGAATGGGATTTTGCAGTAACCTTCCCCCAGGAGTGGGGAAGGAATGGAGATTTTACAGTATCCTTCCCCTGCCATGCGCACCAAGCCAGGCCCACAGAACCAGAACTGGTAGTAAAAATATTTGAATCCCACCACTGATGGAGATGTCTCCAGAAGCGGTCTAAATTGGCCATGTCCTTCTCTCCTGTGGCTGGCTTTAGGAAGCATTGTGACTTCTTTAGGAGTTCATTTTTATAAAAGTTTGGAGGTTGGACTTAGAGCATGGAGAGGAATCAAGAGAGGCTTATAAAAGCTTTTTGCCTTGAAAAAGACACATTGTACTAGTGATTTTTTACAAGTTAATTTTTCAAGGTCCTGGGGAAATAAGAATGAAGCCAAGGCGACTTGGTCACGCTGCCTGGGTTTGGTGGGAATTGCAGCTATGTCCCCTCTGGAAATTGTGAAGCTGAGAGAGACAGTGGATGTGTTTACACAAGGCCCTGAGTTAGCAAAACACAATGACTGTGTTCACATATACATAATAGATTAAGGTGAAATGGATAAGCTGTATGACGGTTAAATATGATGTTGTGGAGATAAGACTGGATAAAAAAAAATACCCAAATCTCATTTTGGCTTTGACTTACATTGCTACATGATGCTCACAAAGATGATATTAATTCAACTTGTCCATCCAGGCCAATTAAAACTAACAGCAGTATCCATTCCACCTGCTAAGTTGGGTTAGTTTAACCTTGATTTGATTTCCTCTGGTTTTGCATGCTCTGTGAATCCAACCCATTTAGTTAATGTTTTGAGTAAGGCCAGAAAATTGGTTAACACAGCAACTAGGTTAACCATTTGCCTAAAGGGACTCCATGCTTAACTGGGCGTGAAGTGAGTTGAAACCACTGTAATAAAGTTTTGTTGCTTGACATAGCTTTCTCTTAAAAAATCTTGGAACTACATTTTTCTGACAAGGGCAAGAATATCTGGTGATAGAGCCACTGCCTCTTTTTTCTTTATAACAAAACTAGAATGCCCAAGGTCTTTTGTTTGTGATTGAGGCCATTTCTGTTTCAAAACAATTTCCACCAGAAGATAGGTATGCCTCTTCCTGTTATCACACCTCTCTTCTTCTTACATTGAGAAAACTTCAGAGTGGCTGTGTGTCAGCTTTGGAATCCTTATTCATCACTGCCACATAGCTTGAGAAAGTGGGAGGGGGGTGATTTTTATTGAGTAGCTCTAAGTAGACAAAATAGAATTCTTTTGTTAGTTCAAGGTCATAGAGTGTGGCGCAGAAGAAAAAGGGAATTTATTTTGGGATTGGTTCATGTGATGATGATGGAAAAAGGGGATAGATTGTAGTTTGGGACATTGTGGGAAGTCTGGGAAACTTTTAGTTTCGGAATTCCACAGATGTGCCAGGTGCTATTCTAATAAAGGTACTTTTGAGATTATGCTTGTCTCGGAGTTACTGATTGGAATGGAGATTCCCTGGAACGCTGACACTGTGTTTACACAACATACGTCATTAATCCATTTTTCCAGGGTTTCAAGTGACACATACACACCATCTGGAATTATAACCAGGTTTACAACTAAGTTTGCAATTGGTCTGGTTTGTAACTGTTGTGTGAACCCAGTGTCAGCCTTCCCAGGTAGATCAGACAGGAAATACAATGAGATAAGCTAATTGTACTTTACTGTAGGACTATACATTAACAGAAACTTGCAAGTGTGAAAGTACAAATCTCCCACTGTTTCTTTTATCATCTGAGAAATTAGGGAGGTATATTTTTTAGTTTCTTTCTCTGCCTGTTATGTAACTGCAGGTTATGAACCATTTTGCCCCTTTTATCTGGCTATTCCCTAGGTGGCATCTCTTCCCTCCTTCTGCCAAGGTCATTTTCACATACTATTACACATAGCCACGTATACTTCTTTACATTTCTGTTTTGCACACAGAAGCCTTCTGAAAAAAGAGAATCCAGGTCCTTTATGAAAATTTCTATCTCCTATTTGTTGACACTGTAAACTCTTTTTTTTTAATAATATTTTTTATTTATATAAACTCTCAATTTGGTTCATAGTCACCACTACCATCAAATATCTTCTTGATGCCTACTTGGCAGCCACATGACTAAGAAATATTTGGAAAACAGGTGAGGAACCATTTTTCAGTATTATTTTGATGTCCAAAAATGCCTTCAGGCCTACCTAGCTTCATTCTTATTCTTTGAAATGGAAAATGGCTGCAGCCCAGAGTTTTGTTTGGAATGGAGCCCATCTGTTCCAGAGAAAAGGCAATGACCAATTTGGAGAAATAAAGATGACACCAAGGGGAAAACGCTTTGAGCATCCTTTTGCTTCTATTTGTCTGTCAGTCACAAAAACTTAAAACATGCCAGAACTATCAAATCTAGATGATCACTAGATGGCAGCAAAAATTTTCCTGTTTGCTGCCATCTTGAGGTGCTCTGAATTTTTGCAGCTGTTTCTGCCAGCCTAATTCAATCAGATAATCAAGGGGTAAGAGCACCCAATGGATACCAATGGCAGAGGCCATGGGTGCATAAGTGCCTATAGGAATCATGTTTCTTATTTGTAACAGTGCTCTGTGCTTACACAGCATGCTTAAGATGGTGATTGAATGCCTCACTGTCTGGATTCTCATAGTATGTGTCACCTCTAGGAGAGAAGGGTGGCATGCAAGTCTAATAAATAAATAAACATGGTGGAATGTAATAAGGGGATAGGTCTCCAGGAGGAAGAGGGGGTGCATTGCAGAGGAGTAAGCGGCAGCCCAGATATCATGTTCAGAGAAAGAAGATCAAGACAGTGCCTCCCTAATAGTTCCCGATGTCAACTCATAAAGCATTTTGTATACACGTTTATAGTTGACAACAGAAAAAAGGGGGAGAGTTTCAAAGAGCAGGCAGCAGTGTGGAATCAAAAGTACATTCTATTCATATTTTCTTCAAAGACTGATTAGATGACTGAAGCTTCTGGCGGCAAAAATCTAATTGGAGAGCATGACTGATGACTCTTGGCTATGGACGTTTTTCGTTGGATGATACACCCAGAAGGGTGGATGGGTGGGTGGGGGAAGCAGGATCAAGGGTGACAGTGAATTACGTATCTCAGATTTGGCTACACCCAGGTTAATGCCGGACATAGAATGTTAACTTCAAATAAATCTTTTTTAGTTTTGGGAGTGTGGCTCGAGGCTCATGATTTAACTGCTGGAATCCTGACACCCAGAATATGTTGTAGAAGTAGATAATAGTTAATCCTCAGTTTGGTGAGATTTTGTCTATACAGGTAGTCCTTAACATATGATCATAATTGAGCCTAAAATTTCCATTGCTAAGCAAGGTAGTTGTTAAGAGAGTTTTGCCTCATTTTATGACCTTTCTTGCTGCAGCTGTTAAGTGAATCACTGTAGTCGTTAATTCCAGTAACATAGTGGTTAAGTGAATCCAGCTTCCTCATTGACTTGGCTTGTCAGAAGGTTGCAAAAGATGATCACATGACCTTGGGACACTGCAATCGTCATAAATACATACCAGTTGCCAAGCGTCCAAATTTTGATCATGTCGCCACAGAGATGCTGCAACAGTTGTAAGTGGGGAAAACGGTCTTAAATGCCATTGTAACTTCGCTCATTAAATGAATGATTGTAAGTCAAGGACTACCTGTAGATGTGAAAACAATAAAGAATTTAGGTTGGAAGATTTCTTGATGTCATTCTTCCAATGAATCATGGAAGTGGATCGGTGCAATCTATTAAATTGCAAAAAACCTAACCACAAGTTAAGGGTAGTATCAAATCACATATGTAAATGCAGCTACAGTATCAGGGTTTTTAATTAAGGTTATTAGCATGTGGTGTAAACACTAGCATGTGTGTGTGTGTGTGTGTGTGTGTGTGTGTGTGTGTGTGTATGCATATACATGGGGAAAAGAGGATAGAAAGCTTATTAAAAAATGGGCAGAAACTTTCTCCTGCATTTTTTGCTATCAGTTCTCATTCAATCTGATGAAAGAGAATTTGCTTTAGAAATCATTTTCAAGGAACCCCATAAAAATGGAAATGAAGCTTCAGTGCATGTTCATGGCCACTTTCTTGACTTTTTGACACAATAGTTTTGACAAACTATTAACTTCTCTCTTTCAATCTATGCATTCTTTTTTCCTCTTTTTTTTTTTTAAAAAAACTATATTTTCTTTTTAAATGAAGATAAATTTAGCATTTATGTCAATTATGTACAGTAACTGGAAATCACTTTTTGTCTAGAAATGGTGGGGCTTTGTTTATGTTCAAGTCAGAATACGTTGCTTTGCACTGTATTTGTGAGCTCCAAGATCAAAGAGATTTTCTTCTTCTCTGATTAGCTGGAAAAAGTCTAAGCTAACCATGAAGGCGCTGGGTTTGGAGCAAGTGATGAAAATAATTATTCAAGAATTATTTTTGGAATAACTTTGTTTGGTTTGATGAACAAGAAACATTAAGCCAAACCAAAGTCACCATATTCCAGCATTATGTGTTCTTCACATCCAACCAATTGTGATTTAGTATACAATCCAACCTTAAACTATGGCTTAGCTTGTTATATGAAACACGCCTTGGTCTTGCAGTCAAAACAATCATAGCTTGTTTGATCAATTCCTGAATTGGTTTAGCTACTTTTTTTCCAGAGCAAAATGCAAAGTGAAGTGGCTTGTTGCCTGCCTATATTCTTTTGAAGACAATCTGGAACAGCTCTCAAAAGAACTGTGTGAATCTGAAAAAAATGCTTTAACAATTTGGAAAGAGGTGCTTAGTTTAGATAGGCGCTTACCCATTTGTCAAAGGATGAGCACAACCATAGAATTTAAATAAGATAGAGTACACTGTGAAGTATTACTGTATATACTCGAGTATAAGCCTAGTTTTTCAGCCCATTTTTTGTGCTGAAAAAATCCCCCTCGGCTTATACTCGAGTCAGATTCCCCTCTGGAAAAAAAATGGTGTGGAGTCGCGGCCTCCGGCGGCAGCGACTCCCAACACCAGCCGGGAAGGGAAAGGCAAAAAGCGCTTTGCCTTTCCCTTCCCGAGGCGAGCGGGACTGGGGCCGCGCCGGCGGTAGTGACTCCTGACTCAGGGGGCCTCCGAGGGAGGGGAAGAGAGTGACTCCTGCCTCCCGCTGTCATCATCATCTTCTTCTTTTGGGTTAGTGAATCAATTAAACCTTTCATGATAGTGAGATCGTTTCCCAAATTAATTATTTTTATTTTTGAAATTTACCAGTAGCTGCTGCATTTCCCACCCTCGGCTTATACTCGAGTCAATAAGTTTTCCCAGTTTTTTTGTGTAAAATTAGGTGCCTCGGCTTATATTCGGGTTGACTTATACTCGAGTATATACGGTAATTAGGTTAATTCAACAAACATGGGTCAACATTCATTTATCAGTTTATTTGCAATATTTCTGTGCTGCCCCATTTCAAGCAACTCATATGGTATAGACACAGCCTTTATTCTGGAGACAGGGTCCTTCTGCCAGCTCTGTGGGGTAAACCAGATAGGAATCACAACCAGATGGAATTCTACTTTACTGTCATGCTACGTTGACAGAACCATGCAACTACAACTCCTTCCACCCCCACATCTCCTCTACTACCAGTACCAGAGAAACGAAGGAGGGTCTCTTTTGAGCTTCTTGCCCTGTCCCCTAGGTCAGGGGTCCCCAACCACCGGGCCTCGGACTGGTACCGGTCCGTGGATCATTTTGTACCGGGCCGCCTACTTTGCTTGGGCGCCGCCATCTTGTTTCGACGGTGCTTGAGAAAGTGCTTCCGGGTGAGCTTGTCGGTCATCGGTTGAAAAGCGGCATTTGGGTGCTGAAGGAATCCTCGCGCCTTAGTTTCGTCGAAGGGGGGGGGGGTGGCTTCAAATGAAGAGCCGTCTCGATGGCGGTGGAGTCTCACGTTACTAAGGAGGAGATTAAGAAAGAGCCCGAAAAGCCCATTGACTGCGAGAAGGTACAAAGGAGGAGATGAAGGTGACGGGGAGAAGCAGGGGACGGCTGGCTGGCCAGTCGCTCGGCTCGCCTTGCCTTGGTCGTGTGTGGATCATTTTGTACCGGGCCGCAAAGAATGAATAATCGTGAAATTGGTCCCTGGTACAAAAAAGGTTGGGGACCCCTGCCCTAGGTAGCTGCAGGCTATGCTGTCTTTTATCTGACTGTTCCCTTGGGAGCATCTCTTTGCTTTATCACCCAAGGTCTTTCCCACTTTCCATTCCAGAAGTGATGGTCTTCTGCGGAGATTGCTATGCTTCAACGCGCCATTCCTTCTGTAGGGACTGCAGCCTCCCTGGATTCTTCTGCCTCCATTGCAAACCTTGCAGAGGAACTTCTTCCCTGGACTTTCCTCCGACTAGGAAATGTAGACCTGTGAACAGCCAGGGAGACTTCTACAGAAAGAGGCTTGGGAAGATGCTTAGAAAGAAGTGTGCTTTCCCCATTCCCTAGCTATAAAGTCAGCTCACCATCCAAAGAAGTCTGCAAGATGTTCGCAAGCACCCAGAGACCAAGACAGACAAATGAAAGCTTTCCACAGGAAAAGGCAACCTCTCCACAAGAGACGTTGCATCTTCAAAACAATACACTGAAAAATGACCCATTCAGAGGACAGCCTTAGATCTCTCTCCTGGGCAAGGGAGAAAAGTGGAGGACATGCAAAACCCAGCTTGCTTCTTGCCAAGACACAGCATCGGGTCAGGCACCCCCTTCTCTTCTTTCTCCTCCGACTTTCAATTTCCGAAACCATTTCCTAATCAGACCTTTCTGTCTGGAGTTTATTAGCAATTCACAGAGCAAGAGGAAATGGAGAATTTCATCCACCCCTCCCTATTTTTTTTCCCCTTTTGGACCTTGTATTTAATGGAAAGAAGGGAATTGGGCCGTCACATTTTTTTTTCTTTTGTAGCCACATGTCAGATAAAACAAACCACAAAGAAGCTGCCTGATGCTTTTGAACTTCGGTGTTGCAGATGCCTCCTGGTACAGGTAGTAATATTATGGGTAGCCAAACTGGTGGATCATCAAACAACTCAACCCAGAGTTCTCATTTGAGGCACAAATGAGATTAAGTAGACTCAAATGATCCTACTTCAGATACGTTGTGCAAAGATCCAACCCTCTGGAAAAGTCTTTGATGCTAGAAAAGGTGGAAGGGAGGGAAGGGAAGGGAAGAAAAGGATGATCAGCAACATGGCAGATCGCTCAGTTACCATGGTGATGAGTGGACCATTTGGAGACTTCAAAGACCAGAATAGGTCATCATGGAGAAAAATCTATGTAGTCACTAGGAACTGAAAACAACTTGATAACTCATACCAACCAACCAACCAACCAACCAACCAACCTCCGCTCTTATGAAGTTATAGATGTTCTATTTTTAATTCATTGTTAGTGTAGTGTATTCACGTATAGACTTCTAATACCGCATTCCTATTGGATAGTTCACAGAGCAAATGATTGGTCGATAACAACGATCTCTGATTGGCCGCCTAAGCAGCGGGAAGTTTAAATAGATGCCATTGGTTGCGAGTCGCGAGCAGCCGCTATAAAAGGGGCTGCCGCGGCGCGACTTTAGTTGAAGTTACTGGTTGCTAATAAAGAGCTGAATTCAACTCCGGTCTTCGAGTCTGCTTTGTCCTGGCGATAGAACAGTTAGGAGGATGTGCTTAGGATCCTAATCTAGCACCATCACATCTTGTGAATGGTGGAAACTTCTAGTCCGAATTCACATATTTCCTCACAGCCCAGTCCAAGATGGCAGACCTAATAAATACTTGCTGCTACCACTTGTGGCCTTCTCAGTTGTGTCTGTTGCTTCTCCTTTTCTGTGTCCATTTAAATATAACTTTTCTTTCTCTTAGCCTAGGAGACGTTTCCTCTGCTGTTCTTCACCTGTGCTCTCTGTGAGCCACCACCAAATCCTGGCTAGCATTTACCAAATGTGTTTACAATTAAACAAAAATGCCAAACCGTCTGTAACCGTAACAACAGGCCCAAGTCAGCAGCCGGGCAAGGAGGGGATGGAGGTCAAGGCATTGTTTACTTTAATTTCTATGAAAGCTTTTTGGGAGATTTCTCCAACTCCCCCCTCCCCCCCTGCTTTATTAAATTCAGATGAGCCAGTTGAGGAAGGTTGGGTTACACACACAGTCCAGGGAAAGTTTTAAAAAAAGAAAACCAAAGCTTTAACCCATTGGGGAGAAGGAGGGATCACTTTGGAGGTCTCTCCACTGCCATTTTCAGCTGACTTTCAAATGGCTAAAATGTATGGAAAAATGCATGGAAAATGAGCAATGCAAGGTCCCCATGCTCCACCTCACCCCTTTGAATGATGACTAATCCCTTGAAAAATTGACTGAGAGCGTTAGAAGAGTCCTGCCGGATCTGTCCAAAGGTCAATTCATGAAGACCAGCAGTCTGTGCAAACAGTGGTAAGGGTGCTAAGAGATTTCCATATTATAATATTTTTATATTTATATTGTATTATCGTACCATTTCATGTTATTAATTTTAATATCACCTTTTACTATTTTATGAATAACTCAAGGTGGTGATCATATCCAACACGCCTCCTCTTATCTTCCCCACCTTTGTCAGGTGGATTGGACCGAGAGAGCGCGACTAGCTCAAAGTCACCCAGCCAGCTTTCATGCAGGCAAGACTGGAACTCACCGTCTCCTGGTGATTCACTCAAAGTCACCCAACTGGCTTTCATGCCAAAGTGGAACTGGAACTGATGGTCACTTGCTTTCTAAGCTGGTGCCTTAATCCCTAGACCAGTGGTGGCTAACCTTTTTGGGCTCCTGTGCCAAAAATGTGTGCACACTTGCATTTGCGCACTCGCGTGCCAGCACCCAGAAGGCGCATTGCGCCCCCACACAGACCCTATGCATGCGCACACGATTCCCCCCTGCCCCCTTACCTGCACTGCACCTCCCAGCTGATTTTCGTCCCGTTTGAGGCCTTTTTCAGCCTGCCAGAGACCTGAGGGAAGCCTCTGCAGGCTTTTCAGGCCGAAAAATGGGCCCGTTTCATCACTTCCAGTATTTTTGGAAATATAGGAAGTGATGAAACAGGCCTATTTTTGGGGCCTGCAAAGCCTGCAGAAGCTTCCCTCAAGCCTCTGGCAGGCCGAAAAAGGCCTGAAAATCAGCTGGGAGGCACATGCATGCGCAGTGAGGTAAGTTTGCCTGGGGCTTGTATGCCCGCACAAATGGCTCTGCGTGCCACCTGTGGCACGCGTGCCATAGGTTCGCCATCACGGCCCTAGACCAAGCATTGTTTCCCCAAACAATACATTTTAAAGGTACCCTGGAATGTTCTATTGTTCTTCCAAAGCTTATATTCTGCAGTGGAGAAGGGAGTGAACAGATAGAGGAACTCTGAAAGGAAAAAAAGTGAATAATCCTGTATTCCAGAACAGTCCATTCCTGAAACCTTCTGCTTAGCATCTTCATACTGAAAATCAAACTTGAATGTGCAAATGGAACTTCTGGATCTTTTAATTATCCTGGTTAAGCATTTTGTATGGATCTATCCAATGTGCAACGGACAGTTCAGTTAGCTGCTCCTTTTCCCACTAGCTGGTAAGTGAGATTTTGGTCGTGAACCGAAACCAGTTCCCTTCCCTTCCATATTACGGAATATATCTATATCCATAATTGATTTAATTTGCATATCCATGATTTAATCAAGTTAATTTAATTAATAATTTGCACATCCATAAGGATGTTCGGGGCCTGCTACCTCCCTCAGTGAATAAGTACATTTGTTGAATCCAACAGATTCCTCTGCTTTCTAGCCTTAGGGTTGACCAAATTAAGGAACATGTTTTGCAAACTGAATTGAGGGAAAGATCTAGAACAGTTTCTCCATCCTTCTCCCTTTGGACTGTTACCTTTTCGACCTCCTGAAAATCCTTGAAATGTCCCCTTAAAATTCTTTTATTGCATATTTAGAAATTAGTTAAAAGTTGTTGCAATCACTACAAAGCAAAGGTGGTATTCAGCAGGTTCTGACTAGTTCTGGAGAACCGGTAGTGGAAATTTTGAGTAGTTCGGAGAACCAGCAAATCCCACCTCTGAC
Organism: Notechis scutatus; assembly: GCF_049901735.1. Taxonomy (NCBI): domain Eukaryota; kingdom Metazoa; phylum Chordata; class Lepidosauria; order Squamata; family Elapidae; genus Notechis; species Notechis scutatus. Next base: position 8,590,799 of record NC_142016.1, read on the forward strand.
TGGCCCCACCCTCATCTGTTCTCTGCCTCCCATTGAGTCCCAGCTGATTGGCTGGGTCTTCTTTTGTTGCCCAGCACAGGAGAACGGAGCTGGAAAGCAGGTTAGTGGGGTGGGGAGGGAATGGGATTTCACAGTATCCTTCCCCTGCCACCAAGCCACGCCCACTAAGCCACGCCCACAGAACCAGTAGTAAAAAAAAATTGAACCCCACCACTGCTTTAAAGGCAAAGCTTAATTGTTGTTCTTTCTCTAACCCGTTGCTTTCAGTCTGTTCTAGGCTATGTAAGAGAATTTTTCCAGCAATCCTAATTTAAAATCCTATAATATCCTTTGAAAGCAAATCCAGAGGATAATGACTGTACCGCCTTGAAGACGAAATAGTTACTTCTTTTGTTCAGGGAACATCTGCACCCTGATCTAGCAGAGGATTCCTTGGGTCTATTTATGATTCATCCTCATACTTTTGTTTAGGAAACTCATAAACCACTTGGCAAATAATAATTTGAAAATTAAGAAGCAGATCCATTTTAAATTTAATTTAGAGAGTAGTAGAGTTGAATTAAAAATGGAACGATGAAAAGATAAGTGTAACCTGACATAGCCTAGCATACATAAATTATTCCAACAGGAAGGAGAAAGAGGACAAGAGGAAAGGAAGGTAGAAGAGATATGAGAAGGAATGGGGGATTCACTGAACAAATATCTGCTTACAAAGCATTTGAAAGACAAAATGCAAAGGAAAGCACAAACAAAGAGAAAGATAACATCCTTAACAAGAATCAGATGAACATTTGAAATGGATTTGCATATTAGAGGGGTCTTGGTTTTCTACAAGATAGTAACCTGATTCATCCATAATGCTAAGATATAAATCGCGATTTACAACACATACATAGGTTCGCAGAAGCTGGGACAAGTAATGGGAGCTCATCCCATTATGCGGCGCTAGGGATTCGAACCGCTGAACTGCTGACCTTTCTGATCGATAGCTCAGCTTCTTAGCCACTGAGCCACCGTGTCCCCTGTAGGTATTGTTTCCTACCTACAGACAAAATCGTGCCAGACTGAGGACTCTGCACCTACCTAGAATCTGGGAACCATTAGGGAGGGGTTGTCTTCACCTTCTTTCTCTCACACATAATGTCTTGTCTGAGTTGCCTTTTGCTCCTCTAGAATGCAGCCCCTCCCTCCTGGGGACCCACCTCATCACTGCATTCCATCATATCATTTGCCCACAACCACCACCCTGTGAGGTGGGTTGGGCTGAGAGAGAGAAAGAGAGAGAGAGAGAGAGAGACAAAGTCACCCAGTCGCCTTTCCTGCTGAGGGAGAATTTGAACTCCTGTTTCTTGCCACCTAAGTGAATAACATTGGCTTCCCCCATTGACTTTGCTTGTCTGAAAAGGGGGATCAAATGACCCCAGGACGCTGCAATCGTCATCAATATGAAACAAGTTTGATCACATGATCTGTAACAGTCGTGTGAAAAATGGTCATAAGTCACTTTTTTTCAGTGACATAATTTCAAGCGGTCATTAAACGGAGGGTTATAAGTCGAGGACTGCCTGTGCTGTCTAATTGTGAGGGAATTGCTCTCTTCCTGTCCTCCAGCCATTCCAAACTCCGCTGTGTCTTTGCTCCCTGGGAAACAGCCGCTCCCTCCTTCGATTCCGGATTACATTCTGCTATAGATGCACTTGGTTATTTATCCATTATCCCACTTTTATTATTTGCCCCTAAGTTTGGGATTCCTGATTTATAACATAGCTTTTCTCGAATTTAGCCATTGTGGCTTAGTTGGGAGCTACAAAATCGGTTGTTTTGGTTTGTGTCTTCCAGTGCTTTTTTTTTTTTTTTTTACCTCCATGTGTGTTTTTTTTCTGTAGCACAATGTTGTTATAAAAGGCCCTTTTATTATCTTGTCAGTCTAGGCTCTGGAGAAGGCAGCTGGAGAAGAACACGAGGCATAGAAAACTTCAAGTCACATGCACGGCCACAGATCTTGGGTACACACAACAGGCTTCTTATGTGTTCCCCCAGCCAGGGATGAAGCACAATAAATAAATAAATGAAATGAAAAGTGAGAGAGAAAATTGCACTGAGCAAAATGCAGTTGGAAGGATTCTTCCCCCTGCTCAACATCTCCCTTTAACACTTGGCACATTTGCAAACAAAATATTTCTTTCCCAATCAGCCCAGGGAAGCAGAGCAGGGAGGAGAATATATATATAGAGAGAGATAGATAGATTTTATTTATGTTGTGTTTATTTGTTTAAATTGGCCACCCAGCACATAGAAAGGTAACTCTGGGAGATGGATAACAACTTTAAAAAATAATAATCCAGAAATTCAGTTACAGTTGAAACAACAAGGGAGCTACTTTGTTTTGGAGCAAAATGCTTGCTCCATCCAAAGATATAGCAGGATAAATTAGCTTTCCCTAACTTTATGCAATCCAATTTTTTGTTGTTGTGGTGTAATACTATGCTGAGCTTCCTCTCATTTCTATCTATCTGACTACAGAAACATGTTTCTGGCTATGGGTAGTGATGGGTTGAATGTTTTTAGACTTCCATTTTATGCTTTCCCCTAACTCCTAAATCCAAACAACTCCTCTGCACAACATCTGGCATGGAAATCTCAAAGGTGAGCATGAGACTGCAGTGATTTACATATGACTATATAATAGATATTTTGCAAAGCAGAAGGATAAGGCCAGTGTTTTTCAACCTTGGCCACTTTCAAATGCATGGACTTCAACTCCCAGAATTCCCCAGCCAGCTTAGTTAACTGCGGAACTCGGGGGTGGGGGGGGTGGATAGAATAGAATAAATAGAATAGAATACCTTTATTGTCATTGCATTCTACAAATACAATGAAATTTGAAAGCTACTCCAGCACAGTGCCCCAAACACCACATCACAATCACACTACAGAGTATTTATAAATTAAAATAATTAAAACATCAACAAACAAACAAACAACAACAATAATAATAAACCTAGTCTATATAGTAAGTTAGATAGTTTAAAAATGCCACTATATACATAAGGCTAAATCACATATGCATTGTTTGATTCAAGAAGTCCATGCTTCTTAAAGTGGCCAAGGTTGAGAAACACTAGGTAAGACCATTTAATCATGAACCGAAGATGAGAGAGTGACAGCAATGTGTGAACAAGGAATAGCAATGGCGATAGCATTTAGAATTAGATATTGCTACACAGTGCTTTACAGCCCTTTCCAGGAGGTTAACAGAATCAGCATATTGCCCCCAACAATCTGGGTCCTCATTTTACTGACCTTGGAAGGTGAATCAACCTTGAGCCAGTCAGAATCGTGCTCCTGGCAGTGGGCAGAGTTAGCCTGCAATACTTCATTCTAAATACTGTGCCACCATGGCTATGCACATGGAACACTGCTCTGAACATGGCTCCAAAACATGAAGTTGCCAGACAAGACAGCTCAAGTGCCACAGAAAATTGCAGGCAAGGAAAGCCAAATGAGAATGACAACTGTTGCAATTGTAACACATCTGGGAAAAGGCTGGTTTGGGACAGATCAAGTCTGGAATCCAATTGAAAGACCACAAAGCTACTGCAAGACAATCACATTTTGCTTTAATATCCTACTTTAGGAATCTACTTCCTCGGAATAGCCTTTGATTTCTTGCAGTTTTGACGCAGTAGGGCCATCTTAACTGAGTTGGAGTTCCAGCAGAAATCTCAAACATCTGGATTATGGGGGTGCTGGGCCCTTGAGGCCTGATCCTAGGTTCTTACCAGCCATTAGAGCCACCTGCTTTTCATCTGCTGTTGTTTTCCATCCACCGATCTGGCCCAGCCTTTGAACAAAATTGTTCCCAGCAGAGGCCTAAAGACTCCTCGGATGCTGCTGCAAGCATCACAAAGCCTGTTGCTCTAACCCTTTTCTGTCAGGAAGGAGGAACAACCAAGGTTTAACCAATGCCGCATGTGAAGCAAGCTTTGAAGAGGAATAAGGGCAAGCGCAAGACACGGGGCCAAGGCCACGTCAGGGGGTAGAATAGACTGTTGCACTGCAGCTAAACCCCGGGCTGGTTTGCCAAGGTTCAGACTAGGTGGCTTTGACGAGGGTTTTCTTGTAGCTTACTTGCTAACCCATGGTTGAACGTACACAGCTGAGCAGGAGTTCGAAGCAGAGTTCACACATGCTAAGCCAGGCCGCCTTAAGGTGGCAAGCATACCCAATGCTCCTTCCTCCTCCTATTTTCCCCACAACAACAATTCTGTGAAGTGGGTTGGGCTGAGAGAGAGTGACTGGCCTAAAGTCCCCCAGCTGGCTTCATGCCTAAGGCAGGACTAGAACTCACCATCACTGGTGATTGGCCCAGTCACTCAGCTGTCTTTCGTGCCTAAGGCAGGACTAGAACTCACTGTCTCCTGGTTTCTAGGCCAGCACGTCAAAAGACTACACCAAACTGCAAACATTGTTATCATATTTGAATAGATTTATATAAGATGCTATATCAGAACCCCTTGGTACACTGTATGAAGGAATTCAGTTTCTGCTTTATAAATTCTGGTTTATGGTTTTGTTGCATGAACCCAATCTTTTGGTTTAGTAATACATGGTCAACAAGTTATGATTTAATGTAATCCAACAACCTTTGAAGGAATTGGTAGCCACTGTTTTGAACCACTAGCTAGATTCATATAATAAATTGACTCACAATACAGTGGAGCCTCTGGTCATGAACACTTCTGACCATGACCAAATTGGGTTCCGACCACAAAATTCACAATTTTTTTTCCCCCATGGCTGATTTCCCCTTCCACACCAATTTTTTTGTCAGTGCCAAATTTCCAAAATTAGGTTCGGGTCACGACCAAATCAGGTTATGGCCAAAGTTATGAAACCAATTGTGTTTGTGACCAGAGGTTCTGCTGTAGCTGAAATAGTTAAGCATATAATGAGAACCCCAAGGCAGCATAGATGTCTGGTACAAGCTACAATGAAGTCAAAGGTGTGAAGACATTGTGTGATGACATCGTGATACATATCCTCTTCCCCATACGTGGTATTTAATCACCTAGGGTAATCTCCTACTAAACAGGCTAAATATTCAACATTTAGAGCGGGGTCTATGGAGATTCTCAGTCATCCAGGTCATAGTTGTCCCAAAGGTGTTTTTTTTTTCAAGAGGCAATTGGACTTTCTGGTGCTACCAGAACTGGACTACCAGAAAGTCCAGTTGCCTTTTGTGAACAAAAAAGCACCTTTGGGATGATTTAGAGCAGGGGAGTCTAACCTTGGCAACTTTAAATCTGGTGGACTTTAACTCCCACCCCAGCCAGCCATGCTTGGATCTCCTTGCATTCTCCACCACTGTACAATTCATACCTGGGATTAGCTTCAACAGTTTGTTTATTTATTTTACTTATTTATTTATTTGGTTTGTCAATTGCTTACAAGATAATAGGTATAAGTAAAAACATAGTTATGAATATATGGATACATATAAGAAAAATAAAAAATATATAAAAGAAACAATAGGACAGGGGCGGTAGGCACGTTGGTGCGCTTATGCACGCCCCCTACAGACCTCTTAGGAAAGGGGTGAGGTCAACAGTAGACAGTCTAAGGTTAAAGTTTTTGGGGTTTGGGGAAGAAACCACAGAGTCAGGTAGAGTATTCCAGACATTGACCACTCTGTTGCTGAAGTCGTATTTCCTGCAATCAAGTTTGGTGCGGTTAACCTTGAATTTGTATCTATTGTTTGCTCTTGTGTTGTTATGGTTGAAGCTGAAGTATTCATTGACAGGTAAGTCATTGCAATGTATGATTTTATATACCATACTTAGATTGGACCGAAGACGGAGTAATTCAAGGTTTTCTGGGTCTAGAATTTCAAGTCTGGTGGCATAAAGTATTCTGCAACGAGTAGAGGAGTGGAGAACTCTTCTCGTGAAATATTTCTGGACTTTCTCAACTGTGTTAATATCAGATATGTAATGTGGGTTCCAGACTGATGAGCTGTATTTGAGTATTGGTCTAGCAAATGTTTTGTATGCTCTAGTTAGTAGTGTGATATTACCAGAGAAAAAGCTATGTAAGACTAGGTTAACAACTCTTAACACTTTTTGGCTATGTAGTTACAGTGGGCTCTAGCACTTAGATCATTAGAGATGAGTACTCCAAGGTCCTTTACAGCAGTGATCCCCAACCTTTTTTACGCCGCGGCCCGGTACCGGCATCAGCTGGGCGCCGCCATCTTTTTGATGAAAAAGTGCTTCCGGTGACTTCACGGAAGCGCGTTTCATCATCAAAGCTTTCGGGTGAAATGGCTCTAAAGTCACGAGCTCGTGAGCATTTTTGGTAGAAATGGCTTTCTACCCGGAAAAGCTCACTGGAAGCGCTGGCGCCGCCATCTTTTTGATGAAAACGTGCTTTCCGGTGAGCTTTCTACCGGAAAAGCTCACGAGAGCGCTGGCGCCGCCATCTTTTTTGATGAAAAGCGTGCTTCCGGTGAGCTTTCTACCCGGAAAAGCTCACCGGAAGCACTTTTCATCAAAAAGATGGCGGCGCCCAGCAAGCCAGTGGCCCGGTAGGAGTTGTTCTGACCCCGGTGGTTGGGGACCCCTGCTTTACAGAGCTTGGATCATCAACAAGGTCTTGACTATTCAGCCTGTATTTTATTTTCTGATATTTTTTTGTTTGTTGAGATTTGAAGTTGCCATTTGTTTGACCATTCTGATACATAGTCAAGGTCTTTTTGGAGGGTAGCAGTATTGTCTGTGGGGTTGAATAGCTTTGCATCGTCAGTGAAGAGAATGCAGTTGCTCTTAATATGATCACAGAGGTCATTTATGTGGAGTATGAAGAGAGTTGGTCCTAGAACACTGCCTTGGGGGGACACCACTGTTAACAGAATTTGATAGGACCCTCCCATTTTTGACCATTTGTTGTCTATTTGACAGGAATGCTTCTATCCAGTTATGTTCAATCAACTTTGGGGCTTGGCTGAAGGGGGTGGAGGGGTCTGATGAAAACCTTAATGGACACCACCAAGCTTGACAAAGCAGGGAGCCACCGCTGTCCCGCAGGTCCACCAGTGTTCAGAAAGGGTCGGGAGTCCACGGACTGACCAGGCCGAGTCCTCCTCCAGATGTTACTCATCATCCCCCCCCACCCTTCCCACCACAGACGTTACCAAGCACCCAGTCCTCCTCCTGGCGTCTTGCCCCACCCTCCCGCCATTGGTCAGGTGAAGGTGCCAGCCACCCCTGAAGGACTTGGGAATGCGTGCGTGGAAAGGAGGGAGGAGGAGCCGTCGGCACGCATCGATTTCCCGGAGTCACCTGGTCTCTCTCCTCGCCTTCCTTCCCTTCTCTGCAATCGCCGCCACCGTCACCCCCGGTCTGGGCACCTCCAGGAAACGGGCGGGGCTTCCTTCCTGGCCACATTCCCGAACTGTGCCTCTTTCCAACACCTGCCCTCCCGCGTCTCCCCCCCCCCGCAGAAGCGACGCTCGGCTGCCAAAATCCGGCCGCCCCTCCCCGTTTGATTCCTGCCAGGCTCCAGCGGTGAGTGCCAAGGGCTTCCGGGGAGAGGACGGAGAGAGGGGTGGTGGTGCAAGCGACCGTTTGAGCGGGGTCGTAGAATAAACCCTTTTAGCGGGACCCCCGACCAAGAGGGGCTCCCCCTTTCTACCTTCCTTCCTTCCTTGGCGCCAAGTGCCTTGCAGTTTGCCTGCACGGCCCGTGGGCGCTGCACCTGGCACCCCCACCTTCCCCCTTCCCCCGCCCAAATCACGTGCCCTAAAACGGCCACAGGTCCAGCCTTCTCCCACCTGCCCGACCGGGAAGGCTTCAGGACAGCGTCGTCATTCTCAGCTGGGAAAGGAAAGAAATATTTTCCAGAGCTTGCTTGGAAAAATGCCAGCGGGAAGGGGAGCCCGTATGTGTTAGCAATGCTGACTCAAGATTCTGCACCCCCCTTGTTCCATCATGGCATCTTGGAGGATTGTATGGGAATCAGCTCGGGATTTTTGTTCTGCTTTGGGTGGAGTTTTTTTTTGGGGGGGGGGGGGGGAGCAAGGAGAAAATCTTCCCTTTCTGCCAGGTTATTATAATCCAGCTGTCTGGCCCAGATCTGCCCTCAAGTTTGACCTACAGCTGAACTACACAACCTGCAGCCCCAAGGGTGACAAGAGTCCCTGTAAGCTGTGCTTGTGGGCCTTCTGATGTTCGTGTATACAATATACAAAAGTGTTCAAGGCCTAACAATGGCTTTTGCGTAACTTGTGAAGCCCGTTCAGGTGTTAATTTGTGTGAGGAGAAGGGGGTTGGCTTGGCCTCTTTTGCAAACAATTTGTTTGGTCAGTTTATCACTTGTGGCAACAAGATCAACCTGTAGTGCCAAGATAACCATTATGGGAGGAAAAGGGGGATAGAAATATATGGGGGGATGCCCCATCAAAGTTTGCTGGTTTTCTTGCAGATGTTTCATGACCCAAACTAGGTAACATCATAAGTGCTAGTGATTAGCACTGATAATGTTACCTATTTGGATAAGGAAGCACCTGTAAGAAAACAACCAAGCTCAGAGAGTGACAAAGGACCCCTCATTTCAACCTTGAGCCCCAAATATTTTCATTTACTGGGTGCTCAAACACTGAAGCCATTTGTCCGGAATGGTATAGGGTCTTCTGCTTCAGCGTGGGATTGGACTAGAAGACCTCAAAGTTTTCTTCAAATCTTATTGTTCTATGTTCTGCATTCATTTTGATGACTATGTTATTCATTTCTTTTAGTAAAACTTGAATTAGATCAGCTAAAGTACTTATCCAGGTCCCACGTAAAGTGACAGGGTCCTCTCATCCCAACGTGCATTCAGAGGACTATTGTGGCTTTAAGCTAGAAAAAGTCTACGCAACATAGTCATGTAGTCATAGAAAGATGGAAAATTCAGTCTGTGAATTACTTGTGGGTTAGCATGAAATTTATCGTCTCCTCCCCGTCTCCCTAGTAAAAGAAGCACTAGGGTTGGCCTCTCACAACTCAGCAATAGGATTGGCCTCACACAACTCACTGGACCAAAATCTGGTTACTTTGTGGTTCAGTACTGTATGCTGTGTGAATTCAACTTGGCTGGTCAATTTTTATTTCAGTGTTGCATGAACCTGCACCATTGAGTTAATGAAATAATTCAGGATTACGATAACAAGAAGCTCATTATAGGAGCCAAGGAAACTTTCCTTAAGTCCTAGAAAACCAGACCATATTCAGAAGAAGCTTAGTCAGCTCTAATCACAGAGCTACTGATCACAGGGTTTTTTTATTTGATGACCCAGGCTTTTAGACAGGTCTACATGTTGAGATTGGCCTGGGATCCAAAGCATGAGTTTCAGGATGACCACTTAGGAGTGTTGGAATTTTTCTGCTTATTGGTCATGTCTTGACATCTACATTTCTTTCTCTGCTGGTTTCTTTTTCCCAGTTGGGTGGGGGCATTGATGTTTGCCATGTGCCAGCCGGAATTCCGCCTCCACCCACAGCTCGGTGAAGCCCAGGGAAATTCACAGCAGGATGTGATCTACCGTAACAAAAAGGACTCCCACCCAGACAAGAACCTCAACTTCATGGATGAGACGTCCTACGATAGCAATGAAAACTGGAGCCAACCGATATCAAAGGCGCCAATACCAGAGGAATGGGAACAATGGAATGACAACGGGATAAAGAAGATATCTGAGAATCTGACTGATCTAATACAGAAAGCAAAGAATTGCTCCAGAAGCATTTCTCAAAAATTGTCTGAGGACAATTTCCTGGGCTTAGGGCAGGAGAAAAGAGAAGAGGAGGACATCCGTAGACCACCTGAAGGTGCTGAGTTCTGGAGTCCAGAACAAGAGACCCAGTACCAGGTGAAGGTAAAGAAAAAAGGGAGTCTGCTCAGCTTCCCTCTAGAAGACAAGGGTTATTCCAGCAGTCGTTGGATTGATAGCCCTGAGAGTCATGGCACCAATGTTTGGAAGATACCTTCTGTCACTGATGAAGACTGGACACGCAACGCTAAGCAGCAAGCTTCCTGTGGTGATTCTGACAGCTCTTCCTCTAGTTCTGAGACCTTCTCCCCAGCACTGGCGGAGGCCTTCAGGAACATGCAGGAGAAGAAGAAGCTCAAAGAGTTAGAGAAACAGAAATATCACACCCACTTAGTGATGTACCGCCGCCTGGCTTTGCTCCGCTGGATTCGCAGCCTCCAGGAGAAGGTTGCCGACCAGCAAAATCGATTGCAGGAGAGCTTTGACACTATCCTGGACAACCGCAAAGAACTTATTCGACAAGGCGTGGTGCACACTAAAACCCCAACTTAAGAGAGAATTGTATAAAACAGCCCCCACCTTCCATCTTTTCATTTCTTAGCTTGGCCTCCCAAATAAGGGTCATCAGGATCATGGCTTGTTTGCAATGTGCCCCAGTGGACTTTTCTCATGTTTGATGTTCCTCCTAGGACAGATCAGAAAATTATCAGCAATTTAATCATAGACATTCTAAGACATATTATGTATGTGGACACACACTTTTTTTTCCAAGATATTTTCCAAGATGCATCACTTCTGGAGGTGAATGTATTGTAAATACAACTTACAGTGAAATGAAATTAGAGATGCATATGGTATTACGATGAGTAGAACCTATGGTCATGGAGAAAAAATGAAAAATCGTGGCTTATAAAATACTTGCTAAGCAATCTGAGATGGAAAAAAGCTTGAATTGGGAACTTTGCAAGTCAGTTGAGTCTTGTACTACTAATTGGATAGAATGTTGGATGCTTCAAGCCATGATACAACTTGCATGGCATGACATCCTTATGATACAGAAGAGGTAGTTCTGTGCCACTATTTGATAACCACCCCAAACTGCCAAATTTATGTTCCTCCTAGCCATTTCCATACTCTTTGTCTTATTTATCACCTTTGTTAGTTCTTAACTAGACTCCATCCTTCTTGCCAGGAAGAATGGGTTTTGAGTTGGTTTGCTATCCAAGCTTTTTATCCTAGCTCACTTCCTACTTCCAGGTGCTTACAACCTTTTCAGCCCTTAAAGTTCAAACCTATCAGTATGCAAAACAAGAATCTTGAAACCAAAGATCTGGAAGGCTTTAGAATAGGCAGGAGTCTTCTCCCCAGCCTTATATTTAGTTAATCTGCATCTGATTCTTTCCTTGGCCCTTATCGACTTATCAAAAATGGGATAATGCTGAATTTGAAGCCACTCTTAAGCTCCTTGAAAGCATTCAGGAGCATGGGGCAGGAAATGAACCAATCAACTTGTGTCACGAGTGCAACCAACCCACAATTTGAATTGTATCTCCTGATCTTCGGCTGATCCTTGGTATATGTTGAACCACTTTACAAGGTTGGATGTCAACATACAAATCTGTGCCTGGGTTGATTGAAGAAAGAGGATCTTGTTTCCTATGTTTTAGACAATGACCTCTTTAAATTAAAATCAGAAGCATTTTTCTCTGTACTTCCAAATAAACCAAATCTTTCCAAGAGTGTGAATCACCTTGGAGACCAAATAAGATTTTACATATAACTGCATGCGCATTTCTTTAAATTTAAAAGAAAAACAAAAGCAATATGGAATACTGTAACTTTCAAAGTAGCACAGTTGTACTGGCTAAAACGGAAGTCTAGTAGCCTCTTGAAGCCCAAATTTTTTTGCATAAGTGGAGAAATAATACATTACTTACAACTGTAATGGAGTCTACCCATAATGGTCGTAAGTCATGCTGGCTGTAAAGCAGGTCACCTATGTGATTGACCTAATGTTATGAACTTTTTTGGTGGTCATTAAGCAAATGCTGTGGTTGTTAATTATTCACCTTGGACCATTTTTGTCCCAAACCAGAAGTAAATGCTACTTTTCTGCAAAAATACAATAAACCAGAGTCAGGTAATTGCAGGATGTACAAACAACTGTAAATATGAACATCTACCAAGTGTCTGGCATGCAGTCATGTGATGCATGGGGTGAGGGCCAGCTGTTGGAAGTTTGGAACCAAGCTGTACCTTTGAGGGGTGTTCATCATAACTTCTATAAAAGAGTCTTTGGATGACTTCAAGGGCAAGGCCTTGGGAAGAATATGGAATTGCCTTCTTGAAAGATGCTTTTCCAGCTTCCCAATTTGGGATTCCAGGAAATCCCAAACTGCAACCCTTCCATTCAACTTTTAGCATTTTTTAAAAAGATCAGCAAGGAAAAAGGTTCAGTCTCAAAACCTTTCTTCTTTAATCTGTTCATTCTCTTGGAAGGGAGAAGAGACATATATCTCATCCTTGTGCTTCTCAATTGTACTTCCCAGTATTAACATTCCACTGCCCTTTTTAAACAAGTGTGCTATATTTCCTTGAATTTTATTTCTATAAGAATAATTCCTGTCTTCCACTCCCAGAAAAATTATAGAAATTGCTCACACAGTACACTTGAAGAGATACCTAGTGATGTGGGTTACTTTGCAGTAACACAGCTACAAACTACTGTTTTCTAGTCTACAGTGTTTGGTGAACGCAAACTGTGAGTAACTTGCTATCAAAACTGGGTCCTCTCTTAAGATGAGTTAGAAAGTTTCCAAGAGTGTTTGACATTTTCCAAAATTTCTAAATTAGGGAGTACCAGATGAAAATATTTGCTTGGCCAGTTCAGTTGACCAAATCTGATTTGCTATTTCTTTGATGTGATAGAATGTCAAATTTATGTCAACGTTAATATAAAACAACATCCCTTACTTCTTCGGTGTAATCTGTTGACCTTAGTTGGTTCTGGTTACTTTCAAGATAACTGGATATTTTACCCAGCATCTTTTGGGTGGAAGTGAAATTCATTATTTTAAATATTTTACATAATGTTTATTTTAATCTTCCTTTCCTGTGGATGATTCTATCAATAATAGAAGTACAGATATATGGGTGTACATTTCCAGTAATGGATATCACGTTGCGGAAGTCCTTCTCAAACTGACAAAAACCCCAACCTTTAACAGTAGAGAAACTTGTCTGTTGCTTTTCTATATTTTTTTAACAGAAAAAAAATATTACAAAGTATAATATATGCTAGGATAATGATGTAAACTAACTTTACTGATTGTAGCATTTGGATAATTATTGCTATCGCTAGTACAAATCAGGAGTGATATGCATGCTCTTTGAAAGAAGATAAAAATGTCTGTATTTGGAGACATACTTTGAATCTTGATTATTAAGCTGGTACCTAAGGCATTTTGGGGGGGAAAGAAATAAGATTATAGAGTGAGAATGCAGGGAACAATGTGTTGGATGTGAAATTTCCATAGATTTTGTATGTATTGTGTCTAAGCCGATGCTATTCAGGTAGTCCTCAATGACTAATTGTGAGCTAATTGAGCTCACAGTAAAGTGGGTCACCATCTGAGCATTCCCAATTTTACAACCTTTTGGTGGTGGTCACTAAGCAAACACTGCAGTTGTACATGTTGGGTGGGGACTTCTGGGAGTTGAAGTCCAGAAGTCTTAAAGTTGCCAAGTTTGGAGACTTCTGCCAGAAAGGGCCAGATCTTGCCTCTCTTCTACCACTGTGTCTGGCAGGTCTGCAGGCCAAAGAGCATGGTAACTACTGGAAGATGCTGGCCTGCCAGCAAGGAGGATGCTGATACAGTCTACCTGCCCAGGATGACTTGGCCCCTACCTTTGCCCCAGGAGTTTGGCTAGTTTGTAGGCCAGGTGGTAGGCTAGATTTGGCCTGAAGACCATAGTTTGCTGACCCTAGTTTAGAAGATGGCACTGGTAAAAGTGAAGGAAAATTTGCATTAGTGTCAGTATGATTGCTCTAAATTGATTTTATATTTTTTTTCTTAACTGGGGAATCCTGAGAAGTATCACTCTTGGGGAGTCAGCCACTCTATCAGATTACTAGCGCTTTGCCCAGATACAATTCCCAGGACTTATTCCCAGATGCCAGGACCTTTAAACGGTAAAAGAGTTATTAGATTTATGGATGTTTGTTGCTTTTTATGTGCAACGATTATGCATATCTGTGGCTTATTGTTTTTTTTAATTTAAAATAAAAAGTCTCATACTGAACTTTGATGAGTGATGCTGAAAATATAGTGCTTTTAGCTGGAGAGCGAATCTTTCCCACGTGCCATTACAGAAGCGTATTAAGAATTGCAAAATTCTGTTAGTTTAATTGTGTAATGAAAGTACAGTTGTATTGGCCTATATGGCATTGGTTCCTTAGTTTGATCTAACTTGAAGAGCTGACATACACTCAGCAATCAGCCCTAGCTAGGTTCACCAGGCTCTGCTATCTGTCTGAAGACCTTAGCTGTTGATAGGCAGGTGGTAGAGCAGCATTTCTCAAACCTAAGAACATTAAGACAGGTGAACTGGGTGGGGAATTCTGGGAGTTAAAGTCCACCTGTCTTAACATTGTGAAATATTGGTAGAGCAACATCCTGTGACTTCCTGCAGGGAGCTGTCCAAGGTCCTAAGGCTTCTGCCAGAACTAGCCTTAGAGCTTATTCATGTCATTCTCTCTGACCTCAACCAGCCAGGATGCTTTGACTTGACTTTGACTTTGGGAAGTGTCATATACTAGTTAAGATGTTGTATTAGGAATGGGAAGTGTCTAAAACTGAGAATGGAAGCTTATTGAGTAGCTTTGGATAATTATTATCTTTCCAATGTTTCTGTGGAAAAAATAATCAGAGAAAGGAATGCTGCATATTACCCTATGAACTTTTTTTGGAAAGGTGGGGTATTAAGATGATGATGATCATCATCATCATCATTATCATCATCATCATTAAAGGACAGAAAATGCCAGGCAATGGTATTATCAGTAGTAAACTAAACACAAGGGACTATTTGGGACAAACTCAGAATCGTGAATCTATAAATAAATTTTCAACCTTTGTTTATTATTGATATCATGGAGGCAGAATCTTTTGAAATGTTTTTAATTGTTTTTTCTCAGATTTCTTAAGTGTCGTTTATGAAATTAGCTATCAATAAATTTCATTTTTCGGTTGTTTATCTCCATGATATCTCTTGGCCTACCCATCATGTCCAACTTAGAAGTAAGGAGAAATTTTCTGACAGTGAGAGCAATTAATGGAATAGCTTGTCTCCTGTGGTTTTGTGTGCCCCATCACTGGAGGTTTTCAAGAACAGACTGGACAGTCAATTGATTGGGATGATGTACAACCTCTGCCTTGAGCAGGGGGCTGGACTAGAAAACCTCTGAGGTTCCTTCCAGCCCTATGAATCTATGAGTCTATGTCTTCTAATGTATATGCCTGGGCAATTCCCCCGAATTCTACAAATGAACGGGATACTTGTGCAATAAAGACTTGATGTGAAAACACCACTAATATATGTAACACTGACTCTAAGACTCAAATTAAATTTAGTTATTTAAGATGTGTGGAGTTCAACTCACAGAATTCCCCATCCAGCATTCACACAT
This sequence comes from Notechis scutatus, assembly GCF_049901735.1. Lineage (NCBI taxonomy): Eukaryota > Metazoa > Chordata > Lepidosauria > Squamata > Elapidae > Notechis > Notechis scutatus. Next base: position 8,606,296 of record NC_142016.1, read on the forward strand.
CTTAAAGCTACCATGTTTAAAAAATACTGCTCTAAACCTTGAATTCACTAAACCTCTCTGTCTCAAAAGCAACCTGCTGTTGAATACATTGTCTTATCTATCAATGTCTATAAGTAATACAGGATATTTATAATTTAATAGAAACCATTCTTTAAAAAAGAACATGCTCCTTGGGTTCTCCAAAGACAATTCTTGCAGCATGCTTAATTTAAAAGAAAAAGAAAGACAATGTTGCCAGAGGATGGAACTATTTTTGAATCCACACAAAGTTTGAAAACAATATAAGGAAATAAATATTCTTCACTTGTGCTACTGTTTTTGTTTTATAGCTTTTATAGCTTTTAATATTTTATATAACCATGATCCAACCAGAGATAGCACTGACTGAAAATATAATATGCAGTTACTGCCAAAGCTTTTAACATTTGGAAAGGATTTTAGGATAGTTCAGAAATAACCCGTCTAAAATGGCAGCAAAAGAAAAAAGGAGAGAAAAAGGGGGCTTTATTCTCTGCTTTAAATAATGCTATAATGCATTTCCTGTAAATGTTCTTGCACAAATATATATTTATAAAACATTGCCAAATCACTGTTTTTGTTTCTAAAGGCAATGTTGATAAAAATGGTTGATATAATGATACCTACCAGGAAGAAAACCTATGCTAATTGAAAATAAATTAACTTTTCCAAAATAACACAGTGCTAAAAATCTACCTGGCAGTTTCTCAGATGTTTTCTTTCCCTGCCAAAAAAAGGCTTTTCATTTTTATCTTCTGCTTGGAGCACCTGAGCGTTTCTGTAGAATGTCCCTTAGTGATGCTTTTGAGTTTAATTTATCGGTGGAGGTAGAAAAGGAAGTGCTATCCAAAAAACACTCCCGTGCTGCTATTGGGACAGAATCTGGGCCCAAAGCATTTGGCAAATCCACTCTCAGAAAGTATGAGGCTCTCATCACCAATATAGGTAGTCCTTGGCTTACAACCATTCATTTAGTGACTATTTAAAGTTACAAGGGCACTGTGAAAAAGTGACTTGCGGCTGTTTTCATACTTACGACCATTACAGCATTTCCGTGGTCATATGATCAAACTTCCAATGCTTGGCAACTGACATATATCTATGACAGTTGCAGTGTCCTGGGTTCATGTGGATCCCCTTTTGTGATCTCCTGACAAGCAAATTGAATGGGGAAGCCAGATTCACTTAAAAAGCCCTGTTACTAACTTAACAACTTTAGTGGTTCTCTTAACAAATATGGCAAGAAAAGCCATAAAATGGGGCAAAGCTCACTTAACAAAAGTCTTGCTTAGCAATGGAAATTTTGGCCTCAATTCTGGTTGTAAGTCGAGGATTACCTATATATATGTACCCAATTCCAGTCCTTAAGAGCATGTACTATACTACTTAGTTCAGCTCCAGCCAATCTCTCCCAGTTACTTCTCCATTTTCTCTATCTGGTCTCCGTCTGATTCAGAATCTCTGTCACTCTGACGAGAGCTCCAGGTGTTGGAAAGAGACAGCCCTTAGATCTTCACCACCTGAGACATATGCCTGGTTTTTTTCCTCCAATACAAATCTGGGCTGCCTTAAAATATTGATGGTGCTGATTTTTTGGGGTCCACTTCTCTGTTACTCTATAAACTTTCAAAGTTTCCCATCCTTTCCATATTGAAAAAAGCCAGTGGGCAAAATCTACTTTTGTGGTGCCTTTCCTTGACTTGAATGGGTCTGTGGAAGGCCAGAGGGCTGGACAACCCAAGGTGGAGGATTGGACAATATAAAGATAGGACACGCATGCCCAGACCTTGATCCCTTGATCACTAAATACCTGTCTTGGCATGACATCATGATTCACTCAACCCAGTTTTCTGGGTTCTCAGGACATACTGAACCATAAGCTAGCCACATAAACTGAGTTTGTATACGACATTAGCTAAAAGGTAACAGTTGGGCTTTCTTCTAAAGGAATGCTCAACTTGACCAGGAGTGTCAAACTTGTGGCGACACATTGTCGTAACATGACTTATCGTGACTTTTCCCTCCTTTGCTAAATCGAGGGTGTGCGCGGCCAGCACGTGACACATGTGGCCCACCGGCCGTGTGTTTGACACCCCTGCTTTAGAATGTTCCTTAATGATGCTCTTTATTTTAGTTTGTTGGTGGACATGGAAAAAAAGACGCTATGACTGACGCTGTTTATTCAGATTCTCCATCCTATTATCCTATTATGATGGAATCTCCAATTAGGTTGGAGGGAGATGATAAGACGGGGCCTGAGCTTAGAATCCTTGCGCTACTGAAAGTGGCAGAGGGCTGACTTCCCTCAGAATCTTTGGAGTCTTAACTGATGGTTCCCAAGAGAATGCAGTGAGATTGGTGAGATTCTTGTAATATAGGTGACCAACAATGAAGCTTCAGTTTAAGGCTATTCACAAGTGGCTCCGGTTTCTGGCACCTGACAATTATGAACATTTTTATAAAAAAGCAAGTATTCCCCTTGTAAGTGAATCAAATGGAGCAGGGAAAGCTATTATAGAAGGTGGATGGTGGACAGCTTCTAAAGAGAGTTGTGGCAGCAGATTAAATTCTTCAGTGTCTCTGATTCTCAGCTCCCTGGGGCTGTTTGCTGGTGAACAGGGACAGAAGAGCCAGAGAACAGAAGAGAGCTATAAATACCTGTGACTTGAAACTGAGTCTGCCAGAGGTGTTGCAGTGATTAAATTGGCTATTTAATCCACTTTGGGACTTTTTCTCACCTAGTTCCCTTCCCCCCCCCAATACCTTTTCAACCAGGGACATTCAAGGATGTTCAAGCCAGCAACACAATCTATATTTGTGCAATTATGAAATGAACCTGGAAGGTAGAATTTCGGGGGGGAGACTGAAGGAGATGGTTCCCACAGTTCTCATTTCTTTTTGGAAAATGGGACGATTTAGTTCTGAAATTGTGTCCATGAGAGAGAGAGAGAGAGAGAGAAGATGGATGGATGGGTGGTTATAATATAGTGTTTTCATTACAGATATGTATCTTGTTGAAAAAGTATCTTCTCTTCCAATTTGGCACTCTCTCAGCAAAAACACTCAAGAAAAGTGGAATGTCAAAGTAGACATTTTATAAGGAGCACTAAATTACAGGAAGCCTAAATTGATTTACCTCTAAGGTTACATGTATGCGAAGTGCATGTTGACCCCAATGTTGTGGGTGTTTGTGGGGGTGGGGGTGTCATTTTTCCTTCCTAGTTTTCGATACTATTTCATTTCGTTGGCTGTTTTTAATGTTGTTGACCACCCAGTAGGCAGCTATGTAAACAGAATCCATTAAATAAGCAAACTGTGCCAGTAGTAGATTCTCCATCCTTCCAGAAGTGCTGGACTAGATTGTCTATGCTGTCTGGGAATGATGGGACGTGCAGTCGCACACATTCAGTCAGAGCATCAGTAAAAAAGCCACAGTGACATCAAAATGATGGGATGTGCATCATGGCGTCATTGTTCCAAGAACTTGGTGTTGTTTGCTGTTTTCATGGCTTGCATCATAAAGCATGAAAGTGGTCTCTGTAACACGAATGTTGTCTTTGCCCTACATGCATACGGAGATCCCCTAATGTCAGCCTTTTGAGGTAGATCAGGCTAGGAAAGCAAAGTTATGAAGCTAATGTGTAAAGTTGCATTTATAAGGTTGCATTAAAAGAATCTTGAAAGTCTGGATGCACTTTCTTTTTCTCTGCCTTTCTCCTCAAAAGAACCAGAGAGGGTCACATCTGAGATATTTTCTCAAATTATATTTCTGCCCTGGACTCAGATTTCTTTTATCTGACCGTTGACTTGATTGCAGTTCTTCCTCAAAGTTTTTCCAATGGCATATTAGATCATCTTGGAAGCCACTGAATAAATGAAGATATTCATCTCAGAAAATGGAGATATTTGGCGGTTGACTTCTGGCTCTTTTAGCACAGTAAAAGGTAATAGCATTACAGCCTCAACTTTTTACTTTTATACAATAGCAATAGTACTTAGACTTATACACTGCTTTACAATGCTTTACAGCCCTCTCTAAGTGGTTTACAGCAGGGGTCCCCAACCACCGGGCCGCGGACCGGTACCGGTCCGTGGAACAACTCCTACCGGGCGCGGCTTGCTGGCGCCGCCATCTTTTTCATGAAAAAGTGCTTCCGGTGAGCTTTTCCGTAGAAAGCTCACCGGAAGCACGTTTCATCAAAAAGATGGTGGCGGCGCTCGTGAGCTTTCCGGAGAAAGCCATTTCTACCGGAAAAGCTCACGAGCAGGCGCCATCTTTTGATGAAATGCTTCGGTGAGGTCACCGGAAGCACTTTTCATCAAAAGATGGCGGCCCCAGCTGACGGGCGGCGCCCAGCTGATGCCGGTACCGGCGCGGCGTCAAAAGGTTGGGGATCACTGGTTTACAGAGTCAGCCACTTGCCCCCAACAATCTGGGTCCTCATTTTACCAACCTCGGAAGGATGGAAGGCTGAGGCAACAATGATGTATACCGGGGTGGGCAACTATGGCCCTTTTATGAATTATGGACTTCAACTGCCAGAATTCCTGAGCAAGCCATGCTTGCTCAGGAATTCTGGGAGTTGAAGTCCATAATTTATAAAAGGGCCATAGTTGCCCACCCTGATGTATACTAACCATTTCTATAACAACAAACCTATCTAATCAGCAAAATCAAAGCACAAGCACAAAATCCAGAAGTGGTTTCCAAATGAAAAGCTGGCTGGGGAATTCTGGGAGTTGAAGTCCTCCAGGCTTAAAGTTGCCAAGGTTGGAGACCCCTGGATACATAGTGCCCCTCCCTCCTCCCTTTTCCTCCACAACAACACTGTGAGGTAGGCTGAAAGAGGATTGGTCCCACGTCTTTCAAGGAGCTGCCGTGGCTGAGAGAGAAACAAAACCTGGGTCTCTTCAATCTTGGCCCAGTAACATCTTCACTGAACCATGCTGGTTCTTGGTCTAAAAGGAGGGCCTTATCCAAGGTCATCCAGAAGCTTCTGTGGTTGAGAGGACTTGAAACTGGTTCTCCCCGCTCCTACTCTGTCAGCCCTACAAAAGGTAGTCCAGATCAAGAAACAGGCTACACATGGGCCTAAATCTATTTTTATTAGAATGGCTAAAGAAACAGAATATTGCAAGTTTGAATGTATTCACTTCCTTTTTTTAACCTTCATGTGAGTTAGGGGAGTACCTGTTTTAGGTGTTTTCATAAGCCCCTGTCTTCATAATGACTTAATGACTCATTTTTATCTGATCATTGCCTTAGTAATGGACCTTCCAGCTCTTCTATAATCTGCATAAACCAACATCTTCACCAGTGTGTCATCCTAGAATATTTGTGGGTTGCCTCTGTTTGGGAGTGCAGGATTACAGAGCTTGACAGAGAGATGGGGGAAGAGAGGGAGAGAAAAAAGCGAGGGAGATGATGGATAGATAGATAGGGGGTGCATCTCTTCTCCTTCATCCCAGGTTCAGTCATTGTTGCTGCATTCTCATAATTTTGGAAGAAATCCCATTGAAGTCATTGGTCTGGATTCTACAGAAAAAGCTACAGTTTGTTCTGGAGACCTTCCATGAATGTGTTCCAGGCTGAGAAGATGGTTAGTTTCTTTCTCACAATCTAACCAATCTTTTCCAATATCTTATTTCAGCTTTTCCTCCAATTGGGTTGCTAGTTGGGGATTATAGGATTTGAAGATCAAGATCTCTGGAGGACTCCAGCGAACAGAAAGTTTATCTATTTGATCAGTGGATTGTTTTGCTTTTTATTGTTCTTGGGCTGAGTATGTCTGGGATGAAGGTAGATTAGATGTGGATCTCATCCTGGCCTTGATTTCTCCTTGAGGAGAAGAATGGGATTATTTTGCTTGCTTCACTCACAGATTCAACTTGCATACTTGCTTCCAATGCAAATAGTTTCAGGGAATTCTGGATATTTTCTCAAGTCGCTGAAGAATAACTTGGCATCTCTTCTATCAAAGTTGTGGCCGTCATGATAAGAAACCTGTTGGCTTCCAATAAGATTGAATGTCTGTCTGTTTGTGCTTAGAGGAAAATTCCAGGGAAGGGGGATTAAAGGGTAATTTAGGGAGATTATTAAAACTTCATTCAGATGAACATTGTTTCTACAAGTTTACCTATGATGGGTTTCCAGCCATTTGTTAACTATGTAGCATCTTTCCTGATCAGACCCATGATTACCCAATCTAACATTCCAATCAACTATGGCTGACCACATTGTGTAGGACTTCTGGAGAAGAGGGTCCTGCCAGCCTCCCATGGTGAGGCCCACACAGGGCCAGGGGTGTTTATAGGGGAATGTCAAGTAGTCAAGATGGCAGCCTTAACCACCATTTTGAATGGTGCAGGCATCCTTGCCCAGAACAAACTGCCAATGCTGTCTAACCTTAGGAGTTGTGCTGTTGTATATGTAATCATATATGTTGTTGTATATATAATGAACCCAGACCTGAAGAAATCAACTCATAGGAATGCTAAAACTTTTATTGAGATTGGCTGTAATAGCAAAATCTTGCAAGTCTGGTTGTGTTATATTTCCTCCACCTCCTTATGATTCAGTGGATTAGAAGGTATCTGTCTGAGCTGTTTCCAAATGTGATCTGTATATTCTGGATTTTTACCCCTTGTCAGCTGAACTTGCTTTCCTCCAACAAAGTCATCCTCATTATTGTCTAGAGTAACATTGCTCAACTTTGGCAGCTTGAAGATGTGTGGACTTAACTCCCAGAATTCCCCAGACAGCAATGCTGGCTGGAGAATTCTGGGTGTCGGAAGTCCACACATCTTAAACTTGTCAAGATTGTCAAACACTGTGTCAGAGTGTTCGCAGTGTGACTATTATTGTGAGACAACCCAGGAGCATAACACCGCACAAAGAGGCTTTGCCTATTAACAGTGGTTTATATACAAGACTGCTATATACATAAATATGTGTGTTAGGAACATACCAGTCAAGCAATCAGTCTTCATTACTCTGCACAGAGAACTACAATGGAGATAGAACACGAGGAGAGAGAGATACACCCTCTCATGGCTGCTCTTATATAGACAGCTTCTTAAAGTGGCAATAACTCTGCTGACCCATCCTCAGTCTTAAAGCGGCAATACCCTGCTGACCTATTCTGGTTGCATCAGCATTTACAGCAGCCTTACAACAGCTGATCAGCTATTAAATCTCAATACCTTAACATACTGTATTAAGTGAATGCAGTCATCTCACCTATGGATTTAAAAGGTTTTTCTTGTCAAAATATATACCTTTGTAAAGCTCAGGAGCTATCCTCAAAACTTGGTTAGATTGTGACAAAGGATGGGGAAGAAACAGGTAGCACTTCTGTTGATAAGTTTGTTCTCTATCAATAAGCCAGTTTGGTCTAATGGTTAAAGGACCAGACTATAAGATAGTGAATTCTCGTCCTGTTTAGGCATGACAGCCGATGGGGTTACTTTGGGTCAGTTACTATCTCTCAGCCCAACCCACCTCACAGGGTTGTCGCTGTGGGGGAAAATTGAGGAGCAAGTAATATTAGATATGTCTGCTTTCTTGAGTTATTTATAAATAAAATAAAGGGAAATCAGAGGAAGAGACCCCTCCAAGGGAATCCCAGAGCAGTTAGAAAGCATCTTGCAAGAAAAGAAGTCAATAGCAAAATATTTGCACGTTTTTGCCTAAGAAAATTGCATGAATGTGTCCGTGAAGTCAGCAGGAGTTAAGGTTGACAGGAAGGAGGCTTTGCCTTTTAGTCTCCAATGAAAGGATCATGTGGTTGTGAATTATGGGAACTGGGCTCTTAAAACATTCATAGGGTGAAGGGCTATAGCAGGCAAGGCCCAGGTTGCCTCTCCTTGGCACCTGAAGCTTTAACGGTGGCCCTAGCGCCTCCTTGAGAACAGCCCAAAAAGCCCTTTTATGTGTCCCCCCCCTTGCTTGCATTATAATGGGTAAGACACTGAGCATTTAAGAAGGCCATAGTATCTGGTGAAAACACAGTTTGAGCCTGCTTTCTTTAACGATTCTGTTTGAAATGCTGTCACGTGTGGCGAAAAACGCCTCGGGTGGGAGAATATTAAGCAAAAGCAGTTCAGTTGGAAACAGAATGGTGTGTGTGTGTGTGTGTGTGTGTGTGTGTGTGTGTGTGTGATCTGTTTTCATTGACATTCATATGAGAGAGGGATCTTTGGAAAAATTGTTTTTTTGTATCACAGAGTGAATAAAATACCAGTTTTTTTTCCCCTCCTGCTACTGACCCAGAGTTAATATTTTAATTCTTCCTTTAATTCTATTTTGGTCCGTTTCCCATTTCTACTGCTGGGATGATCTAACAAGACCTGTCAGTCCTGAAAGATACAGGCAGTCCTCGACTTACGACCACAATTGAGTCCAACATTTCTGTTGCTAAGTGGGACATTTGTTAAGTGAGTTTTGCCCCATTTTACAATCTTTCTTGCCACACAGTTGTTAAGTGAATTGCAGATGTAAAGTTAGTAACATGGTTGTTAAGTGAATCCGGCTTCCCCACTGACTTTGCTTATCAAAAAAAATCGTAAAAGATGATCACATGACCCCAGGACGCTACAACCGTCATAAATACAAGCCAGTTGCCAAGTGTCTGAAATTTGATCATGTGACCATGGGGACCTTGCAACGGTTGTAAGTATGAAAAAAGTTCATAACTCACTTTTTTCAATGCCGTTGTAACTTAGAACAGTCACTAAGTGAATTGTTGTAAGTCGAGGACTATCTGTACTTGTGAGAAAGGCAGCTGAGTACTGAGGAAAAGTGTCACCAAAGCATTCTTGAGGCTGAATGTCCCTCCCTCCCTCCCTAAAATACATGCTTGGTCTGAGTGATTGTCCTAACACAGCCTGTGAAGCTCAAAAGCAAAGAAAGAATAAAACATTGGTAAAAATGCTCCAGACGTTTAAAACAAGTAATATTCTCACTTTCTTGTTAGGACACCAGTTAATTTTTGTGAAATAAGTGAAGAAAGAATTCAAAGAGGAGCAAGATTTATCACTGAGTGCTAAAAAAATCAAACACTACACCCATACAGAATAGAATAGAATACTTTATTGGCCAAGTGTGATGGACACACAAGGAATTTGTCTCGGTGTAAGTATTCTCAGTATACATAAAGAAAAGGTACATTAGTTAAGAATCAAGAATCATAACGTACAACACTTAATGATAGTCATAGGGTACAATCAACAATCAAATCATACTAGGAAACAGTCCATATAAATCGTAAGGATACAAGCGACAAAGTTACAGTCCTACAATCACAAGTGGGAGGGGATGGGTGATAAGGAGTGATGAGAAGATTAACAGTAATAGTAGTGCAGACTTTGTAAATAGTTGAACAGTGTTGAGGGAATTATTTGTTTAGCAGAGTGATGGCTTTCGGGAAAAAACTATTCTTGTGTCTAGTTGTTCTGGTGTGTAGTGCTCTATAGCGTCATTTTGAGGGAAGGAGTTGAAACAGTTTATGTCCAGGATGTGAGGGGTCTGTAAATATTTTCACAGCAATCTTTTTGACTCGTGCAGTATACAGGTCCTCAATTGAAGGCAGGTGGGTAGTAATTGTTTTTTCTGAAGTCCTAATTATCCTCTGAAGTCTGTGTCTGTCCTGTTGGGCTGCAGAACCAAACCAGACAGTTATAGAGGTGCAGATGACAGACTCAATAATTCCTCTGTAGAATTGGATCAGCAGCTCCTTGGGCAGTTTGAGCTTTCTGAGTTGGTGCAGAAAGAACATTCTTTGTTGTGCTTTTTTGATGACGTTTTTGATGTTAGGTGTCCATTTTAGGTCATGTAATATAGTAGAACCTAGAAATGTGAAGGTCTCTACTGTTGATACTGTGTTGTCTAGTATTGTAAGAGGTGGTAGTATGGGAGGGTTTCTTCTAAAGTCTACCACCATTTCTACGGTTTTGAGTGTGTTCAGTTCCAGATTGTTCTGGTTACACCACGAGGCAAGTTGTATAACCTCCTGTCTGTACGCAGATTCATCGTTATCTGGAATGGGACCAATCACTGTTGTGGCATCAGCAAACTTCAGTATTTTAACAGATGGATCATTTGAGATGCAGTCATTGGTATATAGGGAGAAGAGAAGTGGAGATAGCACACAGCCTTGGGGCCCCCCTGTGCTGATTGAACTCACTAAAACCTCTCCTTCCCTCCCTCCCTCTCAAATAGAATTATAAGGTTAGCAGACAATACATTTTGTGTTCTCAAACAAAATCAAACTTTCCCGAATTATGAAAAAGCCTTCAAGGGTTAGGGGTTTTGGCTGTAAACCCATGACCCAAACTGAAAGCAATTAAGAACTTGCTTTAAGCTGATTAATTAGTGGAACACTTTTAAATGAACTCTCCCATTACATTTTTTTTTTTGCCAGTATCTTTTAGAAGGACACATAACATTACTTGCAAGCAACAAAACATAAAGAAAGGATGTGCTTAAGTTTTCCTCCGTTTCATCTTTGCAGAAGAAAAACAAACAGAATGATAGGACCTTGCTTCTCAAGCCCGTTGTGATCAAGAAAGGACGACCAAGTAGACGGAGGTAAACAAGAGGCAGGGAGAGAGTCCATGATCTGTTTACCCCAAGACTCTTGAAGTGTTGTGTAGTTGCCTCTTTGTCTTGTCCAGCAGCCGGGGCTTCGCAGTCACTTTTTTTTTTTTTAGTGCTTCTCTCTACCTTAGCAACTTTAAGATATGTGATCTTCAACTCCCAGAATCCCCCAGCCAGCCTGCTGAAGTCCGCACATCTTAAAATTGCCAGGTTTGGAAAACACTGCTCTAAACCAGAGGTGCTATTCAGCAGGTTCTGACCAGTTCTGGAGAACCGGTAGCGGAAATTTTGAGTAGTTCGGAGAACCGGTAGCGGAAATTTTGAGTAGTTCGGAGAACCAGTAGTGGAAATTTTGAGTAGTTCGGAGAACCAACAAATCCCACCTCTGACTGGCCCCACCCCCATCTCTTCTCTACCTCCTGAGTCCCAGCTGATCGGCTAGGTCTCCTTTTGTTGCCCTGCACAGGAGAACAGAGCTGGAAAGCAGGTTAGTGGGGTGGAGAGGGAATGGGATTTTGCAGTAACTTTCCCCCAGGAGTGGGGTGGGAATGGAGATTTTACAGTATCCTTCTCTTGCCATGCCCACCAAGCCACGCTCACAAAACCGGTAGCAAAAATTTTTGAATCACACCACTGCCCTAAACAAGTCTTAAGAAAAGAACAAAACTTAAATGACAAAAGAGATGGGCAGGGTTTGCAGAGATGACAAAACTCATTGACAAACTACATATGTCACTACAGTATCAGCCTCAGAGAGCCTCACTATCAGAGTGGCAACATTTCAGGTTCCACCAAGCAGAAAATGCCTGAATATTCCTTGAAAAGTTTGTGGGAATTTAAAGGACTGGATTCAGCTATGTGTGTCAATCGGCTTCAAAGGTTTGATCTGGAAGTTCAGTTCAGTTCCACTGACTTTCTTTCACATGGAATCATCTGTTTGAAAGCTTTGCTCAGGGGTAATAACAAAGCACAGGAATCACTATATAATATCTGTTTTTAAAACTCATAGGGCTGGTTGTGCAGACAAGTCCTGAGTCCATCAAGTCCTGAGGAATCAATAGTATCCTAGTGTGTGTGTCCATGCCAGTTCTACTTACAGTGCGTGTCAATGAAAAGATTCCATCACCTTTAAGGATGGGATTTATAGTATTTTTAAAATGTATATATTCAGCAGGTCTTCCATAGGCCATCAATTCACAAGAAAACTGGGCTACAGCCAGTTTATTAATCTTAAAGGGGCCATAATACTTTCAAGGCCTTTGCTGCAACTTTCCTTTCCCCAGACAATGGATTAAATCAGTGATCCCCAACCTTTTTGTACCAGGGACTAGTTTGCCCGGTACAAAATGATCCACGGACCGGTACCGGCATCAGCACGCATGACCAAGGCAAGGCGAGCTGAGCGACCGGCCAGCCGTCCCCCGCTTCTCCCCGCCACCTTCAACTCCTCCTTTGTACCTTCTCACGGTCGATGGGCTTTTCAGGCTCTTTCTTAATCTCCTCCTGAGTAACACGAGACTCCACCACCATCGGGACGGCTCTTCGTTCAAGCTGCCCTCCCCTCTTTGATGAAACTAAGGCGCGAGGATTCCTTCAGCACCCAAATGCCGCTTTCCAACAACCGACGACCGACAAGCTCACCCGGAAGCACTTTCTCAAGCGCCGTTGAAACAAGATGGCGGTGCCCAAGCAAAGTAGGCGGCCCGGTACAAAATGATCCACGGACGGTGCCGGTCCGGCGCCCGTGGTTGGGGACCCCTGGATTAAATGACAAATGATGAATCTTTCCTTAAATGTGTGTAGAAATCAAAAGCATTGTTGTTCTTTGTTGTTCAGGGAGAGTTTATAATTTTTTTCTCTCTCTCACCTAAATGCACACATCTTGGTTCCCCAGACTGAATGAAAGGGAGAAAGTGGTGCTCAGACAGTCTGTTTGGGGTTGATACTGCTTGGTATTAAATTGTGAGGCTCCGGACTCATGGCCAGAGGGCAGGAAAGTCCAGAGATAGGAAGCCCAGTCAAGAGTAAGTAGCCTTGAGTTTTGGATTGATAATCTACTATAAGAGGCAGCTGGGCCAACTTGCCTCCAGGCTGAAAAGCCTGTATTTTTCCTAGCGATAGCAGCCACGTCTGAATTCCAGGCCTGGAGGGGAGAAACAGCTTAGTGCAGGCTTTTCAGCTTCTTTTATCCCACAGCAAAGGTGGAGGGAGCTTGGAGTTCAACCCTTAGCCTGGGAAATGGACAGCCAATGGAGGCATCCTGCTTCTGTTTTGCAAAGTACCCCACCTGCATGTTGCTTTCTTCATTGGGGACATCAGAATGGTCTTTGTTGGAGGAAAGCCAGGTAGTTTAGGCTGACCCAAAGTCAGAAGGGTCTGGCAGCCTCTTTTCCAATTAAGACATGTTACTAAAAGGTACCAGCTTTTGTGAGCTGCAGTTCACTTCATCAGAAGGCAAAGAGTGGCTTAACAGATGTAGGATTTTAATCGGGGTGACACAGGGTAGAAGATAGGTTGGTTGGGCAGGTTACATGTGAGAAAGATTGTGTGTATCTGTTCAGGGAATAATTATGTTTGAAAATTGGTTGTGTTTGCTGAGACCTTTTGAGGTCTGTGTATTCAGCCCTCTTTTGTTCAGTGTTGCTGTTAAAATCTCATTTTCTCAAAATGAACATATTTGAGATTTGCCATACTGAGGCTGAGTTGTTATGATAGGACTTTGTCCTTTTTTTTTTTTTTTTAAGGGGATGTTGACTTTGTTCTCATTAATTATTTCTGCTTCCAAGTACCCTCAACTTACAAGCACAATCAGGACCAGAATGTCCATTGCCTTTAAGGATGGGATTTATAGTATTTTTTAAAATGTGTATATATACACATTTACCCAGCTTGGCTTCAGGTAACTGGACGACTATCATTAGTTAGGAAGCTGGGTTTCATCTGGGTGCCTGGTTGGGGTGTGTTTGAGCTGGAGGTATCAGGGGATCTGTTTGTGCCCAGGTGTTTGCCTGGCTTGTGGTGTGGAGATTTTTTTGTTTGTGAGTGCAGGCTTCCAAATGATTGACAGCCTGGTGGAATCATCTCTTCTATTCATGCTTTCTGGTCTTTTTTTCAATCTCTATGGCTTCTCTGATGACTCTGTGGCTAGGGTTTTCCATAGTGGCCAGGGTTTTGGTGCCATTGAATCATTTGGAAGCCTGCACTCACAAACAAAAAATCTCACACCACAAGCCAGGCAAACACCTGGGCACAAACAGATCCCCCTGATACGTCCAGCTCAAACACACCCCAACCAGGCACCCAGATGAAACCCAGCTTCCTAACTAATGATAGCCGTCCATTTACCCGAAGCCAAGCTGCACTAAAGGCCTCCATTAAAGTAACACAATGCTGCCAGCCAATCAAGATACAAAAAGAGCCAAAAAACAGACAGAAGATATCAGAGACACCCATCAAGCAGAACACAGCAAACTCCGAGACCAATAAACACAGACCAAGACTCCCAACCAATCAGTATGAAGAAAAAACCATTCTGGCACAGCAATAGGCTGCCCAAATTTAAATCTGAAACCACTGTAAAAGTCTGACCCACAGACGGACACAATACAGAAGCCTGATGATGGCAGATGAGATTCTGCTGAAACGTTGCTACAACTTTAAAAGAACTACAATGACGTGGGAAAATACCCGAACCAAGCCGAACACCATACATGTAAGTACCCATGAAAACTTAAGAAAACATTATATATATATATATATATATATATATATATATATATATATATATATATATATATATATAATATTATAAAATAATTATATATATATTATAAAAATATTATATATATATATATATATATATATATATATATATATATATATATATATATATATATATATATATATATAATATAATATAATATAATATAATATAATATAATATAATATAATATAATATAATAATTAAATGTAAGGAAAAATGCTGGCAACAATATTTCAGCAGGTCTTCCATAGGCCATCAATTCACAAGAAAACTGGGCTACAGCCAGTTTATTAATCTTAAAGGGGCCATAATACTTTCAAGGCCTTTGCTGCAACTTTCCTTTCCCCAGACAATGGATTAAATCAGTGATCCCCAACCTTTTTTGTACCAGGGACTAGTTTGCCCGGTACAAAATGATCCACGGACCGGTACCGGCATCAGCACGCATGACCAAGGCAAGGCGAGCCGAGCGACCGGCCAGCCGTCCCCCGCTTCTCCCCGCCACCTTCAACTCCTCCTTTGTACCTTCTCACGGTCGATGGGCTTTTCAGGCTCTTTCTTAATCTCCTCCTGAGTAACACGAGACTCCACCACCATCGGGACGGCTCTTCGTTCGAAGCTGCCCTCCCCCTCTTTGATGAAACTAAGGCGCGAGGATTCCTTCAGCACCCAAATGCCGCTTTCCAACAACCGACGACCGACAAGCTCACCCGGAAGCACTTTCTCAAGCGCCGTTGAAACAAGATGGCGGTGCCCAAGCAAAGTAGGCGGCCCGGTACAAAATGATCCACGGACCGGTACCGGTCCGGCGCCCGGTGGTTGGGGACCCCTGGATTAAATGACAAATGATGAATCTTTCCTTAAATGTGTGTAGAAACCAAAAGCATTGTTGTTCTTTGTTGTTCAGGGAGAGTTTATAAAAAAAAATTTATCTCTCACCTAAATGCACACATCTTGGTTCCCCAGACTGAATGAAAGGGAGAAAGTGGTGCTCAGACAGTCTGTTTGGGGTTGATACTGCTTGGTATTAAATTGTGAGGCTCCGGACTCATGGCCAGAGGGCAGGAAAGTCCAGAGATAGGAAGCCCAGTCAAGAGTAAGTAGCCTTGAGTTTTGGATTGATAATCTACTATAAGAGGCAGCTGGGCCAACTTGCCTCCAGGCTGAAAAGCCTGTATTTTTCCTAGCGATAGCAGCCACGTCTGAATTCCAGGCCTGGAGGGGAGAAACAGCTTAGTGCAGGCTTTTCAGCTTCTTTTATCCCACAGCAAAGGTGGAGGGAGCTTGGAGTTCAACCCTTAGCCTGGGAAATGGACAGCCAATGGAGGCATCCTGCTTCTGTTTTGCAAAGTACCCCACCTGCATGTTGCTTTCTTCACTGGGGACATCAGAGTGGCCTTTGTAGGAGGAAAGCCAGGTAGTTTGGGCTGACCCAAAGTCAGAAGGGTCTGGCAGCCTCTTTTCCAATTAAGACATGTTACTAAAAGGTACCAGCTTTTGTGAGCTGCAGCTCACTTCATCAGAAGGCAAAGAGTGGCTTAACAGATGTAGGATTTTAATCGGGGTGACACAGGGTAGAAGATAGGTTGGTTGGGCAGGTTACATGTGAGGAAGATTGTGTGTATCTGTTCAGGGAATAATTATGTTGAAAATTGGTTGTGTTTGCTGAGACCTTTCGAGGTCTGTGTATTCAGCCCTCTTTTGTTCAGTGTTGCTGTTAAAATCTCATTTTCTCAAAATGGACATATTTGACATTTGCCATACTGAGGCTGAGTTGTTATGATAGGACTTTGTCCTTTTTTTTTTTTTTTTAAGGGGATGTTGACTTTGTTCTCATTAATTATTTCTGCTTCCAAGTACCCTCAACTTACAAGCACAATCAGGACCAGAATGTCCATTGCCAAGCCAAGCACTTGCTTAAAGGAGTCATGCCTAATTTTATGACCTTTTTGCCATGGTTAAGTGAACCACTGCAGTTGTTAAATGCATCACATGGTCATTATGCAAATCCAGATTTCCCCTATTGACTTTGCTTGTTGGAAACCAGATGGGAAGGTCGGAAATGGAAAGACATTCATAAATCCTTGCGGGTTGCCAAGCACCCATAGGATTGTGGGAATGTTTTGATAACTGCAAGTGTGAGGATCCACTGTAAGTTACTTTTTTTTAGTGCCATTGTACTGAATTGAATGGTTGCTAAATGAATTGTTGTAAATCAAGGACTATCTGTGTATAGTTTGTCTCATTTGTCTTTATAGCAATAGACTTATATGCCACTTGACAGTACTTTACAACCCTCTGTAAGCCGTTTATAGAGTCAGCATATTGCTCCCAACATTTTACCCATCTCGGAAGGATGGAAAGCTGAGTCAACCTTGAGCCGGTCAGGATTGAACTCCTGGCAGTGAGCAGTGGATTAGCCTGCAATACTGCATTCTAACCACTGCGCCACCACAGCTCTATAGGAAGAACATGAAGACTGTTTGCATGATACAGTACAATTGTACATTGAGAAATGCTGTATTGATGTTAACAGATACAATGATTATTGTTCATTTGGTGTTGTTGCTATAGATCAGGGGTGTCCAACCTTGGCAACTTTAAGACTTGTGGACTTCAACTCCCAGAATTCCTCAGCCAGCTTTGCTGGCTGAGGAATTCTGGGAGTTGAAGTCCACAAGTCTTAAAGTTGCCAAGGTTGGACACCCCTGCTATAGATCATATTATGCTATTTGCTTGGCCTGTAAATCACTCAAGCACCATGCAGATGGTGGGAAATGAGATATATTGCTGCTGTTATTAGTACTGCTATCACTAATAATAATAAACTAGATTTGCAGACTGTTCCTTCCTAGGTTTTTCTCATCTAATACAGAGTGGAAAGTACTTCTTCGCTGAACAACAACAATAGTGCAAAAATATTCAAACAAAATAGTGATGTTCTCACAGAGAGTCATATGATGCAAATAAGAGTAATGAGGTTTTGATTATGGCTGTGACTGCCATCTTGGCTTCTAAATTAGAATCTAAATCACAGGTGTCAAACTTGATCGTGTCATGTGACATATCGTGACATTTTTTTTTTTTGGCCTTTATGGAACCAGCGTGGGCATGGCCTGCATGTGATGCCAGTTTGACAGGCCTGATCTAGATCAATGTTTTTCAAACTTGGCGACTTTAAGCTGTGTGGACTTCAACTCCCAGAATTCCCCAGCCAGATCAAAAACATTGATCTAGAACAGGGGTGTCAAACTCAAAGCCCGCAGGCTGGATCCGGCCCAAGGAGCCATCCTGGTCTACCCAATGCGAAGAGGAAAGTTTGGCCCAGTCTACCCAGTGCCAAAAACGTAGGCCAACATAGCTTTGACCCGGTCTACCTGGAGCAAAGAGGAAACATGACAGCAGTTTTTGAGAGTGGCATCAAGCTGGCCACACCTACCTAGTTGTCCACACCCAACCAGTCACCCCCCTTCCAAAGTCAACCCCAGCCCTGATGTGGCCCTCAATGAAATTGAGTTTGATACCCCTGATCTAGAATAAAAAATATAAATGAAATGCAGAAAGAACTCTGGCTATACCTAGGTGAGGTCCTGTTTATAGGCCCAAGATTGGCTCCTGTATAGTATTCTAATTGGGGATACAATTTCCTGGAAAAAAAATTAACTCTTCCCCCCACCCTCTGATGCCTCTCCTTTCCCCAACAACAAATAACCTGCATTGGCAGATCCAACTTTTAATTGCTTTGTTTATTGTCAGCTGCTTTGGGGCGAGATGAGTCAACGGGGTAATTTCCAAAGAAGCTTTGCCCCACGGGCACACTTTCATCCACCAACAACTCTTGATGAAGTCCCACCTTTAAGACTCTGCTCTTGTTATGACATGTCCTATGGCCGAGGTAGAATCTTCAAGAGAGGCCGAAAACAGGACTTTAAAAGCTTCAAGGAGCCGGCAGTCAAATGAAAATGTGGCAGTTTTTCAGCCTTCCTGTCTGAATAATAACCCCTGATTGGTGGCATGGCCTGATGTAAGTTTCTTTGCTCTAGGATAATATTTCTTAAAGTTGGAAAGCTTAAGATGCATGGACTTCAACTCCCAGATTCCTCTAGCTGGCATGTATAGATTTTAACTCCGAGAATGCCCTAGCCAACACATGTAGCACAACTCCCAGAATTTCCCAGTAGGCATGCTGGGTAGAGAATTCCGGGAGTTGAAGTCCACACAACTTAAAATCACTAAGCCTAAGAAACACTTTTAGGTGTTTTTGGAGACTTATGAAAAATAAACGAAGAGAAAACCTATATATCTATATATCTGAAGCAATCATGTAACTTGAAGATTTTAGGTAAGAGGGAACTGCTTTTGATTTCTGTTTCTCTTGGTTTTCATTATTTTGCAAAGTCCTCAAGCATGATTCTACACACTGTTAATTTCCTCTTTATTTTTTAAAAAATTATACATTAGACAGTTATTTATTTTTTATGCTATTTCTCATCGACACATTCACAAATTCAAAGAGATGCCAAGTAGACATGTTTTCCTAAAACGGAAACCCTTCGACGTCTAATCTTACCTGAAATATCAATTCTTTATTTTTCCATAACCATGCGCTTGACTAAATGCACTTTTGTACATTGTTTTCATTAACATTGCACCTTTGTGCATACTTTTCCCTAACACACATAATAATAATAAAAAAGGAAATGTGTGTTTTAAAAGTTAAACTACATTTCCAATGTCTGCACTAACTTGAAGAGGTGAACCTTTATTTTATGGGCATGGTAAGAAGCGGAGCCATGGGTCCTTGTGTGTGTGGGAGCATTCCCCAAAGTTGGGCCCTGGGATTGCACAGCTGGATCTAATTTGGTCGAGTTTAGAGACAATTTCGTTTATTGGCACCAGGCCAATCTTGGCCCCAGGTTTACGGCCACCAGGCTAGAAAGCAGGAGATGGTGAGTTCTCGTCCTGCCTTAGCCATGAAAGCCGGCTGGGCGACCCATCCAGTCCCTCTCTGGCAGACCAACCCACTCCACAGGGTTGTTGTGTGGAAAATAGAAAGGGAAAGGTACATTTGCAGGGGTAGGCTTCACAAATTTCAGCAACGGGTGCTCTGCCCAGTGGCTGGGTGGGCATGGTCATAGTGGGGTGGCCTGCACCACGGTGGGGGGAGGGGGTTTGCCCTCCCCAGGCTCTGGAGTCTCTCTGGAAGCCGGAAATGGGCCCACTTCTGGCCTTCCCGCACTTCCAGGAGGCCTGTTTTTCCCCCTCCCAGAGCCTCCGCACGCTTCCTGAACTTACCTGCATCCAAAACGGGCCACATGGGGGCTCCTGGGAGGAGAGGGGTGGGTGGGGCAGGGCCAGCCAGGAGTGGGATTTGGGGGTTCTCCGTATTGCACAGAATCTTAGCTAGAGGCTCTGCCGAACCCCCGCGAACCCCCAGCAGCCCAACCCTGTAATATTTGATATGTTTGCCCCCTGGAGTTGTTTGCCAAAATAATAAAGGTGGGATATACATACATACATACATACATGCATCCATACACACATAGATACGTAGGATCTTGACTTTCTTGGCCAGCCTCCCTCCGCAGACACAGGGGGACAAAGAATCCGATGAGCAGACCCCTTGGAGAACAGTGAGCAAAAGCCAGAGGGAGCGTTATTTGAAGCTGGAGTCGCTTGACCTGGCCTTTGTATCTTCCTGCAGCTAATCGTGGGTGAAAACGGAGCTTAACTTGGCCCTTGTTTCGGGATCTTCACACTGCGCAGCGTTGCGAGACAAAAGGCCCAGCTTGTCAACGGAGTCCTTTGAATGAAGCCTAACCCCTCATCAAATTCAGCCTGTCAATAAAAATCAAGCATGAAGGCTAAGCTTCCTTTTAGCGGCACGAACAAGTTTTCACAAGACTGTTTATCCACCCAATTTAGAACGACACTTAAAGTCTCTAATCCCAACAGGCATGAAAGTGATCAGACCCAAAGCAGGTGTATTGTTCTTTACACACTTACATATACACACGCACAGCTTGTAAGGCAGTTGAGTGTCCATTGGGCGCCCTAGGGAACGGGGCAGCTGTAGTCTGAATTCTTCTACGAAGCCTCTCCTCCTCCTCCTTCTTCTTCTCATTTTGTTTTCTTTTTTTGCATCCAACTTTCTGCCCAGCCAGTTCAGCCTATTTTCCTTTATTTTCCTTTAAAAACAATTTTTTTTTTTTAAGGAAACAAGATGGGGATGGTTTTTTTTAAATGAGGCTGAGCAAAATACTCAACAATGGAGTAAGACAAAGGGAAGTTCAGGGTTGGCTCACTAATCCACAAACCCACGATAAGGAAGAGCAGCAAACTCTGGACCTGGCAGAATGGAAGGTACCAAAGGGACTGGAAGTTTAGGATATTCATTTGCCCTCCGGCATCTTCGGAATCGAGGCAGCGCTTCCTGCCCACGGAGGATAAGAGGTGCTGTTCTGCACTGGAAAGGAAAAAAAGAAATCATCTGCAATTTTAGCTTTCATCTGCTTGAAAACAGCACACGCTTATCACCCTACAGCCCATGTAAGAGAACAAATCAAGGCTAGCAGAAACGAATCGGCAATAAGGCAAAATTAGGCACACTTCTTGTAGCCGGAGGGGGGTATTTATAAACACACAGGCACATGTTGCTTTGTTTTGCCGAAGCGATTTTCATCAGCTCTAAAAGGGAGCAAGAAGAGAGTCTCGAACGACAGGGCAAAGAAAGGGAATCCCTCAAAATGAAAGTTTTTCCGTCTCTCTGTAACTTTTTGCAGGACACCTGAAACAATATTTCTTCTTTGAGTACAGGTAGTCCTCCCTTTACAGTCACTTACTGACTATTTGAAGTTATAATGGATCCCCCAAAGTACCTACAACTCTGCATACACACCCTGTGGTGTCACAAATTTGGGGTTCAATTGTGGCCATCAGTCAAGGACTGCCTATAGTGCCCTGTACAGGAAAAGAGCCACTTCTTTTGTCTTCCAATGAGGGTGAAGATACTTGCGTATTCACTTGGTTTGAATTAAAAATTGCCTCGTTATTTACACTGTTTTTTTAAAAAAGAGGAGACTGTTTGCTGTACCATAGTAAAATTCATCAATCTTGATTACTTATTTCTGGAAATATGTGAAGTTTAGTTGGTTGAATTTGAATGTTCGTTTAAAGTTTGCAGCAAAAATTGCTTGTTATCTTGATGCACATTTCTGCCTATCTAAGCTTTTTTTGTTTGAAGTTTGCAAAAATGGTTTCCCAATTACCTATTATTATTATTTGGGGGGGGTTGATATAAGGCATTCTGAAACAGTAATAAAGACGGAATAAAAACTGATAGCTCTGTAGACCTAGGATATTTATTTATTTATTTGATTTTTATTCCGCCTTTATTACTTTATAAGTAATTCAGGGTAGCGAAAATGCCCAGTCTTTCTCCTATTTTCCCCACAACCACAATCCTTTGAGGTGAATTGGACTGAGAGAAACTGACTGGCTCAAAGTCACCCAGTTGACTTTCATGGCTAAGGCAGGACTAGAACTCACAGCCTCCTGATTGCTAGTCTGATGCCTTAACCACCAGACCAAATTGCGTCTGTACTTTTATCTATTCTCTATATACCTTCCTTTCCAGGTTTTGCTAAACAGAATTGTGCAATTCATAGAATTGTGAATTTGGAGTGAAATCTGCACGGCTGGCTTGAGTTTTGACTTGAAAAATGCAGAGTTAAGTAAGATTGCATTCATGGGCAAACTAAACCCAGTTCCCTCCCATCCCTTCTGAAAGCCACCTTCAATGGTTAGAGTTCATCCGGGAAAGCTACCAGGGAGAATAAGTGCAACCAGCCTTTAGAGTCAAGCTAAGCCTCTATCGCTGGACCATTGTGCTGCTTTTTTTGTTGTTGTTGTTTTAAGTTGAAGATTGCAGCTTCTACTTTCTCGCTCCAACAAGATGCTTTCCTTGCAAAGCTGAGCTGAGCTTTTTCCAAACCGAAATCTGCTCTCTTGTCTCCCATCAGCCTTAAGGCACTTTGACACCCTGGAAAGACCTACTGGGTGTTTGTTTTCAGAATTTGGGTGAGTCTGTTCTCCACCCAGAGAGTGACCAAGAGGCCTAATCTGCTCTCTTTTTAATTGATTCAACCCGCTCTCGCTCCCCCCACCCCTCTTTTTATCCTCAGGCGATGAGAATGGGGAGCTACAGCCCGAAAAAGATTAGCACCCTTTAGTTAACAGATCAGACAGGCTTGCTTCCTCCCCCCAGCCTTTCTCCCCTGCTCTAGCAAGGCAGAGAAATAACACTAATCTCATTAAGGCACAGAAAGGGAACCTTCAGTGTATTAATAATGGGAAAGGACAATTATGAATCTCTGGCTTCTGAGGTGGAAATGGGGAACGAGGGATCACAGATTTGTCGAAGGGCTCGCATTGGTTGTGGGGAAGGGAGGGAGATTTTGAGGTGAGCCAGGGTGTGGTATGGATTTAAAAAGCCCCACTTCCTTTGCAAAGTAAACTCCCAATGCCAGACCCCACCGTGCAGAATTTCAAATGGCTGTTTACATGAAATTGGTGCATTGGTATCACTGTTGTGTGTTCCAAAAGCTGTATGTTTTCTAGATTTGGTGTGTTCTGGTAAGAGACACTTGGGTGATAATATTTTTTTAAATTGGAGCTAGTCAGCCTGCCAATCCACCCACCTACCCATCCACCAACCAACCTACCTAAGCTTCAAGTCTTTATGACTATAGGAAGTCCTTATACCCATTCATTTAGTAATAGCACCGACTTATTTTTCACACTTAGGGCCTGTTGCAGCATCCCCGTGGCCATTTGATCAAAATTCAGATGCCTGGCAACTGGCATGTATTTATTTGCAGTGTCCTGGAGTTGTTGATCACCTTTTGCAACCTTCTGACAATCAAAATCAAAGGGGAAGGCAGATTCATTTAACAACCATGTAACTAACTTGGTTACTGACAACTGCAGTGATTTACTGAACAACTGTGGCAAGAAAGGTTATAAAAGGGGGCAACATTCACTTAACAACTGTCTTGCTTAGGAATGAAAACTTTTGGCTCAATTATGGTCACAGGCAAAATTTCAGAAAACCAGTGAGAAGCATAGGGGGTGAAAGTAAACAGAACCTGCTTTTTTTCTTTGTCAGTTTCTCTTCTCTTTCTCACCCTCACCCTCTCCTTCTCTTTTCCTCTCTCACCCTTTTTCTCCCATCCCCTCAGTTTATAAAAGAAGAATAGAATAGAAAAAGCCCTCCCTCCTTAAAGGAGATAGGAAAGGAGGGAGTGCCATGTTAAGCAATAATTTTTATTTGGAACTGATCAGAGAATAAATAGAGAATGTCTCACATGGTTTCAGAAATCCATTTGTTGAAAAACCTGTGAAAGTTGTCTCTCAAACTACCCAGGAATCATGTATGATAGATCATTTCAATTTCCTGCTAAGTTTCCTTGCAGGCTTCATGTCTCTGCCTGTGTTTCAAAAATACATTCTGCATAAAACCGAGCTGTATTGCATCGCAAGGATCTTTGATATATTGGCCAACTTCAAAGGAGGAGCCGTCACACAAAGCCTTCACTGGCAGCCAGCGTGATTCATGGTTCTTCCACACGCAATCTCCATCTCACACAGGGCTTGTCAAAACAAATCACCCCACAACATTGGAGCCTTCAGTCAGAGTTTAGGTTTGCCTGCATACATAATGTATTGTTGATGTCAATTCAGTCGCATCCGACTCAACCGATTCGGTGGGTCAGATCTCTCCACGTTTGCCAATTTTGCACTCCTTCTTTGAGTTGTTCTAGGTTCTGGCTGGTGTCAGCTTTGATGGTGTCCAGCCATCATGTTCTTTGGTGGCTTGGTTTCCTTTTACAACTAACTCTTTCAAACATAATTGCTTTCTCCAGTGAATTTCCCCGCATGACGTAGCCAAAGTAAATGAGATTCAGTTTCGTGATTTTATATTATTCACTACGACATGCAAAGAAATTCTCCTGTATGGTTTTCCCACTAATTCTCTCTTGCTGGGAAGAACAAGTTAAGTTTGGACATTTTGCTTTCAGAGGGAAAGAGATTTGCAGGAAAAAAAGCTTCTGGACGTAATGAGATGTTCTTGCATTCATGAGTGACACACTGGGGCCAAGAGCTGTTTGTCTCTTTGTGTTATTTTTCTCACTGTAGAATCCTCTTCCTGGGGGTCTTCACTGAGGTTGGCTTCCCACAATTAATAACATCTCAAGGAAAGATATAGAAATGTGGGGGCAGCAAAAAAAGGCTTTGGAGAAATGAGAAGATGTACCACAGTAGACAACCTCACAATGACATTGTCATGTAAACCATTTACAGAGAAATGTATTCTCAGAAGGTATGAATCAGTGGTGGGATTCAAATTTTTTTACTACCAGTTCTGTGGTCATCGCCTGGTGGGCATGGCATGGCAATCTCCAGAATAGATGGGGTGGGGCCAATCAGAGGTGGGATTTGCCGGTTCTCCAAACTACTCAAAGTTTCCGCTACCGGTTCTCCAGAATTGGTTGAATGCTGGTTGAATTGGTTGAACCTGTTGAATGCTGCCTCTGGTGTGAATGTATCCTTAACACTCACACCTTCTGAGAATACAGGTAGTGCTTGACTTACAACCATTCATTTAGTGACTGATCATAGTCACAATGGCATTTTAAAAAGTGATTTACAACCAGTACTTGCACTTAGTAACATGGTTGTTAAGTGAATCTGGCTTCCCCATTGACTTTTGTTTGTCAGAAGGTTGCAAAAGATGATCACATAACCCTGGGACACAGCAAAGGTCATAAATGTGATCCTGCTGCCATTTTGATCATGTATCTATGGGGATATTGCAACAATCATAAGTGTGAAGAACAGTCATAAGTCTCTCTTCTCAGTGCTATTGTAACTTTGAACGCTCACTAAATGAATGGTTGTAAGTTGAGGAGTACCTATACTGATTTCCCTTGTCCCACCACCGGGGTGGGATTCAATTTTTTTAACAACCAGTTCTGTGGGTGTGGCTTAGTTGGTGGGCATGGCTTGGTGGTCATGTGACTGGGTGGACATTTCTTGGTGGTCATCTTATTGGCTGGGTGTGGCCAACTCAACATCACTCACATCGAGGCATGCATCTTCCCGCCTGGCCTCTCATGACTGTGGGGATGCTGCAACTGTCATAAGTGTGAAAAACGGTCATAAGTCACTTTTTTCAGTGCCATTGTAACTTTGAATGGTCACTCCACACAAGCAAAGTACCAGCAAAGGAGGGGGGAAAAACTCCAGAGACATTCCAGAGACAGGAAGTCTAGTCCTGCCAAGAATGCAATAAGGGTTAACGGAGAGGCAGTTTCTGTAAGCAACACCAGAATGTTTCCTTCCTGCCTTCCTTACAGGATTAGGCCAGTAATTTCTTCTAACAACCGGTTCTCCGAACTGCTTAGAAGGTTAACAACCGGTTCTAGCGAATAGGTGCGAACTGGTAGAATCCCACCCCTGTCCACTACCATGGTAAATTTGAGCAAAAAATAAATCTGCACGTTTCCTAAATGAGGACTCACCACATCTATTGGACTACAATTCCTATCATTCACAATCAGCATAGCTATGGGAAGACAACAGGAGCATCTGGAGCAGGGTAAAAATAAGATGATTAAGCTGAACCATGTGAGCACAGCAGTGGTGGGATTCAAATTTTTTTACTACCGGTTCTGTGGGTGTGGCTTGGTGGGAGTGGCAGGGGAAGGATACTGTAAAATCTCCAGTCAGAGGTGGGATTTGCCGGTTCTCCGAACTACTCAAAATCTCTGCTACCGGTTCTCCAGAACTGGTCAGAACCTGCTGAATGCCACCTCTGGAGCACAGCCTGTCTCCACTGTTTTGACTGATTCCTGCAGATCTTCTGGAGGACAAGAGGCTAGAAAACTCACCTAGAATATTGGGGGATAGGGGAAGTCTTAGAAATTTGGGGTGGGGGTGGGTGGGTAGGGCAGCTGAGGGAAGAAAACCCAGAGAAGGGAGGATGGGTCCACAGCGCCTCTCCCTCTAGGCCTAACCTAATCATGATCTCTCTGCATTAATACTCTACCTACCACAGCACGCTTTTAAATAAAATATGCAAAGATTTCTCAAATTATTTCCTCAGGGCCTAGCACACTTCCTATCTTCTCTCGTGCATGTTAATCTGAAAAATGTAAATGCCAAAAGAAATACACACACCAGCAATCTGTTGAGATATGCCTATTTATTATGTTATTTCCCCGCCCCTCCTTGAAAGCATGCCCCCCCCCCCCCATTTCTTACATAAAAATAGATTTTAAAAATCTGGTTAAAAGCAGAAAATGTTCTGTTTTGTTATCTTGCTCCAGTTCTCTGCCTATATTTTGAGGAAATGGTATTTTCTTGTGCGCATGTGAGTATGCATTGGTACCCATTTGTACCCATTTCTTATAACCAACAGAACAGATCGCAAAATGCCACAGCTCCTTCTCTTAGAGACAAAACATTGTGTTGCATCAATCAGCCCTCAGCAGAAATACTTCACTTCAGACCTCAAACCTAGACTAATTTCTCTAACACTGTTTATGGGTTTGCAGATTTCAAGAACTAGGAAAATGGTTTATTTCCTTCCCAGCTTTGCACACGTTTGCTAAAAAGCATCAAACTAGATTTCCCTCCCTGGTTCTGTGCAGGTCATTACAGTTTCCATGTTTTATGGTCAGGACTCATTCCAAGTGTTGGGAGTTGTAGTCCAGCTGGGCTGCAGGGTATCTGTGCTTAAAAATCTGTACATGTTAGCCAGCCCCAAATAAGTCAGGGTTTACTTAACACCATTTCTCGCAACACCAATACGGAACCCAAGGTAATCACTGAGCACTTTCCTGTTTCTTGACTTGGTTTTAGTAGATTTTAATGGTAAAACATTATCAATAAAAGCTTATTGCCTGCCTGCCTGCCTGTCTGCCTGCCTATCTATCTATCTATCTATCTATCTATCTATCTATCTATCTATCTATCTATTAAGCAAATATATATGGCTGCCCAACTCACAGATACGTGATTTCGGGAGGAGTAAAACTTTAAAAATCCACATCATAAAAACTGTACCCTTCTCCCACGGCAGTGGCAACATAATCAAGCCAACCACTTGATCATCTCCTTCTCCATCACCTCCTTAGCTTTTCAGAAAAGCTACAAGGTGGGTACCAATCATACCCCCATAGGAATGATGCTCCATAGGGAAGGGGCCACCACCAAGAAGGTTCTTTTTCATGGTCCCAACCAGAGATATCTTCCTAACAGATGAGATCTGCAACGTACCCTGATGGGCTGGGTAGTATAATCAGGGAGAGAGACAGTGGTGGGATTCAGCCAGTTCACACCAGTTCGGGAGAACCAGTTGCTAACTTTCTGAGCAGTTTGGTGAACTGGTTGTTGGAAGAAATCATTAGGGCAGAGAACCGGTTGTTAAATTATTTGAATCCCACCACTAGAGAGAAATCAAATCTCTGTCTCTCTATCTGTTTTCTGTCAGTCTAGTCTAGCCTAGCAGTACTATGCTAAGGAATTCTGGGTAATTTTCTCCTGGCTATATTGAAATGCTTCCTACGATCCTTGAATTTGCCAAAAAGTACCCTTTCTGACCCAGACATGGCCAGCAAGTGGTACCATCCTTTCAGTATCAATGTGGGACAAGCGAGGAGTGAATTCCTTCAGTTTTGCTTCTCTTCCCACTGAGAGTCATCAGTGAAAGAATGACCAACAATCACTCTCCCTATATGATGGGGGCAAGGCTAGGCAGGAGTCTGGGGTGAACATTTAGCTACCTTGCAACTTGGCAAAGTAATAACTTGGTGTCAGTGTGGAGCGGGTCCATGCCTGTGAGATGCCAGATGGGCTTTCTCTGAACACGGCATGAGAGATGGTGGAGAGGCTCAAATGAATAGAGCTAGACAGCAGACATAAACAGTCAAGAGATAGAAAGAAAGTCAACTGGGAATTTATCTTGTGAAATGCTAATGTGAAATGGCTAAGCTGCAAGAAATGCAATCCCTTCTATAATCCCTTTTAGGACTGATGATGTTACCTAGTTTGGTGATGAAATGTCTTCAAGAAAACCATCATGCTTAGAAAGCACCAAGAACCCCCAAATGTGGAAAGAAGCATTTTAAATTATTCAGAGTGATGCCCCCTTAATATCCTCACTAAAAATGAGGGCTGGAAATCTCCAGATTTTTTTTTATTTATCCTGGTTTAGCATTAAAAAAGTCCTTCCTGACATCACAGATGTTTTTGCTTCCTCGATCTTGGCCAGCTGATTGGGTTTCAAGCGTGGGTCTCACACTTTTTTGAAAGAGTGATAATCTACATCCAAAATAGAGCCTGCCTGAAAGCGTTGGAAGGATGAAAGGATGCAGGATGAGCCGGGGGTTCTCCTTCCTGCTTCATCCCCCTTCACACTCAGGCTGAAAGGAGAAACACAGGTCTTGGCAATTCAAACTCTTCATTTTGGCTCCTTTGTGTCCTGGAATGGTTGCAAGGATTCCACAAAAGTATCGTGATAGGAAAGAGACACTCAAGAGGAATATACATAAGTGGAATTGTCTGAGATTTTAGGTATAAGAGACCCAAGATAGCTAAGAGGTTCAGAGGAGTAGAGAGATGGCCTTGAAAATGGAGAAAGTTGGCCTGGATTTTTGTTGTTTTTAATTTTTGTTAATTCATTCAATTTTGTAGCTTTAATGCGATTTTATATGTTGTTTTAACTTTTGATTGGGAGCTACCCAGAGTTGGCTAGGAGATGGGCGGCTAAATAAATGTTTTAAATAAAGCAATCTAGAACTAAGGAGACATTTCCTGACAGTGAGAACAATTAATCAGAAGAACTACTTGCCTTCAGAAGCTATGAGTGCTCCACCACTGGAGGTTTGAAGAAGAGATTGAATAGCCATTTGTCTGGAATGGTATCTCCTGCTTTGACAGGGCTTGGACCACTAGAAGACCTCCAAGGTCCCTTCCAATTCTGTTATTTTCTGTATTCTGTAAATAAAAAAGTTCAATAACTTGTATATAAGCATCAACATAGCCTGGACTTATAAGTGGGGTTAAGGAATAAACCCCAGATTGTCCATCTGAATTCTCTTTGGTATAAAAGAATGGAGAGAAACATCTGCCCAGGCTGTTGTTGTACCCTGTAACAATAAAGTTGAGAGCCAACAGTTCCTGTGGTATCTCTTTCCTGACTTGGTCAATTTCCTTGGAAGGCACCCCACTGCATCTTCCACCCCATGACCGAGGGCGGGCGCGGGCACACAGATCACATCTACAGCAAGACATATGTTGCCAGAAAGGTAAAAAAACTGTAAAACTGGAACAGCTAAATAAAAATTTAAGCTATCTTTACATAGTAAGCTAGGATGCTATAAAGTTAACGTATTCATGCAATGCTGTATAGAACATATTCATGCAATGGTGAGATAGATAGATGATAGATAGATAGATAGATAGATAGATAGATAGATAGATAGATAGATAGATAGATACCCTGTTTCTCCAACAATATGGCCTCCCCCAATAGGAAGTCCCAGCATGTTTTATAGGCATGAAATGAAATTAAGCCCCTCCCCCCAAATTAAGGCCTATATTAAAACATGCAAAATGGGGGGAATGGTGGGGGGGCTT
The DNA here is from genome assembly GCF_049901735.1 of Notechis scutatus. Lineage (NCBI taxonomy): Eukaryota > Metazoa > Chordata > Lepidosauria > Squamata > Elapidae > Notechis > Notechis scutatus. The sequence continues at coordinate 8,636,376 of NC_142016.1, forward strand.
GCCATTAGGAAGTACTTTTGTTGCACACCTGGATATGGTGCTGCCTGCATTGACCCCGATACGAAGTGCCCCACCAACGCCGAGGTCAATATCCAAGCCGTCGCCGCCCGCCCGAAGATGCAAGGGGGGAGGGGAATTAAGTCACCCCCGAAAAGACGGCCTAGCCATTTTTTCGGGGCTCAAAAAAAAAAAAAGACCTGGCCTTATTATATGAGAAACACGGTAGATAGATTTATCTATCCTCTTTCTATCCTACCACAATCACAGAATTAATATTCTGTTTTTTTTCAGAAAGTGGAAAATGACTCACTCTTATTCCCAAATGTCAGTTGCTCATTTTCCTCCGAACATTTAGTGGCTTTCAAAACTGAAATTTTAAAATCAGAATAGTAGAGTCATATATTTCTTTCAATCTGAAATTTGGGTGGCCTGTGTATCTGTGGTTGTTAGGTGCAAATAATCAGGAGCATTTATTGAGTTCAAAGCACAGAAGAGTTTATTATTGTTACCTATATACAGTATAATAATTTAGTCAACTAACAGTCAAAGCTAAAGTGGCCCTAGATAATGGTCAATGGAATTCAAGGGGTTGGTCTCTTGTGGCAATGCAATAACTCCAATCTGATGACATGCTTAACTCCACCTTCCAGCTCGGCCTGTTTTTCTACAGTGGTATGGCAAAGTCAAAGTTAATGCAGATTTTAAATGTAATGTTAGGCATGTCGTGTTGAGAATATGAAATAGATACAAATTCAGGTTGTGCTCAGAAACACTTTTCTGGCTCTCAGCACAAAATGCATTTTACAGATGAGAAATAATAAGCAAATACAAATGCGAACTTTTTTGGGGGAAACTAGAATTTTGTCATGGAGAATACAAAATAAAATCAAGAGAAGAACTGATAGCAGAGAGGCATAGTTGCCTATGCTTTTCTTATTTAGAGAGCCATGGTGGCTGAGTGGTTAGAATCAGTAGTGGTATACTACCAGTTTGGCCCAGTTCAGCCAAATCGGTAGCAAAAATTACCTGGAAATAAAGCCGATGATCAGCTGAGAGGAGGAAAAAAGCCTCAGCTGAGAGACTAAAGAAGAGAAAAGCACAGGATCTGCTGTCCCACCCACCCTTCACTTTTTTCTTCTTTCCCCTCTCAGCAGGCCTCAGCTGGTGTGTGGAAAGCTGTGTGCGCACGCGGTCACCAAATCAGTAATGGAACAGGTAGGACCCCACTGCTGGTTACAATGCAGTATTACAGGCTAATTGTCCTGACTGCCAGTAGTTCGATTCTGACCAGTTCAAGGTTGACTCAGCCTTCCATCCTTTGGAGGTTGGTAAAATGAGGACCCAGATGGTTGGGGGCAAAAGGCTGACTCTAAATCACTCAGCGAGGGCTGTAAAGCAATACATAAGTCTAAGTGCTATTGCTATTGTTAGGAAAAAAAAGATTAAAGTAGACCAAAGAGTTTATGGTTTTGAACATTGTAAGGTGGAGTTCAAAATGCAGTTGTGTACAAATGAAGAACACGTAATTGCTCAAATGCATAAATCTCTACTGAAGTATGAAACAGAAGAACAAGTGAAATAATGTATGATAAACTGGGCTAAAAAAAATTGTGTATATACAGATGAAACAATGGGACAGTAGGCAGTGTTTCTCAACCTTAGCAGATTTAAGAGGTGTGGGTTTCAATTCCCAGAATTCCCCAAACAGACCACTAGCTGGGGGATTATGGGAGTTAAAAATCCACACATCTTAAAATTGTTAAGGTTGAGAAACACTGCAATAGAACCCCACAATAATGCAGCATTTTAGTCTCTGCCCAATCATTACCTATGAAAACAAAGTTGTTGACCAATGCTATTCTTCCGATTACTTTCTTATAACTCTTTGCTATTCATTTTTGCTTTGTTTTTTTCTTCTTTACACATTGGACAATTTGTGCAATCCAACATCTCAACAATGACAGTAACTCTTTAAAGGGGGAGAGATGGGGGGAAAGCACATTCTTCTTTAATGCACTTTTTTTTCTTGCTAAAAGATGTCTGCAAGGGGAACTGCCAGTCTGAAAAATGATCCTTGCTTTCTCCCATTTTCATTTTCCTTCTAGCTTGTGATAATCTGTTCAGGTAAAAAAAAAAAAAAACACCACAGGCACATTCATTAAATCTTTGTCTTTGACACCTCAGCTGTTATCAGCCCTGGGCTCCCTCCATTCCTTGTTTTCCTCATTTCTTTCTCTCTCCTTTTCTTTAAAAATTCCTTCCTTCGTTCCTTCCCTTCCATTTCTAGCTTTGCCTGATCAGCAAACAGGAAGGCTGATGGAGAGGGGAAATTTGCAGCTGGTGCCAATAGATCATCTGGATTTTCAGTCATTTGTGTATCAAATGTTGTATGCAGCTCATTGTGTTGGCAAGCAAGAAGACGTTTATCAGCAAAAAGAAAGGGAAAATGAAAGGGAAAGTATATTTACATAGGATTGGCAAAGACCGATTTATCAGTAGAAATGAAATTTAAAGAGAAATAATTGCTTAATTTACACAGAAACACAACTCTTTTCAAATTAGGGACCACAAATCTATAGGGTTGTTAATAGCTACAGTGATGCATACAATCATTATTAGCAAGGAGAATCCTTTATTTCAGAAAGCTATCCTTTACATTTATTTCATTACTAGCTTGATACCTGTGCTTTGCTACGAAACTATGTGGTTGGGCTTAGTTTTGGGGGAGGAAAATAAGGGGGGGGATTCTACTTCTGCCTACCAGCATCCATCGGTATTCATCTGCCTAGCATCCTGTCAGTGTGTGAGAGAGTTGAGGGCTGTTTGGAAACTGAAGCAGTATTTGCTGTGTGAGCAAGAAGGAGACAGCAAGGAGCCTGGGCGTGGCTTAGCTCAACTATTCTATACTAAAGCTGCTTGGTGCTGTGAAACTGAACCTCCTCTCCTCTGCTTGTGTTTTGCATTTGGAACAGATTTCTTTTCAGGGGGGGAGGGGGAGTAGAACTCCGTAGCATCAGTGTGTGTTAATAATAACAATATATGAAATATTAATGCTCTGATGGTCATTTTGAAAAATCCTTTCTTAGTGAGCACCTAGAAGCCAAGAGGAACATACGTGCCAAATTTCAAGTTTGTAGGCTTTATGGTTCTGGAGATTTCGTGATGATGCATGAGTGGTATTTCACTTTTATATATATACAGTATATATTTAAATTCTTGGTTTTGCACATGAATTTTCTTTTGTAAAGCAGAGTTCAACAAAATAAACATTTTTTTTTGTATCCTCATGAACTTCTAACAGATTTGCCCCCTTCTCAGGTTTGTCCTTTATTTCTCCCCCAAGAAAATATGGTCATTGTAGTTGTAGACCTGTGATGGCGAACCTATGGCATGCATGCCACAGGTGGCACACAGAGCCATTTGTGTGGGCACGCGAGCCCCAGCCAAACTTACCTCCACTGCGCATGCATGCGCCTCCCAGCTGATTTTCGTCCCATTTGATGCCATTTTCGGCCTCCCGAGGCTCAAGGGAAGCCTGTGCAGCCTCAGGAGGCCCAAAAACGGGCCTTCTGGAAATACCGGAAGTGCCTAAACGGGCCCATTTTCAGCCTCCTGAGGCTCCCGAGGCTTCCCTTGAGCCTCTGGGAGAGTGAAAACAGCCTTCCCTGAGCTCCAGAGGCCCCCCGGAGGCTGAAAATGGGCACTTCCGGTATTTCCAGAAGGCCAATTTTTTGCCCTCCTGAGACTACAGAGGCTTTCCTCTCGCCTTGGGAGGGCGAAAATGGTCTCAAACGGGGCCGAAAATCAGCTGGGAGGCACGCACATATGCAGTGCAGGTAAGGGGGCAGGGGTGTTGCATGCGCATGTGAAGGGGGCGGGGCGCATTGCATTGTTGGTGCCGGCACAAATGCGCATGTGTGCGCTTTTGGCACGCCACCACAAAAAGGTTTGCCGTCACTGTTATAGACCATCTCTGTGACAGCTGTCTGAATCTCATAGCACTTGCTCCAACTTGTCTTCCTGAACATGCTTTCCCTGCTTTTATGATCTTGGTAGTCCTCGACTTACAACCTTTCACTTAGTGACTTGTTCAAACAAAGTTACAATGGCCCTGGAAAAAGCGACATGGCCATTTTTCACATGACCCCTGCAGCCTCCCCATGGTCATGTGATCGAAATTCAGATGCTTGGCAACTGGTTCATGCCCTGGGATCCTGGGATCATGTTTTGAGAGCTTCTGACGAGCCAAGTCCGCGGGGAAGCAGGATTCACTTAAAAACTGTCACTAACTTAACAACTGAAGTGATTCACTTAACAACGGTGGCAAAAAAGGTCATAAAATGGGGCAAAACTCACTTAACAACCATCTCACTTAGCAACATAAATTTTAGGCTCAATTGTGGCCGCAGGTCGAGGACTACCTGTACTAGAAACAAGGAGATTTATAAACAGGGAAACTCAAAGGAGAATATTAATAGCATTGTGAAATTGACTAGATTGAATTGTACGATGAAACAACTTAAAGAGGAAAGTAACCATATGGGAAGCTTGTGGATGCACCGTATATGTACACACTGGCATAAAGAATTCTTTTGTTATTCCTTAATTGCGTCTCTTCTCACACCCACACACCTCACACCCACAGGGTTCCCCGCTGAGTGTCACTTTTCAAGATATCAAACATTCTGGGAGAGGCTGTTGTTTATCAGGGGTGTGATACAGGGGTCGGCTGCTGGGGTTTGCAGGGGTTCAGGAGAGCCCCTAGCTAAGATTCTGTGCAGTTCACAGAACCCCCAAATCCCACTTCTGGCTGGCCCCACCCTGCCCACCCCTTCCCTGTCAGGAGTCCCCACTGTTAAGTCGCGGGACAAAGAGACTGGAGACCAGTGTGACTTTCAGCTCTTTATTTAGTTCTTAAAATCTGCTCAAATTGCGGAGCCACGGCAGCCTCTTTTATAGCGGCTGCTCGCAGCTCACAGCCAATGACGGCTCCTTGGATCTCCCGCCGTCCAGGCGGACCAATCACCAGGTAGCCATACGGACCAATCAGAGTAGGGCAAACGGCCCAATCAGCAAGCAGTATCCGAGAACCCATCAGAACACAGTATTACAAGTATGTTAATACAGAACACCCACGTGGCCTGTTTTGGATGCAAGTGCAGGCAGGGCCCACACAGAGACTCGGGGACAGTGAAAAATGGGCTTCCTGGAAGTTCGGGGATGCAGGAAATGGGCCTGTTTTCTGCTTCCAGAAAGCCTCCGGAGCCTGGGGAGGCCATTTTCACCCTCCCAGAGGGTCAAGGAAAGCCTACGGAGCCCAGGGAGGGCAAAAACGCCCCCCCACGTGGTGCAGGAGGCCAACTGGGCCACACCCACCCAGCAACTGGGCAGAGAACCCTTGGCTAAAATGTTTGAAGCCCATCCCTTGGTGTGAAGCAAAGCAGGCCTAGAAAAAGAGGAGGCTTTTTTAAGAATTCCAGAGAGAGAGAAAGCTGTTTTCGGTAGGGCCTTTTTTTAAATAAAGAAAGTGGACTAATGGAAGAGTAAGACAGCGTCTAATATAGCAGACAATCTCCAAAGTACCCCCGTTTCCCATCATCCTTCCCCAAACCGGCAGGGTCAGAAGGAAGAAGCCACTTGACAAGTAATATTTTAATCTCTCTCTTTGTTTTACCTCTACCTTTCTTAGCGTGGGGGTAGAGACTCCCAACTGCAGGCTCAACTGAATGGCTCATCTGAATGACAGAGATTGGACCAAGGTCACCCGTGGATCTGAGCAGGATGCTTAGCTTCAAAAAGGGCTATCAGACCAGAGTTCCAAAAATCCAGATGGTCGGTAGAGGACAGCAAAGAATCAAAGAGCAAAACCCTCATTCCCTTCTAGGATGCTGATGTTATCTAGTTGGGTTATGAATTGTCTGCAAGAAAGTAACCAAGCTGAGAGAGCACCAAGGATCCCACAATCAGACTTTGCTAGATCGATGCATCTATCTGACTGGATAGCTGCAATCTAGACCTAGTAAGTCCTAGTCTGCAATCAACAGATCTCTCAATATTGCAAAGGCCAATCCGTCTAGCCTTCAATGTGGTTGTTTGTAAAATCAAAGCAGAGCCTTGAAGCATCTTAGAAAGTAAGTTTCATCTTATGGAAATCTTACAATCTGCCTTCTTGTTCCTCTTGAAGTTCAGCTTAGCTTGTTTTGGTCATCCTCGGTTCCTCACCTAAGCCGACTTCCTCTCTTTCCATACTCAACTTACACCTGCATTGCTTCATTGTAAAAATCAAGCCTGCAATTGTAGGTGAGGGCCAGTGATGACATCAGTGGAGTAGCATTGTGCTTTCTTAAATGATTCGCTTTCAGAGAACTAATTCTCATGTCATTCTGTTGGGCAACGGATTTTGCATACTTGTCATAGAAATCTAGCATGGGAAAGAGATTTTTTTTTAGGAATGCCAAATTTAGTTTGCACATTCAGTGTATACTATCATTGTTTGGATTCACACAGCATTCTAGTCTAGCACAAATGTAATAGTGCAGGATGTTACAAAAACTCAACCGGTTATCTTAGCATATGATATAAATTAGGCTATCTTAATAAGTCACATGTTGCTCTTGGTGAGGGAAAAGGAGCAAAGCCATTGGATTTCACATGTGTGAACCGAGCCTCACTGTTCTGAATTAGGGAGTGCTAAACATTTTTTTGATGCTAACTTAATTGCAAAACCAGTGAAGGACCTAGGGTGTCTTGCATGGATTTTCCCAATAGGGCAATTGGTCCATAGAGTATAAAATCTTCTGGTTGTGGGAGGAGAGTCGGTTTGGTTTAGTGATTATGACATCAATCTAGAAACCAGGAGGTGGTGAGTTCTAATCTCACTTTTAGGCATGAAAACCAGTGGGTAACTTTGGTCCAATCACCAGGAGATGGTGAGCTTTAGTCCTGCCTTAGATATGGGAGCTAGCTGAGTGACTTTGGGCCAATCCCTCTCTCAGCCCACCTCACCCCACAGGGTTGTTGTTGTTGTTGTTGTTGTTGTTGTTGTTGTGGGGAATAAAGGAGGAGGAAAGAGTATTAGGTGTGTTTACCACCTTGAGTGATTTTTTTTTTAAAGTAATAGTCAGAATAAAAACAAAACCAGCAACATCAGCGTGGAGATATACCCAGCTGGCATGGGAAGGCCTCTTGGAACTTTCTAGCAAGACTGCCTGGTGACCCACAATTCATGGCAGAACATTTGGGGGGGTGGGTAGACCTTGGGAGGTGAAACCATCTCTCTGCCCTGAGATGATGTGAATTCCTGCCGAGTTTTGTTCACAGGAGAGGCACCACCGCCCCGTGCCCTGCTCTGAATTAATTATCTGCTGACACGATTTCGCTTCTTTGTGTTATTTTAATTAACAGAGCCCTCCTTCGAGCAAGCCAGCTGTCATATAAATTGTAAAACTGTCAGTGTGTACAGGAACTTAACTGGGATGGTTCCTCCACCTCCCTGTTTGAAAAAGCATGGCGTAAATGGGGAGTGCGCCTCCCCTCTTCCCCGTTTATAAACTTTAAGTAAAGTGTCATTGGGGGTTGTGTGGGAAAAGGAAGCAGACAGACAGACAGACAGACAGATAGATGATATAGATATAGATATATAGATATATACATACAGTATATAAGCGAAATACCACTCACACATCATCACAAAATCTCCAGAACCGTAGGATTTTTTGAAATGACCATCAGAGCATTAGTATTTCGTATAACATTATTAACACACTCTGATGCTAAGGAGTTCTACTCTCCCTCCCTACCTGAAAAGAAATCTCTCCCAAATGCAAAACCAAGCAGAGGAGTTTCAGTTTCAGTTTTAGTTTCACAGCACCAAGGAGCTGTAGTACAGAACAGTTGAGTAAAGCCACACCCAGGCTCCTTACTGTCTCCTTTTTGCTCACACAGCAAATGCGGCTTCCGTTTCCAAACAGCTGTCAATTCTCTCACACACTGACAGGACGCTAGCCAGATGAATACCGATGGATGCTGGTAGGCAGAAGTAGAATCCCCCCCCTTATTTTCCTCCCCCAAAACTAAGCCCAACCACATAGTTTCATAGCGAAGCACAGGTATCGAGCTAGTAATAAAATAAAAGTGACTCCTTTTAAGTCATGGTTGCTCAACCTCAGCAGTGTGAAGAGACATGGACTGCAATTCCCTGAATTCCCCAATTAATTGTTGCAGTCCTCACCTCTTCTCCTTGCTAAGGTTGAGAAACACTGCTCTAGGTTGTTGGGGAAGGGCCATAATTTAATAGAAAGACACTAGGCCTCCCAGAAAGAGGATCCAGGGAACAAGTGATGAGAAGAATCTTCATCTCTTGGAAACTAAATAAAATATACCCTCCCCCACATTCAAGCGCAACTCCCAGAAGTCTCTTTAGTAGCATATTCATTGCCAAGAATTCTAGGAATTGAGGTTCGTGTATCTGAAATGCCAAGCTTGAAAAAAATCTAAACAACTACTGTAATTGCACTGGTTGTCAGAATACTTCCATGTGCAGTTCAGAGTGATACCTTTTATGACACGGGGCCTGATTATTTGGGGGCCTGCCTTTTCCTGATTACATCTATCTACCCATCCCATTAGAGATAAAAATAAAATAAAACAAAGTGTAAGGGAAGAAAAATGCTATGCGTGTACAAGATATATTTTGGAATGTATTATATTTGGCATCACCCTTAGTTCCAAAGGCCACACACACAAAAAATCAGTCCAATTAGATTTGGTGAGGAAAGCAGTCCTTTCTCTGCCCTAAAGCCAAAACATGCCTAATTCACAATGTTATTTTGTGTCATGGTATTCTTATACACATTTAGGTTCAGGAACACTTTTACTCAATGTTTTTAGACTTGAAGGACCTTCAAGAGCTGATGCTTTCTGACCATCGCAAAGAGCTAGACCTGCAAATGTCTGCCCTATATTGAAATAAAAAAAATGTTTTCCTTGGATGATTTCAAATATGTCCATATGGGGAGGATCAATTGTGGTATTTCAGTTAAGCGGAATCATATGTTTTTGTTTAAAGGCAGCAGATGCAGACTAAGTGTTGTGTGTGTGTGTGTGTGTGTGTGTGTGTATCAGAATACCACATGGTTGAAGTTCAGGCAAGGATACGTAGACACTTTTTTTTCACATTCTATTGTGTTTTTGATTCCTGCCGTTCTGATATAGAATTTGATTCCATGTTTCTGTCTATAAGAACAGGACATTTATGGTAGTTGCACTAAAGAAACGCTTCACACCAATTCTGTGTTGCCCAAAATGATGTTTCTACTGCTGTCATTTCTGGATTGTAATTGGACAAAAGACAACACAAATACAGAAGAGGCAATAAGATCCTGATGTGATTCCCAGTTGTAGGATGAATAGGACAACACATAGTTTATCTAGCCCAGCTCTTTTCCCCCATAGCGGCCAGCTACATACCTTTGGGAAACTGACAGCGAGTCATGAGTATCAATTCCTTGACAAATTGAATGAAAAGGCATTTTGCAGAGGTATTTTTTTGTTAGAGATCCTATGCAGCTACAATAATTAAATGCCATTGATATAATTATGCTTTTGGAATCTGTCTTAATGATATCAGTGGGCACCAATGTCTTGTGAGTATTTACTATATCTTTTTTAAAAATAACGTTTAGATGCTACCTTTGCTCTGACAGCTGATGGGAAAGTTCCCTATTTCTTTTATTATAGGCTGGCAGAGAGAAAGTGACGTGCCCCAACTCACAAAGGGTGCTCTTTAATTAAATAAGGATTTAAACTTGGGTTTCCTAGTGCAACATCTTAACCAGCTCAACACCTTTCAACCAAATTTATCCTTCAGTAACTTAAAATTATTGGTGTGAGTCTTATCCCCTTGGGCACCTGAGAATTTACGTTTGCTATTTTTCATGGGACAACCCTTCAGTCTTCTTCTCTTGATTAATGTGCTCATTTCCATTCCATTTTCGTCTCCTCTGAAGGTGTGCAGCTCTATTTAAGGCCAATTCAGAGGCTACCTGATCCTGAAGCAACATCACAGTTCAGGTCTTGAGAAACTTTGAGTGGTGCTGTCCAAGGTGCTGCTGTTTTCTGAACTCTGTCTTGGCAGAATCTGGACCAGTGGTCCTTAGCCTCAGCTACTTTAAGATGGGTGGACTTTAACTCCCAGCATTCCCCAGCCAGTATTTCAACTCCCACCATTCCCCAGCTACTTCACCCATCTTAAAGTAGCTGAGGTTAAGAAATACTGATCTAGACTGTGCCCACACCTTCTAGTTTTTGTTGGCATAACAATACAGTATTTGTTCTTTAAACCTCTTCTATCTTTTCTCCATGTCACTGATGCCAAGATAAATACCTAATCTTTATATCTTTATAGGAAAAGTAATGCAGCAGGAGTCATTTTAATAATTCAACCAGCAATACAAGAGAGAGAGGGGGGCGGAGGGAGAGACAGAGAGACAGAGAGATAGAGACAGAGAGAGACAGAGAGAAACCTGCACAGCAGGAAGTGGCATGTCCAAGGTAAGTATTACTCTGTGCTTTTTGGAAAACCTACATATCTATAACAAAATGTACCCAACTTTTTTTGCCTATTGTTGAGAGACAAACAATACCATTCTTATGATGCAAATCCAAATTAAGGATCTGATAGCCATACCGGCAACTTCTTAACTTCAAATTCTTGCACATGTTTGGGCCTGCAGTTGGAAGTAAAGTATAATTCTTTCTTTGCAAGGCAACCTGCATTCAGAGACTGTGATGGAGCAATTAACTTCCTGCTGGCCTTCTTTAGTGCCTCTGTTCTTTTTAGCTTCTGGGCCATTTCCTCCATCTTTTTCTGCAAATTGGACATGGCAGATTTTGTGCAAGTGATGAGAACAATAAAATGAAAAGGGGGGGGGGGGTAGGTAGAGAGACCATGAATGCATCGCAGGAAAGAGACAGGACATGAAATACAAACATGCCCCTGAATATGGATGGGCACTAAGACAGGATTTTCAGATTGCAGAGGTGGAAACCAAGAAAGTTGAAGGCTGTAGCTGAAGATGTTGGCACCAAGGGTGGGAGGGAATCATAATTCATCTGCAACTAAAGAAATGAAATCCAGTCTTTCCTCTTGAAGCTAAATCTGCAAGGCAGTTATGGCCAACTACAACCCCACCACCTCTCAAAGTGAAAAATATCAGAGTGGCTAATGGCTAGAAGGTACAACGAAATCTATCAAATATACATATTTTAACAAGGATTTAAAAGAGGTGTTATGCAAAGCTACTCAGCCAAGATCAAGCTGTTCTTCCTCGTCTTCTCTTCTGAGTGGTGACTCTTCCTGGGCTGATTGTGGGTCTACATCCTGCCTAATTTAATAATATAATTACTGTTGAGCTAGACACCAGGAGAACACGAGTTCTTCTCCTGCCTTAGGCATGAAGGCAACTGGGTGACCTTGGGGCAGTCGCTCTCTCTCATCTCGAGGAGGGAGGGAATGAATGGCAAGCCATTTCTGATATCTTGGCAAGAAAACTGCAGGGATTAATCCAGGCAAACACCAGGACTCGACATGGACTCAAAGGCAATAATTATTGCCTAAATAAACTCAACAGTAGTGCCTGTGAGAGGGATCTAAGTGTCCTGGTGGACAACCACACAACTGTGAGCCAGCAGTGTGGTACAGCCAATGCAGTCCTAGGGCACTGATTTATTCTCCAAAGCACCTGAGGGCAGGACAAGAAGCAATAGGTGGAAGGTGGTCAGAGGGAGATCCAGCCTGGAAATAAGGAGGGATTTCTTGACCTGATTAATCAGTGGAACAGCTTGCCTCTTGCAGTTGTGGGTGCTCCATTGCTGGAGGTTTCCAAGAAAAAGACCAGATAACCATTTTTCCAGGATGGTATATGGAGTCCTGCCCTGAGCAAGGGATTGTCCTTGGAAAAGCCCCAAGGTCCCCTTCCATCCTTATGATTCTAATATTATTGAACATAAGAATAAAAATTGATTAAACACCTGGCAGGATTCCCTAGAACAGTGGTCTCCAACCTTTCCAGCTTAGTGGCCTGGTTGGGGAAGGGAGAGGGGACGGTTCCGTGTGAGTGGCCAGTGTGCGCACTCACCACTTGCACAAACGAAGCTTCACGTGTGAGTGCGCTCACTCGCTGCTTGCGCAAATAGAGCTCTCGCCTACGTGTGCTCACCCGCTGCTTGTGCAGCCTGGTTCCAAATGAGCTATGGCTCGGTAGTGGGCTGGGAGACCCCTCAGGGCGTGGGATTCAAAAATTTTTAACAACCGGTTCTGTGGGCGTGGCTAGGTGGGCGTGGCCCAGTGATTGAGTGGGCGTGGCTTCTTCTTCTTTTTTGCAGCACCTCCCCATTTATTTATTTTTTTGCCTCCTGGGCCTCAGACAAGACTCCTAGGGGAGGGGGGACGTTTTTGCTCCCAGAAGGCTTCCCTGGGGCCCAGGAAGGCAAAAAACAGAGCGCAGGGGGGCACACACAACCTCCCCCACGTGCCCCTTTTTGCCCCCTGGGCCTCAGGGAATCCAGTAAGACAGGGAGATCCCAGTACAGCTGATCATTGGAACAGCTGATTGCTGGGAGGGGAAAAAAAGAAATGCCTTAAGGAGTGACTGGGCAGGGGAGAACGCAGTCAGCGATGTCGCACATGCTCAGTAAGGACTGACTGGGCAGGGAAGGGGGGGGAGGGCGGAGAGGGGTAGGGCCAGTTGGTCCAAACTGGTAGAATCCCACCCCTGGGACCCCTGCCCCAGAAGAGATTTTCTAGATTGTTTGCTTCTTCTATAGCATAGCCCTATACATGGTTCAAGGTAGGATCACGGGCTACAGGGAGAAACAATGTGACATTATATGCGATAAGTTTCTTAATCACGTGGGGATATATCCAAACAGAAGCATAGTTTATTTTAGGATATGAAGCTGCCATCCCATTATCTGGGCTTCTCCTCTCCATTCCCCTCTGCCCTCCCTGTCATCTCAGGTTGAGCTGGCAAGCCCAAGGCCGAAAGGGCAGGAAGGCTGAAACATCACATCTATTTTCAAGGAAAAGATCCTTGTTATCTTTGGGAAGTGTCCACATCAGCTTAAAACATCCTTGGCAATGCCTTAGAGCTGGATTGAACCCAGCTGTTTGCCATACCAAAGCAATGTTCTTGCTCCTCGGGGTCCATCCTTCATCTTTGACCCCCATCTGGTTGCTGAGGCAAAGCTTTAATGTAGTGAAGCTTCTAATTAACAAGATTTGAAAGTTAATCGTGATGATCTTTCAATCTCATTTAGATCTTTCAGTTAGAGCAAGGCATTCTTGATGAGTTGCTAGGAAGGTAGTGTTTATCTGTGTAGAACGTGGCACGAGGGTCTGTTAGGACTCAATTTGAAAGCCCTAGATATCCTTTCAGATAATTAGCAAGTCTCAAGACTTATACTTTTCTACGTATTTTTTATAAAAAAAATTAAATCAACACCTATTTAGCTAAAGTAAAAAATTTGCACACATCTAACCTTCTCCAAAATATCTAAATCTAATATTTGAGACCTGGAATTCTTCATCTTCTCAGATCTTGTTTTCTCTTATTCCTTTATGTATGCTGAATGTTATATTATTTCTAATAATATAAAAGGTGCAAGGCAACATTTTGCATTTTATTGAGGAACTTATCCTCCTCGGTATAGGAACTCATCCTGCTACCTATGAATAAAGAGGAATGGAAGTTTTAAGAACTCGCCACACAAATGGTTTATTTGGAAATCTGTGTCAACTTAACAGTGCTAATTTTTTGAATATCGATTCTACTGCACTAGCTCAGGAGTTCTGCCCTCTGAGGCTGGATGAGTTCATTTTTGCTTTCTTGAAGTTCAACATTATGTAATTTTTTGTTAGCTATTAATCTTTCAGACTCTTTGAACTGATATTAATTTTACTGCTATTCTTATTAATTAATTTTGATTTTAGTTTTGCATGACTGATATTTTATTTTTTCTGTAAAGTGTCCAGAAAAGGAATTTGTAAAATATAGCAGCAAAGGATTATAGGGACTGGATAGGAAAGTTGTAAGTTGTCACAAATGTCAATATATAAATGCACGGTTGAAGCCCTGCCTCTTTTTAACATGTGCTACATCCATGACACATATAAAAAGGGCAGTCATGGCTACCATCTTGATGTTTTTTTACTTTCTCTCCATAATGTCCCTGATGCTGAACATTGACGGCCACTGAAGATTTAACATGCTTTTTTTCATGAATTCCCACTGGGAATTTTTTGGCAATTCAGGGGCAGGTGCAGAGGCTGCCCCTACCCTTCTCTTGCCATTTTCTGTGTGTTTTGTTCTTTTTCTTTTTCCATTACTATTAAATAATAAATATTAACAAAAGAGTGATGGCATTCTAAATGAAGTGAGTTTTTAAAAATATATTTTTAAGAAAAGAATTCCAGCTGGGAAACACTTTTGTTTAATTTAATATGAAACTTAGGCTGCATATTACCAATTGGAAGTAGAAGCTGCTACTTCAAGAACAAAAGTGGTAAAAACAAACAAACCAACTGAGCATTTCTCTAGTGTATTAAATTAGAGTTTCTCTAATTTCCATCCATATTGCTTTGGAATAATCCAGTGCAATGTTAGGTGAGGGTCAAACAGACAGCAAAATGGTCCTAGAGTACTTTTGCTACAAAATACAAGTCTTGTCATATCTTCCTGAGACATCACTCCAGATTATACTGAAAATGATATGATCAATGTAATAATATTGTTGGATTGTCCCTAATTAGTTCCTCTCTAATTATATTATGTACCTCGGAGAAATCTTTTAAACACGCACGGCGTTGTCTGAAGGGCTTTGTGCTTTGGACAGCTAGAAAGTGAAACGGAAAAAGGAAATGTGTGGGATATTTGGAAACTTGGGGAATTCCCCCTCCCCCAATCTGACAGTGTGGTGCAAATTATTGGATAGTGCCCAGTTGAAGAATAAAATGATATATCGCAGGTAAAGGTAACCAAAAAGATTCCAAAGCTTGTTTTTAAATAGCAAATGTTTTAGCAAGCTGCCTAGCAGCCTTTTCTCCCAGGCAGGGTGTCCATGGTACAGATCAAAAAGGGCAAGATGGCAGCTACAATTCTGGAACTAAAGCTTGGTCCCCTTTTTATGTATGCCATATGTTAAAAAAGAGGAGGGGCATGGCTTCTACCACACTGTTGTTTTCTATACAGCCCAAGTATTTGGCCCTGACATTGATGGTGAGGCAATGCAAGGCCAGATTCAAAGGGTAGGTGTGACTGGGTGATCTTAGCCCTGCCTCTTTTTAACATGTGCCACACCTATCCCAGGTAGGGTTTGATTTCTTGTGTCTGGCTCCTTCCACATCCCTGACTGGCCCTATTCCACATCTCCTAGAACAGTGGTCCCCAACCTTTTTTGTACCACGGCCCAGTACAAAATGATCCACGGATCCATGGACCGGTACCGGCATCAGCACACACGACCAAGGCAAGGCGAGCCGAGCGACCGGCCAGCCAGCCATCCCCTGCTTCTCCCCGCCACCTTCAACTCCTCCTTTGTACCTTCTCGCGGTCGATGGGCTTTTCGGGCTCTTTCTTAATCTCCTCCTGAGTAACGCGAGACTCCACCGCCATCGGGATGGCTCTTCGTTCGAAGCCACCACCCCCCTTCGACGAAACTACGGCGCGAGGATTCCTTCAGCACCCAAACGCTGCTTTCCAACCAACGATCGACAAGCTCACCCGGAAGCACTTTCTCAAGCGCCGTCGAAACAAGATGGCGGTGCCCAAGCAAACATTCTTTGCGGCCCGGTATAAAACAATCCACGGACCGGTACCGGTCCGGGGCCTGGTGGTTGGGGACCACTGTCCTAGAAGGTAGATATTCTTAATATATACATAATCATATTTAATTAAATTATCTAGGAAGGAACCCGAAGTTGGGTTATAAATAACGTCTTTGCTACACCCAAGTAATAATTTTAAATCATTTTAGCTAAAAATAATTCCCAGAAAGATCATAAAAATGTAGTGATGTAAACAGAAATTTACAAACTTTTGCTTACTTCTAGATGTAATCAAATGACTGGATTCATGTTAAGATAAAACTAATCAGCTTTGTATTTTTCAGTCTCTGAGATCTGGGATGCGCTCCTAATCTGTAGCTTTAGCCTGCCCTTTTAAGGAGTAAACTTAACCAGGCTAAATTCAATATTATCCTCGTTATGAGATGACTTCAGAAAAACATTAACCTGGTGCAATAAGGCAGCTGTTTTCAGAATTCATATTTTGGATATTTTGAAATGTGCTTGAGGGGGTTTTGGTTTTGTTTTAAATTAAATGCACCCATTTTATTATTAATGCAAATAATGAAATATTGGGAGAAATCGTGAATCTCAGTGCCTAATTATTTTCTTGTACTGAGAGGATAGAAATCCAAGTTTTCCAATATCGTTGCAGGCTGATTATCTACAATAGGAAATTATATCAGCCTTTTTTTTCTCCCATCTTAGTGAAATGTGGGGGGGGGGGAAGGCTAGAATAATAATTAAAAGATGCCTAGAAACGCTCTTGGAAGAGCATAAATTCTGAAGATGAAAGTAAATTATTAAAATAATTAAATACTTCAAGTTGACAAGCAGAAGCAGAATCTTGCCAACGGACATTTGTCGGTAATTAGTTAATTAATCCTAACACAAATTATAAGCCATAACAAACCAGTCAGGCTGAACACAGCCGGCTGTTCAGAATTAAACTTAGGAGAGGAGAAAAAGAGAGGGAGAAAGAAAAGAAAAAAGAAAAAGTTTGCAAGTTTCTGGCTAATGGAATGAAGGTATTGTGATGTACCCATTTTTTATTAAGTGTGAGGCGGAAAATGAATTCCTGGAGAGGAATCACAGTGGTCATTTTATTTCATTAATTCTTATTTATTTAATTTGCATACCACCAAATCCAGTTGTATTCTTGCTAGGTCATACAAGGACCATTAAAATTTCCACAATTTAACATTACAATATCAACAATCAATGTCTGCAGTAATTCTGTAATACAAGAAGACTCAGAATCATCAAAAACAATAAACAGCCACATAAATGCTCTCATACAATAATTAAACTAACAATGATAATTAATTTAATGACCTCAATAACATCCACCCAGAACAATCTCATGATTACACGATACTCATCATTATTTCAGCATATTGGAAACAGCCTGTGCTCCAAACACTTACAAAGATCTTTGCACCTGAAGATTTATGGCCAAGCTACACATTATACACAAGCTTGTGTTCAGCAGGGGAAACATGCTGAACACTTAAAAAAAAGATACACAAAGACTTTTGGTTCTATTCAGTCCATAAAACTTGGACTGTCTGTGGCTCTCAAACATCTCAGTGTCATTTTCAATTTACAAGTGATAGGATAGCAAAAATATACACAACTGGCCTCTAATTAATTCTAGTGCCATAGAATTGACACGAAACCAATCTGATCCCACCACAGTTGTCCTCAAGCCCAGTTGGGACCAGAATTGCCAGTGCTAAGCAATTGTAAAGTTGTGAAGTGAACCACACCTGATTTTACTGTCTTTATTTTTTTTCCCACCGTTGTTCAGTGAATCATTGCAGTTGTTAAATGAATCATGAGCTCATGGGGGATTCTGGGAGTTGAAGTCCACACGTCTTAAATTTGAAGAACCCTGTTCTGGATAAAAGCAGACCCTTTTTATGCTTTGCCAAGAAAATAACATGCCAAGAAAACAACTATGTGTCTTTGGAGTTTGCCAGGATTTGAGGCTGACTCTAAGGCACATTGGCCTCAGAGACTCTTTTTTTTTTTTCTGATAATGTACTTTATATTATATAAATCCCCCTGTAATTTAAAAACATTTGGCTTATTCCCAACAAAGCAAAAGTTCTGGTACATGTACCAGTGTGTTTGTGCATGGATGCACAAGTGTGTTTTTTAAGTGTTTTGTACAATGTGAGCTCTGACCTTCAGAACTCGAGCAGCCGGAAAATGTGGTTGCCCGAGGCTCTCACTTGTCACTGTGATGTCTGTCTTCCTTAATAATTTCAATCTGGATGACAGGGGGCCAGGCATTTTTTTTCTCTGAACGGATCTACTGCAAAACCTGTCAGATGGGATTTATCTCAAGTCCTGGTGTTTCCATCCATTCACATTCACAAGTGTTTGCATCCTGGCCTGCGGAACACGGTGGCTCCCCTTCCCACCTGAGGGGACCTTCTCAAGACCTTCCAAGACCTTTGGAATGGCCGTGGTTTTGTTCATGCACTCCTTGGGCACCTATGCAAAGGAATCAACACGTGGCACTCCTGGGTTTTCTCTGTCCTTCCTCACTTACAGAGCCAGTTAAAATCCATTTCAAAATGGACAGAGCAACAAAGGAGCATCCCCAAACTCTGATCTGCTGCCATCAAGGTCAACGGAGCCAATAACTCCTAAGAGTCTTTACAAAGGAGGATTTGTAAATCCAATCCAACCACAAAGCTCTGTGCGGAGAAGAGTTGGGATGCTTTGAGGCAGGTTTTTTTAAAAAATACAAGCAAATATATATATATGGAGAACAATACCAACAAATAAGAAAATATATCTTTATTGAGATGTGTACACTGTAGGTAGTCCTAAATTTTCAACCAACTCTTCAAAGTTACAAAAGCACTGAAACTTATGAAACCAGTCCTCACTGAATGTACAACTGAAGCAGCATCTCCAAAGTCATGTGATCGAAATTCAGGCGCTCGGCAATTGGTATGATGTATTTATGAAAGTTGCAGGGTTCCAGGGTCATGTGATCGCCACTTGTAGCCTTCCCAGCCAGCTTCCAACAAGCAAAGTCAATGGGGGAAGCTGGATTTGCTTAAGGATCACATGATTCTCTTAACAACTGCAGTGATTCACTTAACAACCGGGGTAAAAATGTCATAACATTGGGTGTGATTCACTTAATAACCACCTTGCTTAATGGAGGAAATTCAGGGTCCCAGCTGAGATCATAAATCAAAAACTACCTGTATAGTAGAGTTGTGTAATGGAGGCCTTAAGACAACTTTGTCAACTTTAAGACACGTGGACTGCAACTCCCAGAATTCTTGTGGATGTCAGTTGTGGAGATATGGGAATTGAACTCCATATATATTAAAGCTGACAAGGCTGAGAAACACGGGCTAAAGAGGTTGAATCTGGTTTCTATGGAAACACAATCTCTATCCAGCTAGAGAGCTTCCTGACGTCTTTAGACAAGTCATTCTTTCTTAGTTTAACTGGATTGTCCCTAGGGAAAGAATTACAGAATAAAAGATTTGGAAAGAAAATGAGGAGAAATGTCCAGTTCGTCTTGTGTTTCAATAGAAAGAATGAGGTATCAATGGTACTAATAAAATAAATAAAAGTTTCCCTGTTGCTATTTTTATATTATTGTTTTTTAAATTATTAGCTGTTTGTCAGCCACCCAGAGTTAAGTATATGGGGCAGCTATACACATTAAATAAATCAAATCAAAACATATCAAAATTAAATATACCATCCAATACCAACCCAATTAAAGATCAGCATAGAATAAAATAACGTAGAACAAAAACATTCTAAAGGAACATTTTAAACATGGCAAGAATATACTGTTACTGGTTAACTGTTAATAGGATGGAAAAAGTTTCAAAGAGCTGTAGCAATTGATAAACATTTTGTTAGAGGTTTATGAAGAGTGGTCACCCAGGGGAAGGTTGACAGCCTCATGGTCACAATAACAATTAAAACTATTAAAACTATTAACAATCTGGAGTATAACTGGGTTTTGGGATATCAATCCTAAAATATTGATAATGGTTTTTGCAGATATTATTTTGCACTTTTGAAAATCTTTTGCATTGTGCCTGAGATGGAATGTCTGCAAAAAACCTGAACAATATCTCAGTATTGATCTTCTGAAACCTAGAAAAACCTGTGTACTAAATACTGTATATAGTCTATAGTCCATTGCATTTTTCCCTTTCTTTTTCTTTCTTCTTTCTTTCTTTCTTTCTTTCTTTCTTTCTTTCTTTCTTTCTTTCTTTCTTTCTTTCTTTCTTTCTTTCTTTCTTTCTTTCTTTCTTTCTTTCTTTTCTTTCTTTCTTTCTTTTCTTTCTTCTTCCTTCCTTCCTTCCTTCCTTCCTTCCTTCCTTCCTTCGTTCCTTCCTTCCTTCCTTCCTTCCTTCCTTCCTTCCTTCCTTCCTTCCTTTCCTCTTTTCTTTCTTTCCCCCCTCTCTCTGCTGGCTGGATTTCCGCCTATCCTGAGCATCTAAGTGCAACCTCTCCCCACCTTGGTTAAGCTGGCATGTCTTGTCCAAACTGACAGTTGACGGAAGCTCTCTCTCTAAAGTGATCCCAGCGGTCTTGATATGATTGTTGCCTTTGCTAGCAAGTCCCTGAAAATAGATTGGAGTGCTAATCACTGCCATTGACACCACTGACAGAAGGACTCTTATCTATTTTCACCTGCAGTTGATTTTCCTCATTTTCAGGAAATACCATACATGGTCACCCTGCCTGGGAATTTCTAGAATTTCTTTCTTTCTTTCTTTCTTTCTTTCTTTCTTTCTTTCTTTCTTTCTTTCTTTCTTTCTTTCTTTCTTCTTTCTTTCTTTCTTTCTTTCTTTCTTTCTTTCATTCATTCATTCATAGTCCTCCATCCCATATATGTGTCTCTGAGCAGCTTACAAACAAAACAAATGTAAAAACAAAACACAATCACAAAACCACAATTGAATCATGAGAATAAAACTCAATATAAAATACATAAATGTTACAGACAAGGAAATCCCATTCATCAAAATAATCAGTGCAGCTACTTCATTGGTTCCACAATACCTCTGGTCCCCAAGCCTGTTGGCAAAGCCATGCAAAAAGCCAGAAGGACCAGGGCTAATCTAGAGAGATATTCCATATGCTAGGCCCCAAGGTAGAAATAGCTCTCCTCCTGAGCAGTGCCACTCCTTTGTAGAGGGGACCCACGATACACCTCTTGCAACTTGCAAGATTCTGTTACTGTAGCTTTACAGTTGTGGTCAAGGTAGTGTTTGTACTCGTGATTGGTGCCTCTTGTCCAGACCACCTTGAATGGCTGAAATCAATCCTACATGATTTAAAGTACTACTCCCCTACCTTATTTTTTAGTCTCCTGAAAACTAAGGGGATTCCTCCTGAAATGCTTTATTTATCCTGCACCCTTCAGGCACAGATTTTCTTTATCAAAATATTGTGTGTGTATTTATTTATTTATTTATTTTATTTGTAAAGCAATTATAAGATAACAGGTATAAGTATAAACATAGCTATGAATACATGAAATGGATACATATAAGAAAAAAAACAGTAGGACAGGGATGGTAGGCACGTTGGTGGGCTTATGCACACCCCCTACAGACCTCTTAGAAAAGGGGTGAGGTCAATAGTAGACAGTCTAAGGTTAAAGTTTTTGGGGTTTGGGGAAGAAACCACAGAGTCAGGTAGAGTATTCCAGACATTGACCACTCTGTTGCTGAAGTCGTATTTCCTGCAATCAAGTTTGGTGCAGTTTACCTTGAGTTTGTATCTATTGTGTGCTCTTGTACTGTTATGGTTGAAGCTGACAGGTAGGATATTGCAATGTATGATTTTATATACTATACTTAGATCGGACCGAAGGCAGTATAGTTCTAGGTTTTCTAGGTCTAGTATTTCAAGTCTGGTGGCATAAGGTATTCTGTAATGAGTAGAGGAGTGGAGAACTCTTCTTGTGAAATATTTCTGGACTTTCTCAACTGTGTTAATATCAGATGCATAATTTGGGTTCCAGACTGATGAGCTGTATTCAAGTATAGGTCTAGCAAATGTTTTGTATGCTCTAGTTAGTAGTGTGATATTACCAGAGAAAAAGCTACGTAGGATTAGGTTAACAACTCTTAATACCTTTTTGGCTATGTAGTTACAGTGGGCTCTAGCACTTAGATCATTAGAGATTACTCCAAGGTCCTTGACAGAGTTTGGATCATCAACAAGGTCTTGACTATTCAGCTTGTATTTTATTTTCTGATTTTTTTTTGCCAATATGTAAGACAGAGCATTTATTTGTTGAGATTTGAAGTTGCCATTTGTTTGACCATTCTGATACATAGTCGAGGTCTTTTTGAAGGGTAGCAGTATTATCTGTGGTGTTGAATAGCTTTACATCATCAGCGAAGAGAACACAGTTGCTCTTAATATGATCACAGAGGTCATTTATGTAGAGTATGAAGAGAGTTGGTCCTAGAACACTGCCTTGGGGGAACACACCACTGTTGACAGGTACAGAATTTGAAAGGACGCTCCCAATTTTGACCATTTGTTGTCTGTTTGACAGGAATGCTTCTATCCAATTATGCTGTCATGCCCCTGGTGGAGACTGACTCTGAGGAAGAGGAGGAACAGCCAACAGGGAGTGGGAGTGTGACTCCAGAGGTGGCGGAGGAGGCTGGGGAAGGGGAGAGGCCGGCTGAGCAGTCAGAGGAGGATCCAGGCCCATCCCCTATCCATCCTAGGTTATGCAGAGAGGAGAGGATCAGGGAAAAGTGAGGTCTACTCAAGAGGAGATTACCATGATCCTCCTCGTGGCTTGCAGGTGGGAGTTATGTAAATAAGTTTGCAACTGCGCAGTTAGAATTTGCAGGAGTCAATTTAGTGTTCACCTTGAAAGAGGTTTATCTTTGCTGGCGTTCTTCCCATGGACTTTTCTAGGTTATTTTCCTGGAGTTTATGATTAGTTGTATTGGCTTGCTTCGGAACTCTCATCAATGTGGTTTGTTTTGGTTTTCTGTTTGCCTCATTATTTACTTTTGTGACTTTAAACTGTGCCTAATAAAACAGTGAAGTTAAGTTGAAGGCCTTACCAGACTTTAATATATGTTTTGGGTTTTGGGTTATTTTGAGAGACTACAGGTCATCGCATATGCAGGTGTCCAGAGATACCATAAGATTTTAGTTTTAGGAGTAGTTTGTCGTGTATCAATCAAAGGCTTCACAGAAGTCTATGTAGATTGCATCTGTTGCTTTGCCCTGATCGAGTTGTGTAGTCTATATGTTTTTGCAGTGTAAGAGTTGCAGATTACAGGATAGTATTTTTCTGAAACCAAATTGTTTATTAGAGAGTAGGTTATTTGTCTCTAAGTGGAGGATAATGGATTGGTTAATAATTGTTTCCATGACTTTACAGGTGACGCAGCATAAAGAGATTGGTCTGTAATGTTCAACTAGGCTGGGGTCTCCCTTTTTGAAGATGGGAATGACTATGGCTTGTGACCATAGTTTTGGCAAGGAGCTGGTCCTGAAAGATTTTTCAGAGATTATGCTTAGAAGTTCAGCTATGGCAGTGGATAGCTTTTTAAAGAAGTAGGCACATATTCCGTCCGGTCCAATAGATAGAGATGGTTTTAGATTGCGTAGTTCTTTTTCAACATTGTCTTCTATAAAATCGATATGTATTAGATCATTGTAGTTGTCTGTGGTTCGACTAGGAAATACTGGGCATGATCCATTGCTGTTTACAAATACTGAGCCAAAGAATGTGTTAAAGAGGTTGGCTTTAATGGTGTCATCGTTGCAGTCTTTACCATTAAGTCCTTTCAGGGGTGGGATGGACCTTGAGTCTTTTAGTTTGTTGTTTACAAAATTGTAGAAAGCGTGGGTAGAATTGGTGCATAGAAGGTTTTCCTCTTGTTTAATGTGATAATTGGTGCATTCAGTCTTTATCTGGTGGCATAAATTTTTGTATCGGCTTTTGAAGTTGGCAATGTGACCAGATTTGTTTTTCCACCAAAGTGATTTCTTTTTGGATTGAAGCTTCCTTATTGTTATGGGTAATCTGCTTTTTCTGGTTTTTGGAGTTGTTATTGGTACATATAGTTTGATGACTCTTTTGACTTAAAGTAAAAATATGTTGTAATGGTCTTCTACAGTATTGCATCCAGTGAATAGAAGTTGCCAATCAAGAGATGAGAGATCATTGTCTATAAGATCATAGTTGCCTTTTTTGAAGTTATAATTGGGGATCCCGTCATTATGATGATTTTTGTGAGGACATATGTTGAGACAAAAGTCAATCATGTGTGGTCATGTTGTGGTCACTGTGTGGAAAAGAGTTCTTTAATTTGTATTCCATAAATTGAATTCAAACTATTGCAGAAGATGAGATCAAGGCAGTTGTTAAGTCTAGTATTGTTGGTTACTAGTTGTGTAGGCCAGTGTTTCTCACTTAAGCTTAGCAAAATATGTGGACTTCGATTCTCAGAATTCTCCAGTCAGCATTGTGGAAATGGAAATCTACTCATCTTAAAGTTGGCAAGGTTGGCTTAGAAGTTTTTCAGACGTTGCAAATAGCCTAATAGTTCAAACATTTAACGCAACCTTGTTTCTGTTTTGGTCTAATAATGCTTGTAGTCCAAATGTTGGCAATGGTATTTTCATTTCTGAAAGCTTTCAGGCATGAAATGTCACTGAGATCTTTGGCGTCTTTTATGCTGTCCCTTCTTTCCTAGCATAATAAGAAATTTTGAATGCGAATGTTCTGTTTGCATTCATACAGGAGCTGCAGGACAAAAGGTGGGAGAAAGTGTCCACAAAGCCAAAACGATGGTAGTATAAAAATGGTATGGTTGCATCTTGACTTCTTTGATGCTGTAGTGCAGGAGTCCCCAAACTTAGCAACAAAAGATTTGTGGACTTCAACTCCCAGAATTCTCCAGCCAGGTATAAGGACTTATAACGGCTATGCTGGCTGGAGAATTCTGGGAGTTGAAGTCCACAAGTCTTAAAGTTGCTAAGTTTGGGGACCTCTGCTGTAGTGTTATGTACGAATGACCCCTTGGGACACAGAAGAGCCATACATAGCCAGGGGAACAGGCAGAGCCAGCTGAGCCCACAGGAATTATAGGCCTGGGAAACATCTCAGAAGGGGACCCTCCCGAGTTTCTTGGCCTAGAAAAGTGAAGGGGCAGCCAGGTGCTTTCAGATGTTATTAAGGGAGGCGGAAGAGAAGCCGCTCTGGGCGTCACTAGAATAACAATTGAGGGAGGACAGAGAAGATCTGTCCACGTGACCTCCACGGGAACCATAGAGTCTAGGCCTGATCTCGCGGGACGTGCCCGTGACGTCACTTCTCCGCGCCGTGGCGCCCCGGCTTCTCGCTGTGTCACCGAGGCTCGCAATTCGGTTTCGGTTACTCGGGCGGCCATGGAGTACCTCATCGGCATCCAAGGGCCCGACTTCGTGCTGGTGGCCGCCGATACCATCGCGGCTTCCAGTATCGTTCACATGAAGCGCGGTCAGTCTCCGGGTTTTACTTAGGCGGGCGGCGGCGGCGCTGGGGACCGTTTGGATGACCCCCGTGTGGTCCCGTGGTGGGGTGGGTGGGGTGGGGGGTGAAGGCGAGCCAGGGTGCTGTTGAGGGCGTGGGGCCTCCTTTACGTTCCTCTCGCGGCCGTTTGCAAGACGACGCTCTTGGAAAGGGCCGGAGGATCGCGCTGGCTCCAGGAGGATCCAGTGGAAGTCGAAGGGGGAAAAATACGTTTTTGGATCCGAGCTCCTGGGAAGAAGCTGCCAGTTAGAGTAGGCTAAAACAGTGAGGGCCTGGCCTTTTCTAAATTCCTTTTTCTAAATTCCTGAATTCAAATGGGTTTTCAATTTCATTGTACACGTGTTGTGCACTGACAATAAACGTTTGATGGGTTGATAAATTCCCCTTCTCGCCTATTGATCCCAGAATGTATGAGAGGACATCGGTGACATTTCAAGAGGTTTGGAAAGTTGGTGGGGACACAGAGAGTTTGGTTTGGGGGAGCCTCGTAACAAAATGGAAGTCGGGGGGCGGGGACGGAACAAGAGGCAATAAATTTGTATGAAACTGATTGTTTTGTACTGGATTAAAACATCAAACTCTTTATTTATATAATAATTTATATGGCTGCCCAATTCAGTGACTCTTGGCGGCTTGCAGAGATTAAACCAATATAAAAATAAAATAAATAAAATAAAAATAAAATATAAAATAAAATAAAATAAAATAAAATAAAAAGCAAGAAACCGTCACCCCCTGGTGACAACAGTCAATCAAATAAGCTATTTGGTGGACTCCATGGCACACTGGGTTCCCCATTATTGTATTATTATTGGATTTCTGAAATATGTAGGACAATCTGGTGCACCTTACAGATAAATATTAACATAGTGGAGCATACTATGCTCTTGAGTGAAAATGTATGTGTGGGTCCACCCCCATATACTAAACTTGGTTACTAAATTGTGTTCTGGATTTGCCATGCAGTTTGCAGGGTGCAAAAGCACACTATATTAAGATATAAAAAGAAAAATTGTCAAGCTTTGCATGTTGTGCAAATAAAGCCATTAGGTTTGCAAGTGACTGGACTAAACATGTATGCATAGCTGTAGAATTAAGTTTTTTAAAATATTCTGTGATTGTATGTTTTCAATTGTATTTTTAAACATTTTTGTTAGCTCCCTTGAACATTTAATGCATTAAGCATATTGTAGAATTGTCAACAGATCGGTCATCTGCACCTTTGTTTTTAAATTTTAAATATTTTTACATTACAAAAGCTTAAATATCAATGGTTATTGGAGAACAAAAATCTAAACAAATTGGTTACTTTTTGGCTCTTCAGTCATAAGTAGGGCTTTCTAATTTTATTTCAGATAATGGAAAGTTAAACGCTGTGGAATTAATTGGAAGAATAATTATTCCCCTTCCTTTTTGTTTCTCAGTTTGAAAACTTCATACTTAAACCTTGACTTAAAACCAGTAACTTAGTGACTGTTCAAAATTATAACGGCACTTGAAAAAGTTATTTATGACTGTTTTTTTTCACACTTATGAACGTTGCAGCATCCCCATAGTCATGTAATGAAAATTTGGGCACTTGACAACTGGCATGTATTTAGGACGGTTACAGTGTCTTTTGACCTAATCATCTTTTGTGACCTTCTGATAAGCAAAGTCAATGAGGAAGACAGATTCACTTAACTGTGTTACTAACTTAACAACTGTAGTGATTCACTTAACTGTGGCAAGAAAGGTTGTAAAATGGAGCAAAACTCACTGATCTTGCTTAGTAGTGGAAATTTTGGGCTCAATTGTGGTCGTAACTCAAGGACTACCTGTATCTGATTAATCTTTTTTTCTGACACTGGTGCCTGTTCTTCTTTTCTTCCTCTGTAATGTTAAAGATCATGACAAGATGTTCAAGATGAGTGAGAAAATCTTGCTACTGTGTGTTGGGGAGGCTGGCGATACTGTACAATTTGCAGAATACATCCAGAAAAATGTCCAGCTTTATAAGATGAGGAATGGTGAGTGATGCAGCTGAGTCTCTATGAAAAGTAGCCAATAAGAAACGAGGGTTCCATACTACAACTGATCTAGGTGTTCATGTCTTCAAGTACTGTTCAGGGTAGGATTTCCTCCATTCATTCACATATTTATGTCCTTATCTCAGTTACTAGACACTTTTGTTTTTCCACCTGTGGTAAACAGTATTTAAGCTGAGTGCTAGAACTGCTGTTAGTTTCTTGTGCTTGTGCTCTTGGGAAGTTTCTTAGGTCCAGTTTGCATATTCAGATTTACAGGAGCGTATCTAATGAAAAGGGCTTTCATTAAAAATGCCTCTTATATTTGAAGTAAATACAACCACTCTGATTTCAGAAATTAATGTGAGAATAATAGCTTCAAGTATTCCCCATAACATAAATGGATTTTTTAAAATCCATCTTAATTTATTTGTGTATCATATGAGTGATACATTTTAGAAGTTCTATAAAGCAGTTGACATATTTGATTGACTATAATTATATGTTTGATAAGAATTTTCTCTTGACTTTATATAATTCTAGTTTATAGATTTCTAGCTTTGTCCCCATGTCTATACACAGTTTTTGTAAGCACAGAGTTTGAATACAAGCATAGATATATTTAGATATTGCAAGAGTATTTATTAATAAGGCTTCAGAGGTTTAGGGTACAAAACTGTTAGTCATTTTTCTGTGCATCCACTTGTTCACAAAAAAAATTGAAGTTGAAGCTATCTTATTTTAGTACTTATTGTTTTATACTATAAAATTTAGTTGAAGCAGTTGCTTCCAATGAGTCTAGAATGAATTTCCAGGTAGCTCTAAGACATGATTGTGTTACTGTTTTAACAATAGGATATGAGTTGTCTCCAACTGCTGCTGCCAACTTCACACGCCGAAATCTGGCTGATTACTTACGGAGCAGGGTAAGCCAGTCAGCTTTTATGGGCTGTTTAGGTTTGGAGGTATTGTGTGTTTTCCCCAAGTCTTATGGTAAGGGAATGTAATGGAACTTGCAGGTGTGTCAATTTCATCATTTCCTGATAAGATTATTTATATTTCATATTCCTAAATTGCCCATCTCCCTCACAAAGGGGCTGTGGATGGTGTACAACATAATGTAACCAATAAATAAAATATATAAACAGCAAAAATAAAATAAAAGTAGGATTAAAACTTAAAATTGTACAATAATGACAAACATCAAAAGAGGTGAAAATTCTAATGATGGTTATTACTGGGAAACAGTTCGTGATTCATGCTCTCTCTCTCCTTCAAGATAAAAGGTTAATCTGAAAACAATTTCAAGTATAGGAAGAAGTAGGGAGCATGTTAGGTCAGAAGTCAACTGCCCAATCTATTTAGAGATTCACTTTAGTTGGAGGATTTGTCCCCTTTTTCCCCCCCTCCACTTTTCCCATGCCCGGCCCTACATTGTTGGTGATCTTTCTATGAGGATAATTTCTGTGAATTATACAGGTGGCTGCCAAGGAAGAGGGTTCCTCCTGTAACTTTATCTTAAGATTCAACTGTTCATTTCTTGCAATTGTGTCACTGCTTGAAGGAAACTGTCTACAACCTGGTGCCTCCCCAATACATTGAATTTCAGTTTCCATAATCCAACAACCTGGGTAATTAAAACTGGCTTTAGTCTTTTAATATTCCATGATTCTTTGTAATAGCTATGGGTCATTTTCCAAACGACACTTCCTGCTTCAGTAGGATCCTGAGGATATTGCAGTTAAAAGTGGAAATTGACAACAAATAACTACCGTATGGCTGAGGTCATCTGTGAGAGATTGTGGGAAGACTTGAATGGTAACAGAAGGTATGTTAGATATTAACCACCAATTCCAGTTCCAGAGGGCACCACCTTAGAGAAGTTTGTGTGAACAGGATTAAGGTAACGAACGGATGGCCTATTTCAAATCAGATTGCTGTTTATAATCCAGTGTATTACGAATGGCTTCCCACCTGAGATCTGAGTGATCTTACCTTTTTCGCCTTCTCTTTAGCCTTGTGAAGGCCTGTCTCTCCTCTTGAGCATTGGAATAGTTGAACAGGCCGGCTGCTTAGTACCTGGGGAGAAGGGTATTCACTTGTTTTTTATGGATTGTTGTGAGCCTCCTAGAATAATAAGAGATAGGCAGCCTTATAATTTGTGTAAATAAATAGTTTGTAAGGAACCATAACAAAAAGTAAAGTCCGAGGTTTCTGTATACTTAAAGAAGCTGAACAAAAATGTATAAGTCTGGAATTTGGGTTTTGCCTCATTTATTCTGATGCGCTAATTGTTAGGAGTATGAGCCAAAATTGTCAAAATCAGGTTCTGGTTCAGGGACTGGTTCAGTACATTTATAGTTCTCAAAGCAAATGAGGTCTTTGTATGGGCTCTTTGATTAGCATGGGGCTAAAATGCAGCCATTGTAGTATTGGAGGATCCCAAGGCATAGTTGCCACAATTGAAATTGTGCTCTGAATACTAGAAACTATGGATAGTTCTAAACCAGTGTTACTCAAACTTGGCAACTTTAAGAAGTGTGGTCTGCAACTCCCAGAACTCCCAGGAGCGTAAGAATTCTGGGTCTTAAAATTTCACATATCTTAAAAGTTGCCACATTTGAAAAATACTTTCTAAACCATGAAATAAGCAGGGAGTCTCCTCCATTATATATGGAAGATGATGAAACATCTTAAGTTCAAACCTGGTTTATTTGCTGCAATATCCATCTGAAAGATGACTGAATCTTGCAAGGCTAACACCTCCTTAAATAGGAAAGAACAGTCCTTGCACTGCAGATTAAGTCAGAAAGTGGCTTTCTAAACTTCCTGAACAGCGTATGGTGGGGATATGATTCAAACCATCATGAGCTTGCAGCAACTACAAAACACCTGTTCTGAGCCAGGCTATAGAAAGACAAAGAAAGCATTTATGTCCACTTTCCTCCTTCCCCTAAGTTCCTTGATCCAGCATTTTTGTACCAGCTGCTTCTGATATGGTTGGTGTACTATCCCCCCTTTTAAGAAAAATAAATACAAGCATGTGCGTACTCATGACTAAATGCTTCAGGGCAGAAAAAACTAAATAAAATATGGAAATTGCCTATGATTAGCCTCATGTTTAGAAATGGTGGTTGTTTTTTTTACGGGAGGGAGGGGCCATGGCTCTATGGAGAGGATGATTCTGAGGCAAGCAGTAGGGCCCAGGTTAAACTTTTGTCATCTTACAGGTGAAATCTCAGACTCGATCAGAATAAACCAGCCTGTGTACTAGATCTACTGAGTGTCGATTCCAATAATTGTCAGTCATCCATTTGTGGAGGAAATCAGCTAGATCAGCAGTCTCAATTTAGCAGTGTCCAGTGTTTGTGTTCTTGTTCAGGCTTGTGAATTTTTAATTTGGAATGAGTTGCAAAATCTCCCTGGTCATTACTTAGTTGCAGATCAGGTTCCTGTGCATCCATAAGTTACTTTCAGCAGATTCAAAGCAATGGCTGCAGTAAAATGAACATGAAACAGATCCTGCTTTGCAACAGTACAACAGTAGATGCTTCATACTGATATCTCTCAAAGGCTACTGTCACTCTATGCCTTCCTTGGAAGCCTCATTGGTTTGTTTTAGCCAGTGTAGCTGTGATGACCCGGCATGTACCACAAATATAACAAAAACCAAAACGTAAAGAAAGGTCCTTTAATGCCTTCAACTTGGCTTTACTGTTCAATTGTTCACAGTTGGAGATTAAACTATTTTCAAAATAACGTTCCAAACAAAAGAAATACAGTTCAAATTCAAATATCAGATAACGAAACAAAAACCAAAAACAAACCGCACGGAAGAAAGTTCCACCACAGACCAGGATAATTAATTACAAACTTCAAGAAGATAACCAGGTACAGTCCGTTGGAAGAATGCCAACCAAGATAAACCTCATCCAGGAAAAAAAAACACTTATCTCCAGCATTTGCTAGCAGGCAGATCCAAACTCTTATGCAGATCTCACATCTGCAACCCATGAAGAGGATCATGGCCCTCTTAGCCTGAGTAGACCACATTTTTCCCTGATCCTCTCCTCCCTGCGTGCCCTAGGATGGATAAGGGATGGGCCTGGGTCCTCCTCTGACTGCTCAGCCGGCCTCTGCCCTTCCCCAGTCTCCTCTACAACTTCTGGAGACACCCTTCCACTCCCTGTCGGCTGTTCCTCCTCTCCTTCAGAGTCAATCTCCACCACTCTAGCACTCTAATGTGCCATAATGTGTTTCCTTGCATGCACCTCTATTCTCAGATTGAAATGATCCCACCTAAAAAAACTTGATCATTTCAAGGGGGTAAAAACCATCGGGTTGGAAGCATTGAAACGTTCCATGCCCAGAACATGGCAGTTTGGAAGCAGCAGAATGACAGAACATGGAAGTAGAGTGAAAAAGACACATGCTTGTAAATGGTCTTTTCATTGGCAACTCAGCCAAATTATGTTCTTTGCATTGAAGCAAGGATATGCCACATCTTCCAAGGTGGAATTAATCTAGTTATATATAGACCATCATTGTTCCAGGGGGTACACCTCGCTTGTAAGTTAGAACCTTGCCTTGCCCACAGTAACCCTTGCCTTCCCAAGAAACCAACGTGTGGCAGGCATCTAGCCATCAAAATGTTGCCTATTCCTGCACAATTGGTACATTATGAGATTATTTTTTTTCATTCATGATGCCATCTATTTTCTCCTCTCTCAAGCTGTTCTAACATCTGTCTTTTTCACCTGCACATCTGTGCATTTTATTGTTGCTTCATTGGCATTTATGTTCTTCCCCCTCATAGCCCAAGCTAGCCCTGGCACATTGATTGATTGATTTAACTTACTGTATTTCCAGTTTATCTTTGAATATATTGTGTCTCTTAATTTTTATCTGTGTGGAGTTGAAGGAATGGGCAAGCTATAGCAAAGCATGAAACATTTGGGATGGTCTGCTTAGTAAGTTTCCATGGGTCATTTTGATTAATTATTTATGGTTTGTTTGTTTTGTACACCTCCCAGAATCACATAGTTTGAGTTGGGTGGCCATATGGATTGCATGCGTGCATGCATAGATATATGAATAGACAAATAATTTTGTCAAGAGCTTCACTATGCCATCTTGCTTTTGCTGTTATAAGACTTCTTTTCAAAACCAGCACTTGCAAAGCAAAACATAATCCCCACCCCCAACTACACACTAACAACCTCAAATAACAGAAAGAAATTAAACCATAAAAATGCTGAAATAAGGCCTCGACTTCTCAATAAAATCAGTAGATTCTGTTTAATTTCTTTCTGAAGACAAGCTAATACAATAAAATAGAGCAGTATTGTTTGGTGTAAAAACTGAACAAGAAGCTTAAAATAAATACGGTAATATAATAGATATTGTGTCAGATCCTTGTATCTGTCATTTCTTCAGTGGAAGAAGAAAAGGGGAGGGGAGGCTGATAAAGAAATCCTTTCTTGATGTAACCTGAATATATTTAATCTTATATCGAATTTGTATAACCCACACATGATACGATGGAGGGAAAAAAGCCAGATGGCCAGAACTATCACCTCTGAGAGGCACAACCAGGAGATGAGAAGGTCATAAAAACTCCACAGTGAGATTGTACTTTGGGAATCTCTTGAATAGTTCGTTCTAACAAGAGGGGTGGGGAGGAATTAACATACTGGCTTTTGTTTCACTAAATACACATCGAGATAAGGAGAGGGGTTCTAAACTCTCTTATGTATCCCTGTGTGGCTGAGAGACCTCAGACGCTGCTTTGAACTCCTACAGGAATTGTCTCATCTCAATAAAGAATTCCTCTGTGATACGTTTGGATACGTTTTCAGAAGTTCATTCTAGTTGAGTGAATGGGAAAAGTTCTGTAGCCTGACATATTGTAAGAAGATGGTCTTTGTGTGTGTGTGTGTTTCGGCAGAATCTCATCTGCCATCATCAGGCTTCTGTATAGTGTTCATCTGTGAGTCTATACAGTATACAGAAGCCTGATGATGGCAGATGAGATTCTGCAAACTTTCTACAACTTTAAAAGCACAACTACAATGACGTGGGAAAATACCCGAGCAAAGCTGAATGCCATACATGTAAGTACCATGAAAACTTAAGAAAACACATACACACACACACACACACATATATATATATACACACATATATATATATATATATATATATATATATATATATATATACACACACATATATATACATATACACACATACACACATATATATATATATATACACATATATACATATATACACACACACACACACAGCACACATCAAAATCTGGCAACCCCCAGAATCAGTTTTCTTAGTCATTTTGCAATCAGAACACAGCCTCCCCCAAAAATCTATGTTTAACCCTATTGACTTTCTTATATATTTCTTGACCCTCCATCACTGTGAGAATAGAGCTGAAGACAGAAGCACAATGGTGATGAATGAGTACTTGCAAGCTGCTTCTGATGACTGCCAGCTGCCAGCAGTTCGGCAATTCAAGATCTCACCAGCTATACGTTATATGATTCACACACATGCATATACATATACACACACACGGTATATATATATATAATATGTATATATATATGTATATATATGACTACTGTACACACACACACACAAAATCTGGGTGTGTCAGAATAGTTTTCTTAGTCATTTTGCAAGAAACTGCCTCCTTTAAAAAAACCTATGTTTTTCTCTTTCATTCTGTTGAAATAGTTATGGTTGAGATATATTGTTAATTGATCACCAGTTATCTAATGTCCTTTCATTGTGATCAGCTTTTCCATGAGGCTCAGAGGCAGAGAGGGAAGAAGGTTTGCCAGCTGGAATGGCATGGCAAACTGGCCAATCTTTATTTCTGACTGAGGTCCACTTCCTATTCAGCCTTGCAGAAGTCAGGTTTGTAGAATCATAGATTCCGAAGGGCAGTTTAGGCCATTGAATCTAGCCCATTGCTCAGCATTGGAATCCGAATTAAGACATCTAAGGCAGTGACTGTTTAGCATCTCCTTGAACATAGACATAGTTTTCAAGCTCACTACCTTGGGCCAATCTAGTGCTTTGCACTGTTTCCTACAGTCATTCCCTGGCCTGAACAAACCATGGTTTGCCACCCTCATATTAGGGTTGGAACTTTTATTTGACCAGAACTGCCGTTTTCATAACTCAGGGGGAGAACTGGAGCATATGAGGGGAGGAGGTAGACATGTGCAAGTGTGAAGGTCATTTGCTGCTGATTGATCTGGACTGTGCAATAGAGGCATCGCTCAGCTCACACTTGCTTCTGCCTTTAACTGAAAGGTAAATGTATCTTTCTTAAAATCTAATCTGCAAATTGGATTGTTAGCAATCCCTTTTACCAAAGCCTGTGGTTAAGGCCAAAAACCATTTTAATTTCTACTTAACAATGGTTAAATATCAATTACATCCTTGAGTTTAAGTTTCCTAATAGTTTTTTTTTTTAAAATTTGTTTCTGTTTAACTCTAATTTTTCTGCAGAATAATACTTTCATTTTGGGAAACCGGCTTGTCATTTGACTTGGAGTTTTGATTTTCAAATGAACACCAACCTGGTCATTTTTTTTCCTGCTGTTATATATTCTGCAGGTTATCTTTCTCCTCCTCCTGCTCCTCAGGTCTTAAGAAAAGGAGGATCAAGAAAGGAATATTCTACAAACCTCCTCTTCCTCCTCCTCCTCCTCCTCCTCCTCCTCCTCTGTAAGGAAGATCTCCACTTCTCCCCTTTCACCCCTCCCCCCCTGCAAGGATGTGTCTGCATACAATTACTGGTCTTTTCCCCAATGTGCTGCCGGCTGCCTGTTTTCACGGCCTTGCAGGTTCTCGTGACCTTTGGAGCAGATGGTCCAGGTGACACCGGCTTGGAGCATCTTCACTAACGAAGGCAATTTAACATGCCACTTGGCAAAGCCGGACTATCAGGATGTGACATGGTGAGACCGTGCCTCCTTCCTCTGCATGCCAGGTCCCTGGAGGCCTGGTCCTGCCTCTTGCTCTCCCTCCCCTCCTTCCACGCCTGAGTTTGCCTTCTAGCTTACCTGCTCCAGATGGGCTACGCAGCAGGGAGGACACTGGCAGAAGCAGATGTGTTTGTTTACCGGAGATGAAATGTGGCGCTCTTGCAGATGGCAGGGCCCTCCAGCAAACGGTGCACTTTGACACCACAGTCATGCCACTTGGTGCATCGGAGAGGGACCTGCCTTCTTCCTCTTTCAGCATTGCCCCGCATTGCATTCTGAATAAAAGGAAAATCCTGATTGGCACTTGATGGCACTGGAGAATCCTACTTTTTTAAAAAAAAAAAATCTTCCAATCTCTACAATATATTTTAGGAAGGAGAGTCACTGCAATGGCTTGACAAAGTTTGTAGACAGTCTAAGGTTAAAGTTTGGGTGTAAAGACTTGGGTGTAATCTAGCTGTTGGTTATATATAAAGTCATGTTATGGCCAATGTTATTTTCAGTTTATTTTCTAATGATTCAGAATTTAAAAATGTTGGTTTTGGGAGCTTGTGGGAGGGTGATAATGACAACTTACTAGGTTAACATTTATCTGCCATAATTCCTAAGGTTTTTTTCTTTGTAAGTCATATGAAATCCTTCTAATGTATTTGGCAGCCCTAAAGATGACAGGGGAAATGCAGTTTTCCTCGGAGTTTTGATTCTGTTGGAGGTGTTACTTAGAAGTCTGACAATATTTCTTCTAAGTGACCAGATATAAGTCAAGGCAGTTCTTGATTTCTGACTGGTCACTTAGGTGAACCCAAATTTGAAGTTCCAAAAGCGGTCTCCTCCTGGTCACATGATCCCTTTTGGGACATTTTGCAACCAGCCCGCCTTTGTAGCCGTTTGCAGCACCCCTGGCCATGTGACCGCGATTTACATTGTTGTTTTGCCAGAAACTGGCATTTACATCCACTTACCAACAAAAAGTGCCCATTCTAGACAATGGGTTTTCTTAATGACTGGCATAAAAATTGTCACAAAATCAGGCTGGTCCCACAAGTGCCTCGACTTACAATCGTGGTGATATTCTAAGGAAATTCCAGCTCCATTATGGCCATAGGCCTACATGCATAGATAGATAAAGTCTGAATATGAAATTGCACAAAAGCCGAGAACATACCCATGCATGGAAGGGACTTCATGGTAGAACTGGTGCTGATCATTCCCAGTGTCTGGATATGCCCAGTAATTTACTGCTCGGACCTTTCCCTGTCAAGTGATTCTAATTGCAAGATGCATTAAAAGGGAATCCTTTCATTTGGTCTAAAGCAAGGGTGTCCAACCTTGGCAACTTTAAGACTTGTGGACTTCAACTCCCAGAATTCCTCAGCCAGCTTTGCTGGCTGAGGAATTCTGGGAGTTGAAGTCCACAAGTCTTAAAGTTGCCAAGGTTGGACACCCCTGGTCTAAAGGCTGAGATGTCAGAAGAGCAATGCTATGTTTTTGTACACACCCATGAAATCTCATGTTAGGGTAAAGCGGTGATATCTAGAATTAAAACTGTAACATGCAGTCTTAGAAAATAGATATCCTAGAGCCAAACTGGTTTGCGAATCCACATGTGGTTTCATTGATTTTGTTGGGAACTAGTTGAGCATTACACCTGCATGCACCTTTTGCTTATCAATAACTCCCATCATATTTCATCCTGCAGGGGTTGGTGAATGTGTACGTATATGTGTGGGTGTATGTAAAGGGATCTAAATGTTGTCATGATTTTCATTTGCTGTGCCTAATAGCTTTGTAGGACCAGGTAAGCTTTCCTTTTCAGCAGATTCTCTCTTTATAAACTTGGAATAAACAAATGAAAAGTTCCTTTGCAAATCTTTCCATGTGAATGACTGGGAAATGCTCCAAATGTTTGTTTTTTTTCCCCAATGACTTTCCACATTTGCTGTAAAATGAGGAGAATGAAAGAAGTTGTATTCTTGGAACCAGGACATTGAGATTTCACCCACATCGATCTATTTTCCAGATATGAAAATGGCAATTTTTCCAATTTGGCATCCTCTGCCCCAGCTTGATTGATCTCTTGTTGCCTTGAATTTCCTTCTCTGTGAATTCATATTTTACACGCTGTGAACACTTGCATTTTCCATGTGTGAGCAAATGTTTCTTATTTATAGTATTTTGTTTTGTGGTTTGTAATTCTCCCTCGACTTTAGCCATGTTGGTTTTGACTGATGGGAGTTGGAGCCCTTCTAGGGGGTGGGTTTAGAGCCCTCTGAAGATACTTGGATAGTCTGCTATCTTGGCTAATAATCAACGGGAGACTCATGGTTTAGGCCAATGCTCTCATGCCCTACTTGGGAATTTCTGGGGCAGCTCTTTGTGGCCTCTGAAATGGATTGGGGTTTAATTGAGCCTGACAGTTTTTGAGCTAAAATGTCAAAGCACATTGCTGGTCCTTTTTTATAAGATGCATAAGTTTGATAGGGCAATCTGTTTCATGTTACAGCTTCCCTCAAAATATGTTGGGTGCCCTCATTCGTTTCACAAAATCCCACATTCTAGCTTGCTTTAAAATTCAGAGGAGCATCAGAGCTTGGTGGCTCTTTCTCCAAATTTTTAATTTTCAAGAGCTGTATTAGTGAAATGACAAAATAAAGAAAAAAAAGTCACATTTTTGAGAGAGAGAGAGAGAGAGGGAAAAGAAAGCAGTTTTTTTTCAGGCAAAAAAAATTTGACCTTTCAGTGACAACAATTCATTTCTTCCCCTCCTCCCCCCTTGAAACTTGCCTTTGAGCTCTTGCAGTATCTTCAAGATAATTTTCCTGGTGAGATGCTCCCTGCTCAGACCCACTTCCTC
The DNA here is from genome assembly GCF_049901735.1 of Notechis scutatus. Classification (NCBI taxonomy): domain Eukaryota; kingdom Metazoa; phylum Chordata; class Lepidosauria; order Squamata; family Elapidae; genus Notechis; species Notechis scutatus. Next base: position 8,674,654 of record NC_142016.1, read on the forward strand.
TGGCCTGATATTCTCCAGATACGTTGGACAGGATTCTATGTGTTCCTTGTGAATGCCCAGGCTGATTAGTAATTCTGGACGCTATGCTCTTTTTTAGTGTAACTTTATTAAGCCTTTTAATATAAAAACTAAACAAAAACTAATATTTAGAAGAAAAAAAAGGAAGGAAGAAAAAAAAAAAGCCAACTAATTGTAAAAAGCCAATTTTTACAGCAGTTATTAGTTTATGTAAGATTATTATATGCAGAAAAGAAAAGAAACAAGCTTATTTTTAATCCTTTTGGAGGATGTTTGATTGAGTATTTAAAGCGATGAGTGAAGATAAAGTCAATAGAATATAGATAAAGAAGATAAAATTAAGCCATCAGTATTAATAAAGTTAAGTCTTTTCCCTTCATTCATTGTGCATCAGCTTATGGTGGCTGAATTCATTGGCTTTTCTGTACATTCTGTCTTAATGTTCTTGAATTTTCTTTTTCCATTGCCATTTCTCCTAGTTATGTATAATATAATATAATATAATATAATATAATATAATATAATATAATATAATATAATATAATATATAATATAATATAATGATATTATATTATATTATATTATATTATATTATATTATATTATATTATATTATATTATATTATATTATATTATATTATATTATATTATATTATATTATATTATATTATATATGAAGCCATCAGTATTAATAAAGTTAAGTCTTTTCTCCTTCATTCATTGTGCATCAGCTTATGGTGGGCTGAATCTCATTGGCTTTTCTGTACATTCTGTCTTAATGTTCTTGAATTTTCTTTTTTCCATAAATTGCCATTTCCTCCTAGATTATGTATAATATAATATATATATATAATTATATGATACTAAGTGTTCCTATCAAAAAAAATTAAGACCCATAAGGTACTTCTCTCTGCTCTTAATGCTATTCTTTTATCTGTTCCTTTTCTCAGTCCTTAAGTAATTTTTCAATAGCTGTTTTCTACTTGGGAGCTTATGCTGTATGGATTTCAGCTGCCTTACTCTTTCTGGGTTGTTTGCTTGCCAATTCATGAACCATGTTTCTTTTAGATTCCCACAAGACAAATGCTAACTTTCCCACAATCTAGCATGTTGCAAATATTAAGCAAATTGTCAGTCCTCCCAAGTAAGCCAAACAGGAAACAACGACCATAAGAGTCAATTCTACTTTGTTGTAAGGCTGCATTAGGAGAATCTTGCAAGTCTGAAAATACAAATCTCCCACCATCTCCTTAACAGTCTGATCCATGAAGATGGGGCCTTCCTAGGTTTCTTTTTTGGCCTGTTGTTCACTTGGCAGCACCTCTTCCCCCTGGTCCCTCAAGGTCCTCCCCACATCCCTTTACACAACTTTTAGAGGGTTAGAGTCAAGGGTCATGCTTGGTTTTGCAGTTATGTCCCAGGAGCTAAAAAATAGACAAGACCAGGGAATAGAAAAAATGTGGCTGAAAGCAAAATGATATTAAATATATTTATGTTTATGGTAAAATTAATTATATGCAGTTAATATAATTACAGTATAATAGAAGTGATTTCCCCATGTTTGGACTTAGAATTCAGTGCCTACTTTTTGAAGAGCTGTCAGGCCACACTTGAAGGTTTTGCTAGACCTTGGACGTGCTTGTGTGAGTGATGTGTGTGTTTATGCATGCATATGGATGTGAACCTATACTCCACAACAGATTCATTCTGGCTGGCTCTTGTATGGTATTGAGAAGATATTCAGGAATTCTACGTTTATAGATGATACAGAAACTTGAGTACCTATGAACACCTGTAACCAAGGGACTGAAGCAAAGAAATTGATAATCTGTGGGCATCTCATCAGCTAGAGCAGGGGTTACCAACCTTTTGGACCTCAGGGACCACCAACCTCATAATTTTAAATCCCGTGGACCAGAGACCCTGGGAAAATGCCCCCAAAAGTCTGCAGGAAAATTCCCCACCCCATTTTTTTACCAATCGATCATTCTTTATTTGGGATTGCAGGATACCGTCTCCAGCTCTGTTCTCAGGGTGGGGGAGAGAGAGAGAGAGAGAGACTTTGGGCTTCATGCAAGAGAAGCAGCAGAAGTCCTTCTTTCTCTCCCCCAAATTCTGCCAGAAATGAGTCTTTGCTGGCGCAGCCTCTTGGAGCAGGAGGCCTTGCAGGGTCCCAAAGACTCATTTCTGGCAGAGTTTGGGGGAGAGAAAGAAACACTTTTGCTGCTTTCCTTGCGTGCAGCCAAAAGCAGAAGAAGAAAGAAGCGGGAAGAAGCAGCCTGGTGGCCAGGTGAGGCACGTGGGGTGAGTGGGGCAAGTTCCCCCCCCCCCGCCCTTTCCCCCCTCCCCTCACTACCTCATGTTGTTTGCAATGCAAGTGACGCAAACCTTGTGTTCCCGCAGGCCAGGTGGGCGGCGCAGCCTTGTGTTCCCGCGCAACCTGGATTAATTGCTTTGGGGGGTGCTTTGGGGTGACATTTTTCCACCAAAATTTTCTCGCGGACCACCACTGGTCCCCAGCCCACTGCTTGGTGACCACTGAGCTACAGCAGCGGTTGCCAGCTGGTGGGTCACGAGAAAATTTTGGTCGGCTGCAGAGAAATCTCACCCCTAGAGCACCCCCCCCAATGCAATTAATCCAGGCTGTGCAAAAATACAAGGCTGCGCCGCCCCCATGGCCCACGGGAACCCTCCCCATTCACTCACTCCTTATCTGGCAAACTTGCCTGCTAAATTGCTATTTTTCCTTTTTCCGACCTCAGGTGTTCTGCTGTGCCGGGAGATTTAGGTTAGCTAGGAAGCAGGAAATGGTTGGATTTCTTGCTTTCTAGCTAGTCTTTAGATCTTCGGCTCTGCTTTTAAGCACAGCTGAACCTCCCTTAGGACTGAAGGTTCTATTATTCAGTGCAGACTCACAGCAAGCAAATTTGAGAGACTGAGCTAGCCGATGGCAGATAGATAGATCACTGAATGATTCTGTGAGCAACTCAATCTGCCTGCCGGCTTTACCTGATTTTGGATAAAATTTGCTCTTTTTTTATAAAAAAATAATATTTTCATACATGGTGTTAATTTTGTGATTTTGCTTGCAAGCAAATTTTATGTGACAGACTGAGCTAGCCGATGGCAGATAGATAGATCACTGAATGATTCTGTGAGCAACTCAATCTGCCTGCCGGCTTTACCTGATTTTGGATAAAATTTGCTCTTTTTTTATAAAAATAATATTTTCATACATGGTGTTAATTTTGTGATTTTGCTTGCAAGCAAATTTTATGTGACAGACTGAGCTAGCCGATGGCAGACAGATAGATTTCTGAATGACTCTGTGATTCTGGGAGCAACTCAATTTGCCTGCCTGCTTTGCCTGATTTTGGGTAAAAGTTGCTCTTTTTTTAATAAAAAAATTCAATATGTATATTATTTATAATATTTACATACAAGCCATGCCCAGCCAGTCACATGACCACCAAGCTACACCCACATATTAGGCCACGCCCACAGAACCGGTTAGTGGTTCCCTGGGATTTAAAATTGTGAGTCTGGTGGTCCCTGAGGTCCAAAAGGTTGGCGACCCCTGAGCTAGAGGAGGCTTTTACGTGCTCTGCATGTCCCAAGGCACACATGGTATATAGTTAATGTGTCATCGCAAATCCAGAGAGTTTTTATTTAAGTTGGTCCTTGATGGTTTTGCACAATGAATCATTTGAGTCCCTGGAAACCGAGTGGGATCTGCATCTGTTTGGAAATGCAGTTTCCTACCAAATACAAATTAGGAGTTCTGCATTTTCTTGGGTCCTTGTCTTCCTATTTATCTCTGAGAATGCAAAGGGGACTGTTGAGGTTGCATAAAGAATTGCAGGGTGCCATCCCTCTCTTTCTCAACGCAGGCATTACTCTTCCCCAGCCAAATGTAGCTTCTTACAAAGCATTTAATTATAGGTGGCTCAGCCTGGCCTGGGTCCAAAGGCAGGTTATCAGCTCCTGGCTGATTGTCCACGCTTGGTGGGATGCCTTCCTCGCACCCTTATTCCCTTTTCTTCCTCTCGCTTGCGACTTTGGCTTCCGCCAGATGTCGGATGCCAGCCTCTCCCCCCCCCACCCCCCATCGTTTGTCACCAATTTTGCTGTGTGTGTTGGTGGTGTAGTTTGTCACCACTGTTCCTTCCAGTTGTAAATGTTGAAGGATGTCACGCTCTTTCTAATCACTGTTGTTATTTTAAATCAGAATAATGGGGTTGAGATTGCAGTCCCTTCCCCCATTTTTCCAGCCTTGTACTGACATTATTTCTACATACTCTGCCTGAATCTTCCCTTTTAACCTGCCTGCCCACACGTGAAGCTTTCCTAATTGCCCTTTAAAAAATTACCAATCGCTGTAATTATAACTTGTAATTATAAAATCTAAAGTGGATCTGGATGTTTGTTGCTAGGGTTCACAGTTTACAGGCAGGTAGCAATATTTAATTGAGGTTTCAGTTGTTACTCGGCTACAACACCCTGAGGACCAGCTATATTTTTTTCCCAGCAAGTCAACATGTACCCACCTTGTCAGCACAGGCAGACCAGATGTCAGGTGCAGGAAGTCAGGAACCAGGATAGAAATTGAAAAGTTTTATTTCGTGCTACCTATACACAAGGATCTGAAGTACTAGCACAATGGCCCCCAATCTTTTGGGCACCAGGAACTGGTTCCACAGGAACTTTTCCCGGCGCCTGGAGGGGCCTGGTTTTGCGTGCTGCCTACATACCGCGGATGGGGCTTCGCTGGTTTGCAACAGCCCAGTTGCTGGTATGTCATGGATCAGTGCCGGTCCATGGACCGGGGGTTAGGGACCCCTGTCCTAACGGTCAAGCAGTTAAGAGTCAATGGACTGTTAAGGGGGGATGGGCTTCGATCTCTTACAGGGGCGTAAAGACTCTAAACTGATGATGCCTTCGATCCCACCTTCGGGCTTAGCCTGGTCGTCTCCTCCATCAGAAGCAAGTAAATAAGGCTCAGGCCAAGGGTACAGGGGAACAGCAGGGAGCTTCCATAGCTAGATAATCTAGATTTATATAACCTTTCCTCAAGTAGTATATATTGTTTTGATCAATTATCTTTTCTTCCTCTCCAGGCTAAATCTTCCTTCCTTACTTTACAACAAGTTACCTCTTGGTGGGCTTTGCACTGTAGTCTGAATAAGGCTTTGAAGGGGAAGGCTGGCATTCTTCTCCAGCCTTGTGTCTTCCAACTATCAAATCCCACATCTCCCCAACAGGCATGGCCACCCTTGCTAAGGAATTATTACTCCATAGGCCTACACAATGGATCTGGGTGCCTTGTCCCCAGTTTGTCTCCAGGGAATGTCACAAATGTTGCTCTTGTAATCTCTCTCTTTTACTTTGGGATATCCCATTTTTCCATTCAAGAAAGGTAGATAAAGTTGCTGAACATGTAGTTGAAAACAAAACACTAAAACAATTAAAATTAAGCAACCCCCCAAAGCAAAAGGCATGCAATTCCCCCCCTAAAAATATGTCAAATGATTTGCTTTCAAACGTGCACCTTAGCTTTTTTCCCAAAGTTGAGAGTAAAATTCGGGGAGCACCCTACCCTCATCTCCCATGCCTCAACCCAATTAAATGTTGAAATTCATGACTCCTTTGAAAATGCTTTAGCAGTAGAAGTTCCTGCCTGGACAGATTCAGAAGGAGACAAGTTATTTACAAATTTATGGGGCTTGTTGCATATATTTGTTGTGCAATGTGCTACGATGCTGTGGTGCATTGCACCAGAGCTGCTAGTGTGTAGCATCTCTACCTGTATCCGACTTAGCAACAAGACCAGGGGTAAATTAAAGTTATGATTAGCATCAAATGAGAGCAGAAGGTAGTTTGGGGGCAGCTTCTGTCCTAAAGTGCAGCTCTCCGTGGCTGTACTGCTCCCTGCAAACCAGGGGAAAAGTGAAAAGAGACACAAGAAAGAACTTGGGAGTGCCTTCTGCAGTCCCCTGTACCCAACCAGCTTTCCCAATCAAGTTGCTGCACAGCTGCCTGGCTCTAATTAGCTTGCGCATCATTTATGTATGTATGCTTTGACATCTGACACAGACACGGCTCAAAGTTGGCATCTAGAAGCCATGTTTGTGGTCCGGAACTTGATTCGCCAATTACAGTAGAACTTTGGGTTGACGGCTTCTAGATGTGCAAGATGCTTAGGTGTATAGAAAGGAGTGTTAACACGGGCTAATTAATGCCATGACTGAGGAGCAGCTTTTAGTCCCAAACCCTTCTTACATTTTCCCATATTTCTTTCTAAAAATAATATCTTATCAGCAGAGTCTGATTGTTTAATAATATCTTAAAAGGAATGGATCCTGCTGGGTAGAGGTAAGAAGCCTGTAGCCCATGGAGTCTGATCACACTCCCAAATTTCATGGGGCAATTGGTGAAAGTTGGCCAATTTCCTTCTTTTTTTTCGGGAGGAAAAAAAAAATCCATTTATAAGTCTTCCATTGATCTTCCATTTTACCTTTTATAAGAGGGGGTGATGGAGATCCCAACACATTTATCCCAAAATGGAGATGGGGGAGACCTGGAGCAATCATCAAAGTGATAAAACTTTTCCTACCCAGCCTTATTTCTGGGGAACGATCCCTTTTTAAAAAGCTTTTTCCTCCAGTCACCTTGCTAGAAATGGCCGTCGTTGTGTTTATTACCACAAAGATGAATCTTAATCATTTCTGAGTTTTAGGTTTAAATGAGGAAATCTCGCTGCTCCTTTTCTGTGACTGAGGTTCGAAATATTGTTGATGTTATGCCATTGTAGGTGTCCGCTGCTTCAACCATTTTGGCTTCTTTGGGGGAAAATGAATAAAATTATATAATGTCCCACTATGGTTAAAACAGGAGTTCTCTTCCCCAAACAGATGTCTTGGCCTTCAGTTCCCATAATTAGGTGATCTGGACAGGAACAGGGTGTGAAAGGTTGATGTTGAGCCTTGTCTGCCTTTATGTATTGTTTTAAGGGAAGGCTTGCTACCTACTAGTCAGTTTTGAACTCCTGGCACTTGCTTAAACTAGCCCCTGCAATTTTCTTGCCACAATTTCAAAAGTGGTTCGCCTTTGCCTACTTTTTATTAGGGGAGAGAGAAAGAGAGAGAGAGAAAGGCCCAGAGTCACCCAGCTGGTTTGTGCCTAAGGCACGGTTAGAACACAGATCTCCCCAATTCTACCCCAAATTGGCTGTTTGCGTTTATTAACTAGCAATTCAACTTTCTCCCTTCGTGAGCAACGATGGATTACAAATAAATACCCCATCTTGAAACCTGGAAACACCCCCCAAAATTTCTACTGATCAGGGATGTACTGATCTGGGGTGTTCAGCATCCCAGAAGGGCTGAAATATTAAACATATGACAACTAACTTAACATAAATTAATTGGTATCAAGTTTAATTTTGTCCAATCCAGTCCACTTTATGGAGTGTCAACATTCAAATGCCAAGTTCAGCTTTTAACTTGAAAATTGGGGTGTACCCGATCCTTACAGCTTGCTGATCTCTGAAGGTGTTGTGTTGGGTACTATATACTATATACTTATATACTATAAGGATGGCAATCACAGATCTAACTCTGTGAGTTCCTATCAGTGTTAATGCGATTCATTCTTTTCCAGTCTTAACTTTCCCAGATAATTGGGGTTATATCACACATTATCTCAAGCCAACATGATTTATTGATACATACACATCCTTCCCCTTGGTTTTCTTGCAGACTCCTTATCATGTCAACCTCCTCCTCGCTGGCTACGATGAACATGATGGTCCTGCCCTTTATTACATGGATTATCTTGCTTCTTTAGCTAAAGTTCCCTTTGCAGCCCATGGCTATGGGGCATTTCTCACGCTCAGCATTCTTGACCGCTACTATAAACCAGGTGAGTTTGACAAATGTGAAGCAGGGCACTTGTGGAAACATGGAGGTTTCATCTTTATGAAGCAAATTTTTATCCATTGAGATTTGCAGAAGGCCGGTTTGGCATTGTGTAAGCCAGATATTAGCAATCAGAAGTTAGGCACATGGAGCTCACCAACTTTTCTGGGCATTTAGAAGCAGAGTTGCCTTGGACTGTGAGATGGGCAGTACATAAATTTAATAATAATAAATCTAACACACTATAACGCTTCTCAAAATCTGTAGAGAATGTTCTATAGACTTTGGTAATGTGATATCCTCCCCATTTCTCCAAATAATTTTTGTAGGTTCCAGATTATTAATGCACATTTGTTTTAAAAAATCAGAGATGGTTTGCTTATATCCTGCCTTTATTATTACATTATAAGTAAGACGGCAAACATATACATCACACCTTCCTCCTCTTGTTTTCCCCACAACAACCATCCTATGAGGTGTATTAGTCTTGAGTGGGAGGAACTGGCTCAAAGTCACCCATCTGGCTTCCATGGCTAAGGCGGGACTTGAACTCATAGCCTCCTGCTTTCTAGCTCAGTGCCTTACCCATTAGACCTGTGATGGTGAACCTGTGGCACACAGAGCCATTTGTGCTGGTGTGCGAGCCACAGGCAAACTTACCTCACTGCGCATGCGTGCACCTCACAGCTGTTTTTTTTTTTTTCCCCGGTTGGTTTGAGGCCTTTTTCAGCCTCCCAGAGGCTTGGAAAAAACCTCTGCAAGGCTTTTCAGGACGAATTATAGGCCTGTTTTGTCACTTCCTCTAATACCGGAAGTGACAAAACGGGCCTATAATTCGGCCTGAAAAGCCCTGCAGAGGTTTTTTCCAAGCCTCTGGGAGGCCGAAAAAGCCACAAACCAGTCGAAAAATCAGCTGTGAGGTGCAGTGCAGGTAAGGGGGTGGGGATTGCCTGCGCAGGGGGCGTGGGGGCCACGCCTTGCATTCTGGGTGCTGGCATGCAAGTGCGTGCGCAAAGTTGGGCACAGGAGCCCCCAAAGGTTTAGCCACCACTGCACTAGACCAAACTGGCTCTGGTTTCAACCCAAGCTGTGTTGGTTACCCTTGGCTCTTCTGTTGAAATGAGTATGAAAAGTTTGCTCAAACCAACCGGCGTCCTGCAGAATTCAAGTGGGGTAGACGTCCAGCTAATTCAGTCTGCAGAAAGCATATTCAAAAAGACAATTGTGTATGCCAAGCTTGGCCTTTCTTTTCAGCTGTTTTAAGGTGTTCTTGGCTGCCTTTTCCTTCCGGCAGCTCCACTGCTCCCTGTGATGGAGCGGAATTATGCCCTGCCCCCTCCCCCCTCCCCACTCCGCCCGCCTTCTCCCATATTTTTGTCACACTTCGTTGTTCTCAGCATGGGCGAAGCTTTCTTCTGAAATGCAAGAATAGCTGAGGCACTCTGCACACGTGCCACTTCCATTGTGAAACCCCAACGCCTAACAGGGAGCGAAGCACTAAAAGTCTGCGGAGGAACACCTCCTCGCTCCCTTGAGGGATTCGCAGCCAAGCATGGACCAGATGGAGCTAATTTAAAGCCATAATAAGCTCAAGAAGGCCGAGGTGCCCAGTCTCTCCAAGCCCCTGGCCGTGGGAGGCAGAATTCTGCCGGGTTTTCCATTAATGCAGAACAAATCGATTTTGGACGGCTCGTTGGGCCACAGAGCTGGGGCACAGGTGATCCTCCTTACATGTGGAATGAGTTTTCTCCAAGCTGGGAACGGGACTCCGGTTCCTTTGTGCATGCACTGAAAGGCTGTTCGAACTTCATGAAAGAGTTTTTTTTTTTTTGGAGGGTGGGGAGGGGGTTCCGAGACTCGGCCACTAATTAAAGCGGTCTGCCGGGGTCTCCTTCCTTCCTTCAGGTATCACCCGTGAAGAAGCAATAGAAGTTCTCAAGAAATGTCTGGAGGAGGTGAGTGACCTGACTCAGCCCAGGAAACCAATGCAGTATTTGCTTCCTTTTGTTTAGCCAGCACTGTTTGCCTCTCTTCTGCTGCTGGGAATTCTCATCCCCCCCCCCACATTCCCCCCCCCGGGAAAAAATATTCCTGCCAATAGGAGGAATCTCTCTAAGGCAGCCAGATGTGGAATTGGCTACCAGAGAAGAAACTATTTTTTTCCTCCTGATCTTCATTTTCTTCGTGTCTTCCAGATTCCAAACTCCACGTTTTCTTTTTAAAAAGAGGAAAAAGAAACAGATCTTGCTACATTTCGTGTTAATTGCCCGCCCCTCGGCCTCTTCTGGCCAAGAGTTTTGTCTGTTTCATTCTCGTATTCAGTGATTGTTATCATTTTCACTAAAAATGGGAAAGATGGAAATCAGTGCACACTTAATAAGCAGGATTTGGGGAAGGTTGATCATGAGAAGATCCCGGTCTAGCCAAATACAACCTTTTTAATGCTGTTTCGAGAGAGGATGGAATGAGAAACTATTTACCTTTATTTACCTTTATTTTGTTTTTATGCTGCCCGTTGCTATGTGACATTGCTAAGAATCAGCATTCTCTGGCTGAAGGTGAAATTTTCTGGTTGCTATTGAAAGCTTCCTAAAATGCCATCATGACTAGGAAAATCCCAGCTGCCTTCTCAATATAAAACTGTCACTCTTTTTTCTTTCTTGCATATTTTGTTAATCAGTGCATTAAACATTTTCTCATAGTATACGCTGACGAATCTGGTGGTTGATGTACCAGTTCTTTACTCTGATACAAAAGGAGCTTGCCATGTTAAAATTGCCCTTTTCTTTTCTGATCCCTTTGATCCACCTCAGTGTATAAATCAGTTTCTCTGCCGGTTATACCGTCTATTGAGAATCTGGCAACTTTCAAATGTGTGGACTTCAACTCCCAGAATTCCTCAGCAGCCATGGGAGTTGAAGCCCACAGATCTAAAAGTTGCCAAGGCTGAGAAGCACTGACCTACACACTACCAAATTTAGAAAGTGAAGTCACCTTGTTCAGTTTCAAATGGTGCATCATTCCTCCATCTGAAAAGGCGTAAGTTCCTTGTTCTTGCACCATCAACACTGCAGAGAGGACAGTACATCATTCCCCTGCATTTAATATAACTTGCAGGATTACATTTTGACCGCAGGGCATTAAAGATGCACCTGGAATGAAATTCTCTGTGTTGGGTGCCATAACTCCTCCAGCATTCATAAGAGGAGGCTGAGTTTGTTTTATGATGATGATCAATGCTGCTTAAATGAAATTTTCAATGTGCTTTTCTTAATTTGTGAGGATATGAAACCTGGACCCTTTTCTGGATTCATTCCCCGGATAGGTTCAAGCTGACTTTAACTTCACAGATGCTCAAATATGGACCATACAAGTATGCTGTTGGTGAAATATGAAATAAGGCCTTCTTTTCTTAAAAAGATCCAGTGAAAATGCCACAACAGCTGTTCAGATGGGCAATCTGTTGATGATCACTGATTTATCAGACCTCTCTTTTTTGCAAGTTCTTAGTCCTGCTGAGATTTGCAGGCCCAGAAATCAGTGGTGTGTGATTTTTCATTTAAAAACCCTCGATTCTGTATAAAGGATGGCTCTTTGACTCACGCATTCATTGCACTCCCCTGTGAATGTTTTACGGGCCTCTGTTTAAAAGAACAGCAACTTTCCTTGACTGAGCATGCTCCAGATATCTTGGGACAGCAACTCCCAGAATTCCCAGCCTTAGTTGGGGATGCCGGTAGGAAACATCGGTTCTCCTCTCCATCTTTGCCATTTGATTCTAACCTTGTGAATTTCTTAACTGTCAAAGCAAGGATGGAGGGCAGTTTTAATAGATGGGTTTACTGCCGAGGGGTGTGTGTGTGTGTGTGTGTTAGGGCATCAGTGGGGCAAAGAAGCTGAAAGGGGCTCCTGAGCAACCATAAGACAGATCTTAACCTGATTTGCTGCCAATGCTGAACCAAACGGGTTTCTCTCCCTCTCACAGATCCAAAAACGCTTCATCTTGAACTTGCCTTCTTTCAACGCCCGGTTTATCGATAAAGATGGTATCCACGAAGTGACCAATGTCCCGCTCCTGAAATCGGTGGCCTGAGTGTCATCTTCTTTTTGCAGTGTCCGATCTCCTTTTTGTACTTGTTGGAAAACCAGAACATCTTTATTTCTGTTTCCAAATGCAAATAAAGATTTAATCTTTCATGGTGCTTTCCCACTCCCTACTTTTTAGCTACTTTTGTAAGGTTTTTTTAAAAATGGTTTCTCAGGCAGGGGTTAGATCAATCTGTGTCTGTGAGAGAGGGAGGGAGGGAGGGAGAGGGAGAGCTATTGGCTTACCTCTGGTTGCCAATAAAGTTTTTTTAAAAAAATAAATTTTAAAAGAACTTTAAATTTTAAAAAATCCATTTAACAGCGGATTAAGTTTCCATGAAATAAAAGTGAACAAAGCTCGCTTATTTAAATTGGTTCGTATCTCCCATAAAAGCCTTGTTTTAACAAACTACAATTGCTTGGGTTCAAACACAGAGTTACCCTTTGTAGCTACACATATTCTGTGAACTCAACAACAGAAGCAGGCACTGATCCATCTGGCTCACCGTTGCCCCTAAAATTAGTCAGCAACTTCAAAATGGGTGGACTTCAGCTCCCAGAATTTCCCAGCCAATTCTGGGAGTTAAAAGCTACACGTCTTAAAATTGCTGAGGTTGAAAAACACGAATACATACTGTAGTACGTTACTGAACAACATTAGACATTGAGGCTAAGTTGACAGAAAATGCTGTACTATTGGTTTTTGGTACTTTTTATAAACCCAGCCATTGTCTTGGGGTGTCTGAGTCCTGTCTATCTATCTGTCTATCGTCCATCCATCCATCCCTTTTACGTAGTCATCCTTCAGCAAAAGCAACTCTCAGTGGCATACTTAGTGAACACACTAAACTTAAGGTTTTCATTGTAAGTCAGCATTTTCCATCTTCAGTTGCTTGGCCTTGAAAGTGTGACAACATTCTTGTTGTCCTTTTCTCTTTCTATTCACTGTCAGGAAATGCTTGTAGTCATAGTCTCAACATATCTCAAGGGTGGCTGCTGATAGAACTCTGGCAGTTCTTCCTGAAGGAAAAACAGCGAAAATGACCCATTTCCAATGCTGTTAGTTTCCTACCCCTTTCACCTTGAATTAATGTCGCTCCTTTAATCGGCCTTTTAATTAATTTCACCACAGATCCCGGTGGCTTTCTGGGTATTTTGTCATCAGCCAGAAGTCACAGATGCTTGGATGACACTAGAGTCTTTTGGTCATGGTGTCTGTTCATTAAATATCGGGCAGAAAATGTATTTAACAGAGCTTCAAGTCAAGATGATCTTTGTTGCGGATCAGAGGAAAGCAAAAAGAAAATCCATGCACGTTTTTTTGAAGTAAACATGTGTTGCACAGAGAATTGCCACTGTTAAATTGGATAGGCACCCTGTATGTGTATAAATGTGTGTGTTTGTTTCATAGCTGGTCCTTCCCTACAGGCAGGTGATAGTTTTATGTATATTAATGATTTCACCCCCAAACAGCCTGGTGGAGTTGGATTAGAATGGAACATATGTTTTGCCTCAGGGCAACGGACCAACTACGAAATCCCCTCTGACTCTATAGATATGGGGATATGTTACGCTGGAAAAAGGCAGGGTTGCAAGTTCGGGGGGATTAAAAAAAAAAGTTCTTGCTACAAGGTGCAGACAAAGAACTGCCCAGTTCTCCCAAGCCATTTATGTAAATATAACACCATTTTATTTTACTTTATCCTATTATTTTTGAACGGGAAAAAAAAATCAAGCTTCAAGTTATACTTGGTTTTTTTATTAAGACCTTTCTCTTCCATTCTCCTGTTCGAGTCAACCTTTTTTGTGTGCGTGTTTGAACAAAAAGAAACGGCTAGAGGCAAAATACAGGAAATAAATAACTGCCATTTGTAATTGAACTTAGCTGTATGTGCAGCAGAAGCTTTCCCACTCCCGAGATTTCCAGAAGGAGCAATTGGCAAAATTGGACCTGAGCAAAAAAGAATAAAGTTTATGTGTTTATTTTAAATGTATGTGCCACTCGTCTTACTTTGTAAAGCAACTCTTAAAGTTGAGCTTGTGTGTGTTTTGAAGTTTTGGACATACCTTTCAGAAGCTGAGAAGGGCAGTTCATAGCATTTCAGTGGTACCATCTCAACATCCACCCTCTGTGGACACCCTTGTCCCACTTGCTAATTTTCCTGGGAAGGTGCCTTTACTCCCGACAGTAGCAAAAAGCCCTTAAAACTAGAAGCTGTTGAGAATCTGATGCTGTCTGTCGTCTTTTTACAACCACTTCAATTCCTGGACATCAGATCTCATAGTTTAACAAAGTATTAAATTGGCTGACCAACCTTGGCAACTTCAGCTCCTAGACATCCCCAGCCAGCCATAGTGTTAGTTAAAGGAGAAAAATCTTGCTGTTGGTCTTGGATTGCAATTTCCGCACACTGCATATTTTAAAACACTGCACTTCTCTAATGGTCTCCTTTGGCCATCTTTGCAAAAAAAAATTGATTCATCTTTCCCCTTCATCTGCAATATTGAATGTTCCTAATGTGCTCCGTGACAATATTATCTTCATTCCCGTTCTTAATAAATCGGGCCTACTTCTCCTCTGCAAAGCTCCCTTCTCTGGCAGATCAATTTGCATTTACATATCGGAAAAAATGGGTCGCAGTGGCTCAGTGGCTCAAGATGCTGAGCTTGTTGATCAGAAAGGTCGGCAGTTTGGCGGTTCGAATCCCTAGCGCCGCATAACGGAGCGAGCTCCCGTTACTTGTCCCAGCTTCTGCCAACCACTGTACTTTGCATTGTGGGAAAGGGAAGCTGCCAATTTAGAACACCATCCCTGTGGAGGGATCCTCTTGAACTCCTGATATGGCTTATTCTGTTTTTCCCCCACCCTGCCTAGCTGGGTGTTACCAGCCACAGGGATCCACTTTGGCTTGTTGGGAAAGGACTTCTCACCATACAACCTCTGCACGGAGTCCTCATCTGACAACACTTCATGACCATTTAAAGCAGGGGTGTCCAACCTTGGCAACTTTAAGACTTGTGGACTTCAACTCTCAGAATTCTGGGAGTTGAAGTCCACAAGTCTTAAAGTTGCCACGGTTGGACACCCCTGATTTAAAGTGACAAGAGAACCTGAAAAATTTGAAGTTCTGATAACCACCCATGGTCAAGGAACTCCATTTTGGGTGCTAATGGCTACCAGCCCACATCTGCAGCGTCCCATGGTGACATGATCACCATTTACAACACCTAGTTTCTGGTAAAAAAACAAAACAAAACTGCCCATAGAAAATAATGGGTTCACTTAACCACTGCTGCATAAAAAGGTCATAAAGGCAGTATCATGTGACTACCTGAGCCTCCAAGTCGCGACAGTCATTAAGTGCTTAATGACGGTCATGACTTGGAGGCTCAATTACAGTTGTAACTCAAGGACTATGTGTAGTTCAGAAGAAAGTTCAAAACTACAGTCCTGAAACAGGAACCTCAGGATAAAATATGTTCTTCCTTTTTTGCATTGTGGGGTGAATTTGGTTGTTAGGACACCACGGGATTAAAAAAAATACAGCTGAGATCTTTTTTTAATGTTGTACAACCGTGAGTTAAAAAGTGCAAGAGAAATGTCCTTTATTGATGAAAACTGATTGTTCAAGGAAGCAGTGTGTTGAATAACCCAAACCTGCCCTGCAAATTAGCCCCCTCTCCCCAGCCCTCTGCTCTTCCCCCCCCCCACCCCCCTGGCCACAGACCTGCTCTGGATTCCAGGTCAGGAAAGTTTTTCGATACAGAGGCTGAAACAAGCCTTGTCCAAATCTTTCTTAATGAAATTAGCCACTCCGGAAGTGGCAAATACTTGTAATCCCAGAATGGCCCTTTTTATTTTAAAACAAGAAGAGTGGGGGGGGGGGAAGACAACCCTCGCATTGACATTCAAGAGTTTCCTCCCTTCCTCTGGACAGCTGGCTCCAGTTAAGCTACATGAATGCATTTATTGGATAACTACTTAATAGCACATTAGCGCTGGACCAAATGGCTCAGAACGTCATTTTCCATTTTTGAAGATGGCTCCATTTGCTGCAATGCCTAACAGAGATTGAGGGTAGCGGGAGGCGTCACAACTAGGATCAGAACACGCTGATGGGACAAGGGGAGAACCAGCAGAGGAAGCTGGCTGTCTTCTAAACCAACCATCTGGGTTTGCACAGCATGTGACCATGGGTTGTGTGCATATGCGCTTCCTCACCTAGACGTCACACATTCAACTGAGCCGTGCTCAGCCTCAGCACATTGTGAGAATAATTATAATATATATATACCGAAAGCATTTACACCAAGACAAATTCCTTGTGTGTTCAATCACACTTGGCCAATAAAGAATTCTATTCTAAATCCATACCAGATAATCTTCAACTCACAACTGTAATGGAGCCTGCCTATTACAGTCATAAAGTCATAAAATGACTCACCCTTGTGACCAGATTTTGATGACCTTTTTTTGGGTAGGGGTTGTTAAGTGAACCTATTGTTTTCTATGGAGTGTTTCTGCTGACAGTCAAAAGTAGATGCTGGGTTTTTTTGGCAAAAATGTCGTAAATTGTGGTCATGTGACTGCGGGACGCTGCAAAGTAACTCTATAATGATTCATTTCAATAATTTAATTTTTTTAGCAGCGTTATGCCAGCATCTTATTGTTGCATTTAATTTTAACTGTATTCCTAATGGACGGATTATCCTCATTTAGCACCCACAGTTGGGACTGGCAACTTGGGCATTAAGTGAAGTGGTTACTAGTGAAACTGTGACTGTGCTTACAATCTTCAGCTTTCTTTTGCTTTGTGGACTTGCAAAGGTCGTAAATGCCAGGATTGCTTTCTTTATTCATCTCTGGCATAACTGCAAATGGTCACTAAATGGGGCAATCACCAAATGAGAGCTCACCTGTACTCTGACATTTACTTGTACTGTATTTATACTCCCATCATTTCTGTTCCACACTACAGCACAATAGCTGTCTTCTGTGTTTAATACTAAAGTGCATAACTGTTTTGAGGAGAAGCCTCATTTTGCTTGGAAAAATGATGGTGTTTTAGACGATTCCTGTAGAGGAGAGGAGAAGAAGACAGGGAGGGAGGAGGAGAGGGAAGGAAGGAGAGAAGGAGGAGGAGAAGGACAGGGAGGGAGGGAGGAGAGGGAAGGAAGGAAAGGAAGGTCTGACGAAGGGGGAGGGAGGGAGAGAGGAGGGAAGGAAGAAGAGGAAGAGGGAGAGGAGGGAGAAGGAAGAGAGAAGAGGAGGGAAAGAAAGGGAGGGAGGGAGGAGAGGGAAGGAAGGAAAGGAAGGTAGAAGAAAAGAGAGGGAAGGGAAAGGGAGAGGGAAGGAAGAAGGAAGGGAAAGAGGGAGGGAGGAGAGGGAAGGAAGGAGAGAAGGAGGAGGGAGGGAAGGAAGAAGAAAGGGAGGGAAGAGAGGGAAGGAGAAGGAAGGAAAGGGAGAGGAGAAGAGAGGAAAAGAGGGAAGAAAGGGGGAGAGGAAAGGAAGAAGGAAGGGAAAGAGGGAGGGAGGGAGGGAGGAAGAGAGGGAGGAAGGAAAGGAAGGAAGGATGGATCGATGGATCAATCTAGCTTCTGGCACTCCTGTTCCTGTTGGCACAATGGCTAATGGCAAAGGTCTTTGTTTTGGTCCCCATCACAAAGCAGCTCAGGTCCCTGCGGAGCTTTTATATTAGGCCAATCTAGGTTGTATTGGGGAAGTTGTGACTCAGCACTTTTACAATTCCATTAGGAACGAGCCAGACAAACCCCGAGGGCCGCCTACAACAACCCTTCCCATCACTATTTTGCATTGATGTCCCTGGGATCTTTCCCAGCCTCACGGGCTGAATTGTATCAATGCAACGTGTCACCGTTATTAAGTAGGAAATGCCGTGTACAGCTGCTGTGTAAGCCTTAGACTAGGCTTAAAACTTCAGGCAAAAGCCGGAATCACTCCCTTCCACCTCGCACCATTCTCTGCCATAATAAAATACAGGTCTGGAGATGGTGGTAAATAAAAAGAGATTTTATTCAGATAATAACGGTGACATTTTTGTTGGGCGGAATTCATACATCTATTGCAGCTTTTCCAGAGAAACCACAGGAAGTACAAAAGGCAGAAGTGGGGGAGAGGGGAATTCCAAATGTGCTGAAATGCCTCTTAATTTATGTGCATTGCAAACTCTAATCCATGCTCCCCTGTGTGCGTTCCAAAACCTCATCCCCGAAAATGGCAAGGACTGACTTTCCTTTTCATAATGGGGAAGAAAAAAAACAACCACCCTAAAGGTCCCAACTTAAAGTCATTTTAAATAATGCACACTGGACATGTTAAAACTTTTTTTATTTATTTAATTACACATAAATAAATATATACAGATTTTATTATAGTTCCGTTTGGCCTCTCCTTCAAGGGCTAGTCTTGTGC
This sequence comes from Notechis scutatus, assembly GCF_049901735.1. Taxonomy (NCBI): domain Eukaryota; kingdom Metazoa; phylum Chordata; class Lepidosauria; order Squamata; family Elapidae; genus Notechis; species Notechis scutatus. Next base: position 8,693,106 of record NC_142016.1, read on the forward strand.
TTCAGATCAATTATTAATTTATGGTTCCATTATTTAACATTAATAGCATTATGAATGTTTCAGAACTTGGAAAGGGAGGCTGGGTTGGACGACCTCTCTCACCTGCAGAGAAACTGAAGTGACCCTTTGCGGGAAGAGAGAGTGGCTAAGAGCAGGGATGTTGTCCCCTTTCGTGTTGGGGTGGGGGCTACCAAGATGGCTCTATCAGCACCTTCACCATGAGGCCTCACTGCACCCCCAAAAAAATGGGTAAACAGAGTTGTACAACATTTCCCAAGATTGTATCCCTGGGATGTTTTCTTCGCCACAAAATTGTAGCAAAGGAAAGCCACGTCAAACTTTAGGAATTGTGATTTGTAAGATTGTGATGGAAAGAAGTGCTGATGGAGCCTTCTCTCTCTCTCTCTCTCTCTCTCTCTCTCTCTCTCTCTCTCTTGCAGGTGTCCAGGCCTGTTGCATGAGTCAAAAAAAAATCCAGTACTCTTTGACTCTAAACAGGCCTTGATTCTGAAAAGACCTTCTCTAGATTTTACCTGAAGGCCTCTTCGTCTCGGCTTGCTCCTTGGCAATGCTGCCTGGATAATCCCAACCTTTCTTTTCTGAGCATGGATTTTTTTTTTCCAAAGAAAGACATAAAATCATCAAAATAATTGCACATATAACCAGGCTTCCCAGTCTCTCCTATGGAAAAATCCAATGTGTCAACCCGAACCACTAACTAATTTCTTCCGGTGCTGAGGTTGGCTCGGCCTCTTCTTCTTCTTCTTCTTCTTCTTCTTCAATCTTCTCTTTTTCATCGACTCGATTTCAAAAATGCATTCGTCACAGTTTGGAAAACCTGGCAGGAGAGAGGTGGGTTGATCAATCTCCCTCCTCCCGCCCCCGCAACACTTCCAAGACTGTTGAAGGACCTTCCTGTCTCTCACATCCTGGAAATGAGAAGGAGCCCTCCGATGGGGGAGATGCAAAGGGTCACTGCCTGCGGACGGGGTCATTTCCGATGCTTAACATCCTTTTCTGAGGTTTTGGAGTCACCAGCCGAGTGGCCGTTGCCTGTGCTGTTCATGAACATTTTGTCAAGCCCTTTGAGGGACTCCACCAAGTAGTTCTGGAACGCGGTGAGAGCGGCGCAGATCGCCGGCCCTCCAAAACCATGGGTGATTAAACTGAAGTGCGTCAAGCAGCTCTGAACGCCAGGTTCCAAGATGAGGGTCGGGCGGCTGTTTCCCAGAGGGGAGCGATCTTGAGCCATCATATCAGCAAACTCTTTGCAGATTTGCCTGGAGTGAGAAAAAGGGAAATGAATGAGAATCAGAAGAGAGTTGGAAGGGACCTTGGAGGTCCTCTAGCCCAGGGGTCCCAAACCCCCGGGCCCCAGACCGGTACCGGTCCATGGAACATTTTCTACCGGGCCGCCGGATTGCTGGGCGCCGCCATCTTGTTTTGATGAGAAAGTGCTTCCGGTGAGCTTTTCCGGTTGGAAAGTAGCGTTTGGGTCCTGAAGGAATCTTCGCGCCTTAGTTTCATTGAAGGGTGTGTGTGGCTTCGAACAAAACTAAGGCGCGAGGATTCTTTCAGCACCCAAGGCAAGGCGAGCCGAGCGACCGTCCTGAAGCCGTCCCGAAGCCCATCGACAAAGGTACAAAGGAGGAGTTGAAGGTGGCGGGGAGAAGCGGGGGACGGCTGGCTGGCCAGTCGCTCGGCTCGCCTTGCCATGCATGCTGATGCCGGTACCGGGGCGTGGATCATTTTGTGATGCCGGTACCGGGCCGTGGCACAAAAAAGGTTGGGGGCCACTGCTCTAGCCCAGCCACCTGCACAAGCAGGAGACCCTGTACCCATGGTGGCAAACCTATGGCACACGTGCCACAGGTAGCATGCAGAGCCCTCTCTCTGGGCATGCACCCCATGGCCCCAGGTCAGCTTCGCCGTGTATGCGCACGCGCCTCCCACCGGCCAGTTGGTCTTGTCTTCAGGTCTCTGCCGTACATGCATGGGGGGTGGGTTTGTATGCATAGGGTGGTGGGGCGCATGCACTTTGGGCACTCAGTGGCGAAAAAGTTCACCGTCACTCAGGGGCGGGATTTAAATTTTTTAACAACCGATTCAGTGGGCATGGTTTAGTTGGTGGGCATGGCTTGGTGGTCATGTGACTGGCTGGGCGTGGCCAAGTCAACATCACTCACATCGAGGCACGCATCTCCTCGCCTGGCCTCTCATGACTGTGGGGATGGTGCAACAGTCGTAAGTGTGAAAAAGGGTCATAAATCACTTTTTTCAGTGCCATTGTAACTTTGAATGGTCACTCCACACAAGCAAAGGACCAGCAAAGGAGGGGGGGGGAAACTCCAGAGACGTTCCTGAGACAGGAAGTCTAGTCCTGCCAAGAACGTAATAAGGGTTAACGGAGAGGCAGTTTCTGCAAGCAACACCAGAATGTTTCCTTCCTGCCTTCCTTACAGGATTAGACCAGTAATTTCTTCTAACAACTGGTTCTCCAAACTGCTTAGAATGTTAACAACTGATTCTAGCGAATAGGTGCGAACCGGTAGAATCCCACCCCTGCCGTCACTGCCCTATACCATTTCAGACAAGTGCCGGTCCAGCTTTGTTTAAAAGCATCTAGTAATGAGGCACCTACAACTTCTGAAGGAAAGCTGTTCCTGGTCACTGTTAGTAAGTTTCTCCTTAGTTCCAGGTTGCTTCTCTCCTTGAACATTCATTGTTTCTTGTCCTGCCCTCAGGCGCTTTGGAAAATAAATGATATTTAAATATCATTTAAGATATTTAAATATATTAAATGGGATGTTTAAGGTGGGAAGAAGGGCACAGGTGATCTCGTACCCGACAAAGTTATGCTCATTTTGACGCCTTGCTGATACTCCTGCAGACCCCCCAGGTATAATTCCCTAACCTTTCCAAAGGATCTACAGGCTCTTTGCAAAGATTCTCTGTGCAGGTGGTCCTCGACTTACGACCACAACTGGGACTAGAATTTCCATTGCAACACAGTGAGACACATATGATTTTATCACCTTTTTGTTAAGCGAATCACTGCAACTGCTAAGTGAATCAGTGCAAATCTAGTTTCCCTTGTTGACTTTGCTTGTTAGAAGTTGGCTGGGAAGGTTGCAAATGGTGATCATGTGACCCCAGGATGCTGCAATGGTTGCAAGTGTAGGGACTGGTTGTAACTCACTTTTTTTCTGTGCTGGTGTAACTTTGAACACTTGTAAAACTAATGGTTACAGAATTGCAAAGTAACAGAATTGGAAGAGGCCTTGAAGGTCTTCTAGTCCAACCCCCTGCTTAAGGAGGAGACCCTATACCAGGAGCCTCCAACCGTGGCAACTTTAAGATTCGTAGAGAAGCTGTCGAGCGTGAACGAAAGCGTCCTAACGCCATCTTATTGGGTCTAGAGGACATCAATGACAATGATGATATCACAATTGTCCGCAACATCATCGGTGACTATCAAGCATCAACCATCTCCCCTGATGAAATACTTGACATTTCCCGCATTGGCCGAGAGCTCAAAAACAGAGACGGCTCTGTGGCCCCACGCTTCTGCAGGGTCATTTCCAAAAATGAATTAAGCAAACCTAAATTCATTTATACTATAAATTCACTCGCCAAAAACAACACCAACCATAAAAACCTCCGATCTCGTCCTAACCTAAACTTACAGCAATGTGCCCGCTCCCGTATACTATGCACAGAACTCAAAAATTGTCTAGACAATGGAGAGTAGGACCTGTACATTGATTACCATGCAGACTGTATCAAAAGAAAGTCACACAACCCACAACTCAGCATCCAACCCTACTTCAACCAATCCACCATCACCCAAGACTAGGCATGTACGCCCCCAACTACCTCAATTCCAACTACAACTGGCCTTAAATGCAAGCTACTCAATGCAAGAAGCCTTGTAAATAAAATACCTGAATTTCTCCTCTTACTAAATACGGCTAAATTCGACATCATATTTGTCTGTGAAATATGCCTCAACGCATCTCTCCCTGACTCCATTACCTCAGTAAGAGACTATCATGTTTACCGATCTGATCATGAAATCCATAGAGGAGGTGGTGTTGCTGTCTTCTATAAAAGCTGGCTGAGGAACTCTGGGAGTTGAAGTCCGCAAGTCTTAAAGTTGCCAAGGTTGGAGACCCCTGCCCTATACCATTCCAGACAAATGGGTGTCCCATCTCTTTTTAAAAACCTTCAGTGAGCCACAACTTTTGGAGGCAAGTCGTTCCACAGATTAATTGTTCTCACTGTCAGGAAATTTCTCCTTGGTATTAACACATAATCCTTCCTTTTGCAATTGTTCAGTATTTGCTACATCCTTCTAATAGTAATAGCATAATTATTGAGCAAAGATCCTCTTTCAAAGTCTGATCTTATCCTCTAACATTCACTTTAGACATGTTAAATAAAAATACGTATAACAATATTGTCCCCTATTTCTAATTTTTTCCTTTATTCTAATTTTTAATACAGCCTTTTTTTTTTAGATAAAAATCCTTCCTATCCATCATCTCTCATCCTCTTGGAAATTCCACTTCTTCTCTTTTTGACTTGCCTCCCATACTCCTTCCTTTTTGAATTTATATTTATATTTATTTCGTTTTAGTTTAGTTTACTTTATTGTCATTGCACCTCGTACAATGAAATCAAACAAAATCAAACACCATCTTCAGTGCACATCATGACCATGAAAATAAACACAAACGTACATCCTTCACACTCCACACATTGAACTGAAACCCCCAACATTGCACCAACACTACATTATACAACAGAATTCAAAAGAGTTACTGCCCTGGGATAGAAGCTGTTTTTCAGTCTATTTGTCCTTGTTTTTATTATCCTATACCGTCTGCCAGAGGGTAATAGTTCGAAAAAAGGGTGCCCAGGATGAGATGGATGTTTAATAATGTTTTGAACTTTTCTTAGGGCAGCAGGAGCTATAAAGCTCTTCCAAAGAGGGGAGAGGGCAACCAATGATCTTCTGGGAAATGACATTAACCCTCTGGAGTGCTTTCCTATCTGCCACGGTGCAATTGGCAAACCATACAGAGGTGCAGCAAGTTAAAATGCTCTCTGGTGCAGCGGTAGAAGGTCACCAGCAGTTTTTCATTCAGTTGCTGTTTCCTGAGAAGTCTCAGGTAGTATAATCTTTATCTGTAGCAATACTATTTTTGTACCAAAATGAATGATAATCAGATCCTACACTATCCATGAAATGATACTGGTGTATGTTTAAAAAAAAACTTTACAGGGAAAAAAAGGAAATTTCTCCTTAAGCTAAACTGGATCTCTCTTTGATAAGCTGCATCCATTACTTCTTGTCCACTTGATTGTAGTATTAGGTGGAATACCACCTATACTTTTAATGATCAGTGCAATGGAGAAGTCTGTATATTTATAATTTGCCACCTGCAACTACTCCTAACCCTTCAATGAAATATTTCCAATATTTTACAAAGGTGTTTTATAATATAAAATAAATTTAAATAAAAATAAAAAGGGGGTACAGGAAAGCATTGACTTCTGACTCTTTCCAGTACAGTACAGTGAAATAGTAACTAGATTTACAGCCTCAACTTTTTGCATTACATTTAGTTACTATATACCATTTCTACACTTATGCAATTATTCTTCAAACTAAAGTCTATATATTCCTTTCCCTCTCCCCTATTTTCCATATGAAAAAAAGCAAGAGCAATTTCCCAATGGAAACAGACCTGAATAAAACAGTTTAATTTTCACCAAATCCACTTTTCCCCATCCATCTTTTTTCCATTGTGAGAAATAATACAGCTTTCTATTAACACTTATTGGATTTTCTGCACTGCCATCGTGCATAATTGCAAAAACGTGTGCGTTATCCTTCAAGCCGACTTTCATGCTCGCTTGTCTTCCACCACAGGTGGGATCCTATTACTTACTTGGTTGCTAAAAGCATGTTTTTCCGGGCGTGGAGCTCGCTGGGATCCGAGTGCTGGCGGCAGAGATATTCTGCTGCTGCCTTGGCTGGGAACTCTGTTTCGCACACATAACCGAAGTCTCGAGCAAGATGAACAGCCTCCCCTGGAAAATTAGAGCACCCATAAGAAGGAAAATCAAGCTGGGATGGTACAGGTAGTAGTCTCAACGTATGACCACAATTGGGGCCAGAATTTCCATTGCTAAGTGAGTTTTGCCTCATTTTACGACCTTTCTTGCCACAGTCCTTAAGTGAATCACTGCAGCTTTTAAGTTAGTAATAGGTTGTTAAATGAATCTAGCTTTTTGACTTTGCTGACTTTGACTTGGCTTGCCAGAAAGTGATTTACATGACCCTGGGACATTGCAACCATCATAAAGACATGACAGTTGTCAAGCATCCAAATTTGGATCCTGTGAGCATAGGGATGGTGCAAGGGTCATAAGTCACTTTTTTCAGTGCCATTGAAACAGAATAACAGAGTTGGAGGGGACCTTGGAGGTCTTCTAGTCCAACCCCCTGCTCAGGCAGGAGACCCTACACATCATTTCAGACACAATGGCTGTCCAGTCTCTTTGTCAACTCTGAAGCAAACCCAGCTGAAGCCTCATAGTTGCCACGAATTTTGAAGCGGGGAAAGGGAGCGGGAAGTAAATAGACTGGCTAACGGTGAAAACAATTTCTTATGGGAACCAAGGTCATCCCAACAGGTGGCAGTTGAAGGAGGAGAGGAAGGACCAAGCAACCTACCAGCTACTTTCATTGGACAAGGTGACTGGGTGACATCTGGGGAGGGAAATATTTGCCGTTTTAATTACCGTAGGCACTAAAACCGTGGGAACTTTTAGAGCTGGTTTTCACTAGCTGTGCCAATATGATGTATCCAATAAACATGTTCTTTGAGGAATCTACTTGCCTCAGAGTTCTGCTTTTGGCGGATTGTTACTCTTCTTAAAAGCCTCCAGTGATGGAGTAACCACAACTTCTGAATGCAAGTTCCAATTCAAACAGTCACTAAATGAATGGTTGTAAGTTGGAGGACTACCTGTAGCCATTTGCTGCATTTGAACCAATTATCTGATTAGATCAACTGTACAGCATCAGCATCTTAGACTTAAGTGTGAGAGGAGCCACGGTGTTTCATAAACTGCCACTACAGCATCTCATTGCCTCGCCCAGCCCAGTGGGATCCAGAGGGATTGGAGACTGGGCCATAATCACCGACTGCACTAAAAGGAACTCTTGTCATAAGAATAGGAGGCATGTCAAGGTGACATGACCCAGGTCTTTGCTTGTTATGTCACAAGGCAAGCACAAAAGGAGTGGGGAATTGACAACACAACTCACTTGGTCATTCCCTCCCCTTCTGTAAGGGTCCATCTGGCCAGAGTGACTGGGAGCTGCAGTGGCCCAAACCCACTCAGTCACAAAATAAGCTAACCAAGGTTTATACTAAGTCAGTGAATACAGCTGCTGTGGTTTTAACCAACCTGGTTAAATGCAGAAGACACATTGGTTAGACTGGACAAATATCTTTTTAAAAAAAAAAAAAAAAAACTTTTTAAACCTGGTTTTTGGGAGGTTGTGTTAGAATTATGTTGGTTGTTTAGCTTTGTGTTTTACAATAATTGTGTATGCTGCTCAAAGCCCTAGGCATGAAATAAGCAGTTATTTAAATTATTATGTATGTATTTATTATTAGAGTTCTAATGCTGCCCATCTTGCCAAGACAACTCTAAGTGGCTAAATAAATAAATTTAATTAGATTAGAGAACCAGATAAATCAATAAACGAATAAGATGCTACCAGATGCCGTGTCATTTTTTTTTTTTTTTTGCCACAGACTAACATAGCTTTTGGGTAATCATCTTGGATAAAGTGGGCTGCATAAACACAGCCCATCATTCTAAAAAGCAGAGCAAGTTGTCAAGAGTTGATGGGGTGCATCTCTTCAAATTATGTCCCGTGGGGGGAAGGGCAAGAAAAATAGGGCCACCACCACAGAGCCATCAGGACGTAGAATTGTGGGGAGAACAGGAAGGGAAGACAAAGGAGAAGATTACACAGCTATTCTTAGGATTGGAAAAGGATAATTTGGTTTTAATTTTCCATCAGCTTTCAGTGCTGTTATTGTTGTTGCCAAATTAATGCAAAAGACAATACTGTAATTGCATTGAAGCTTTTTATGCTATTATTTTTACAGTATTTATAATTCACTTCATTATTTTTGTTTTACTATATTATACTATTTGTATGTTATTTTATTAATCTTTTTTTTTCACTTTATATATCAAAATTTTACTTTGTTTTATGATGGCATTATTTTATTATATTTGCATGTAATAATAATTATTAATATTTTTCCATTATGTTGCATTATTTTATTTTTATTTGATTACTTGTACTCTACAAAGGAAAAATGCGTAGGCCGATGTGATCTTTGTCGCAAGTGTAGTAGTTATGGATTTATATATATATAGGTAGTAGTCCTTGAGTTATGTCCTATGCTTGTAATACTTGACAGTTGTAAAGCAGGCCAGTCATGTGACTGATCCAATTATACCTTTTTTTTGTGGCGGTCGTTACATGAATCGTTGTGATTGTTAAGCGAGCCAATGTGACCATTGGGACTTCAAATATGGGTTGTAAGAACCTTCCAGGTAGGTCTGCTTGGAACCTCAAATAGCCACTAAGCGACTGGTTATAAGTTGAGGAATACATGTGTGTGTTTGTGTAGGTACTGTATATGTATATAGTATGTGTGCGTAGGTATTCGTGTGTGGGTGTTGTATTTCTATCTCACATTTCCTTCAATTGATCCAGGTGGTATACAGTATAGATCAGTGCACAGGTGGTATTCAGCAGGTTCTGACCAGTTCTGGAGAACTGGTAACGGAAAGTTTGAGTAGTTCAGAGAACCGGCAAATCCCACCTCTGATTGGAGATTTTACAATATCCTTCTCTTGCCACACTCACCAAGCCACACCCACAGAACCGGTAGTAAAAAAAATTTGAATCCCACTACTGGATCAGTGGTTCTCAACCTATGGTCTGAGGACTCCTGTGTGTTCTGACCTAGCTTTGTCAAACTTAATAAAACACAAGCTGATTTTAAAAATAAAACTATTTTAATGCAACACTGGGAATTACTTGCATTCCCAGCCAAAATTCATTATACACCGTTCCTCCAGATAAGAGCACGCTTTTCAGTGCTTCAGAATGCTGCCAAGAAACAGAAGTCCAATTAAGGCTAACATCAACCAACCCAAAAACCTAGAAAAAAACCGACCAGAGTACCGAGCTTCAAGAAGTACTCAGAGATTACTGAACTGCTTTGCTTCCTGCAAAGCTTTTCGTCATTGAGGTCTGACTTTTATCCCTGATGGGAGGGGCAATCACCTCCCAGCCCTACTCCCGAGTCGCCCCTTTTGTTTCAGCTGCTCTCGCCTTCTAGCAGTTCTGCACATACGCGCCCTGGGAACAGGCTCCCTGGGGTCCTTTGCCTCGCTGCTGCCAGACTCCGAAGGCAACACCCCACGCTCAGACGGTCCTGGCCCCATCCCTGCATCGGATGCAGGACCCTCGTCCAAGTCCTCGCCAGACTCCCTGACTGGTCCCCATTCTTCCTCACTGTCCAATATCTCTTCAATCCACACTGGCTGCCGGCAAAGCACAACACTGGGTGGCCCTGATGTCATTACAGAGGGTCCATGAAGACTTGAAAAAAAAAAGTTAGGATTTAAATCTTGAGTTAGGTCTTGGGGGGTCCATGGCCAGAAAAGGTATTTAGGGAGGTCATCCGTGGTGAAGAACAGGTTGAGAATCACTGGCATGGCGTATTCCCACTTCCACTTTATCCCTTACAACAGCCTTGTGAGGTAGGCTGGACTGAGTAAAGTGATGTCTCCAGGGGGTCTTTCCTGGTGTGGTTGGACTTGAACTGATCTCCCCCAGATCTCTGGCCGCCCTCTGACATCGGCTGCCTTTCTTCTGAGATTGATAGGCATTGGCCCGTATAACCATGAGGGCTGGAACCTTGTAGGATTTGATAGCCGATTCTTCTCAGAAGGACTGACGGAGAGGCCCAGGCCTCACACTGAGGTAGACAGCGAGGCCAGCAAGTAGGTTAACACATTATAGGATGGATGGCTTAACCCGCACAGCAGGGGGAGGAGGGAAGATGAATTAACTCTGTCTGTGTAACCTGAGTTCGAGAGCTGGGGTGTGATCGATCGCCCATCCGCTCCGATTACTTCCACGGCCATGCCTGAAGCTGGATCAATTTTCACCAAGGCAGGGGCATTTGCACAGAATGATGGATCCCCCTTCCTGACTGCAGTCGCTCCAAGGAGATCGGGAGCTTTGCTGTGCAGAAAATGTCCTCTGCCTTTTTTCTTACTGGATTGCAAAGATTTCGTCTGAAAATGGGAATTTGGGGGAAAATTTTCCTGGATCCTGCCCTCTGGGGTGCCCTGTGGGAACGCCCAGTGTTTCATTCCACCATGGTCTCTGTGTTATCAAATGATCAATTCGACTTGCAGGTTCATCAAAGAAGTGAATTGGAGGCAGCCTTGAATCCAACTCATTTCTCAGTTGCAGGGATCCAAATGGGAACAGACTCTCCAGCTTTCCTTCGGACCCTTATGACAAGCAAACCTTCTCGGGGCATTTAAATAAGTTTTATCTGTTTTATTAGCTTGTTCAATTCAGTTTTTATTCTTCTTTATTTAATCTAGACTTTTGGGAAGGGCGAGTGGGTGGGGGGAGGATTGTTAACACTTAACAGGAATGCAAACAGGCCAGGCTGCTTTTCCCAAAAGAAGGCCATTCCACGAACCTAAGATTTGGCGGTGCTTCAGATCTAGCAAAGCCTTTCCGAAAAACCAAACAAACAAACAAAAGCCGATGGAGATTCTCAGTCATCCAGATCATGGCTGTCCCCAAAGTGCTTTTTTTTTTTCAAGAGACAATAGGGAATTTTTTTGTTTGTTTTTCCTTGGAAGACATTTCACTTCTCATCCAAGAAACTTCTTCTTCTTTTTTGGGACAAACAAACAAAAGGAAACAAGAGGAAATGCTGGGCCAGAACAGGAGACCCTGGTTTGCATGCTGGGATGTTTAAGCAGCAATGCAAAATTGTGATCTCGTCTATTTCAATGTCCTTCGTTGGAAAAGCTGGGGCAGCAAATAGGAGACATTTATGATGCCAACCCCCTGGAAGGCCTGGAAGTGCTAAATAGGGGGTGGAAATCCTCCAGCCCACCCACCCACCCTCAATGCCCTTTCCTAGACTTCATTTACCCTGAAGAGCCCTGCAAATAGAGGGTTGCCGTTGAAGAAGTCCTCAAAGGAAGGGCCATGCTTTGTGGGGTAGGACTTATTGTCCTTGGGCAAACAAGCTATCATCTGTCATTTACACTGACCGCCCCCTGATCGGCAGTCAATGACAGCTCCCAGCTGTCTGGGCTGAGCCCGAATTGCTTGTTTCCCTGCCCTCCTCCTCCTCCTCCTCCATCTCCTCCTCTTCTCATGGAAATAAACCATTCAGGAGCCTCCAGTCCCAAAGCTGCCTTTACGAACCACCTCAGCCTCCTGCAACACCCCCGTTTCATCTGCTGCCAACAAAAGCCAAGGGTCTTCCTTCTGTCCTTCTCCAGCAGCTGCCTTTCCATCACAATAGACCGCGGAACGGAGACCATCCCCAATGCAAGGAGGGCCTTTCTACCCATCGTGACGTTTCGCATCGAAGCCGTCCAGGTGACAAGAACTCCTCTGATGGGCAGTTGGTGACAAGCCGAGAAATCTTGCAGCCTTTTCTTTCCCCCTCACCGGTTCTCCCTCAATCCGGTCAAATCGCCTTCGCCTTCCAAGAAGAAAACCTTGGTGAATTGTCCAAGGGAAGGAAGCAGCGTGAGGCTCTTGTACGTACAGGCGGTCCTCGATTTGCAACCGTTCATTTCATGACCGTTCACGGTTACAACTGGAAAAAAAAACCTGACTTAGGGACCACTTTTCACACTTAGGACCGTTGTAGCATCCCCTGGTCAAAATTCAGATGCTTGGCAACTGGCTCGTCTTTATGACGGTCGCGGTGTGATCCCCTTTAGCGACCTTCTGGCAAGCAAAAGTCCATGGGGAGGTCAGATTCACTTAGTAACTGCAGAGATTCACTTAACAACCGTGGCAAGAAAGGTTGTAAAATGGGGCAAAGCTCACTTAGCGACATCGATTTGAGGCTCAGTTGTGGGGTTGCAAGTCACGGACTGCCTGTATTTCAAGAGAAATATCACTTTCACTGCATCATCCTCTGTCCAACCCCTTTCCTCCTCCTCCTCCTCCTCCTCCTCCTCCTCCTCCCGGCTTTTCATTGCTCCAAGTATTTGCTGCCTTCCTGCTCTCCATTTACTCCTGTTCAAGTGTTGGGAAAGCCACCTGGGGCGTCACGCTCCGGTTGCAAAGCGTAAGCGTAGGCAGCCAGAGAGGCTTCCTTGATGGAAAGCAGCACTCTCCAAAACAATTACCTTCAGAAGTTGTGGGGGCTTCCATCACAGGAGGCTTTCAAGAAGACATTGGACTGCCAGTCGTCCAGTGGTGGGATTCAATTTTTGTTACTACCGGTTCTGTGGGCGTGGCTTGGTGGGCATGGCAGGGGGAAGGATACTGCAAAATCCCCATTCTCTCCCCACCCCACTGACCTGCTTTCCAGCTCCCTTCTCCTGTGCAGGGCAACCAAAGAAGACCCAGCCAATCAGCTGGGACTCGATGGGAGGTGGAGAATAGATGGGGGCGGGGCCAGTCAGAGGTGGTATTGGCCGGTTCTCCGAACTACTCAAAATTTCCGCTACCGGTTCTCCAGAACTGCTCAGAACCTGCTGAATGCCACCTCTGCATTTGTCAGAAATGATGTAGGGTCTCCTGCTTGGGGGAGGCGGGGTTGGACTAGATGACCTACAAGGGTCCCTTCCAACTCTATTAATCTAATCTAACTGCAATGATCAGACCTTACCACTTGACTTGCAGTCAGAATTTCCATTATTAAGCGAGGCAGTTGTTTAAATGAATCTCATCCAATTTTTCTCTGTGTCGGTTATTAAGCGAATCACTACATTTGTTAAATGAATCAAGCAGTCGTTAAGCGCACCTGGCTTCCCCCATTGACTCTGCCTGGCGGAAGCCGGCTGGGAAGGTTGTAAAAGCTTATCACGTGACCTAGGGATGCTGCAAAGAACATAAACACACGCCGGTTGCCAAGCGTCCAAATGTTGATCATGTGACTGTGGGGATGCTGTGATAGTCATCAGTGATGGGACTGGTTATAAATCCTCTCACACGGCCATTGTAATCTCCAATGGCCACTAAGTGAATGGTTGTAAGTTGAGGATTACCTATACTAGCTAATCAGCGCAAACAACACTGCCAAGAGAAATTTGGAAGAACTCTTCAAGCTTCCCACAAACAAAGTAGAAAGCCAGAGGCACAGAAAAGAATGACAGACTTGGAAGGGACCTTGGAGATCTACTAGTCCAACCCTCTGCTCAAGCAGGAAACCCTAAAGCAGGGGTCCCCAACCACCGGCCCCCAGACCAGTACCGGTCCGTGGATCATTTTGTACCGGGCTGCAAAGAATGGAAGTAGGGCCTACTTTGCTTGGGCGCCGCCATCTTGTTTCGATGGTGCTTGAGAAAGTGCTTCCGGGTGAGCTTGTCGGTCATCAGTTGGAAAGTGGCGTTTGGGTGCTGAAGGAATCCTCGCACCTTAGTTTCGTCGAAGAGGGGGGCGGCTTCGAACAAAGAGCCGTCCCGATGGCGGTGGAGTCTCGCGTTACTCAGGAGGAGATTAAGAAAGAGCCCGAAAAGCCCATCGACCGCGAGAAGGTACAAAGGAGGAGTTGAAGGTAGCGGGGAGAAGTGGGGGACGGCTGGCTGGTCGCTTGGCTCGCCTTGCCTTGGTCGTGTGTGCTGATGCTGGTACCGGTCCGTGGATCATTTTGTACTGGGCCGTGGTACAAAAAAGGTTGGGGACCACTGTCCTAAAGCATTTCAGACAATGGTTGTCCAATCTCTTCTTAAAAACCTCCAGTGATGGAGCACCCACCCCTTCCACTGATTAATCATTCTCACTGTCAGGAAATTTCCCTTTAATTCTAGGTTCCTTCCCTCCTTGATAAATTTCCACCCATGGCTCCTTGTCCTGCCTTCAGGTGCTTTGGAGAACAGGTTGACCATCTCTTCTTTGTGGCAGCCCATTAGATATTTGGAAGACCATTATCATGTCACCTCTAGTCCTTCTTTTCATTAAACTAGACATACACATTTTCCATGAATATTAAGGTCAAAGATATTCCCTTTTTCACAGTCTGTTTGAGCTGTTTAATCACAATGATTTCCTGATACTCTTTTCCTGATACAGGCTGTCCTTTGAGGCCCATTTCTCTTCATGGCAATACCATGGTGTGCAGGAGAAGACAGGTCCAGACTGCAGTGGTTTTGCATTGAGATGTCCACTAGAGGTCTTTGATACCCTTGCTTTCCCCTCTGTCCTCCTTATGCTCTGGACCAGGAGTCGCCAACCTTTTGGACCTCAGGGACCACCAAACTCATCATTTTAAATCCCGCGGACCAGAGACCCTGGGAAAATCACCCAAAAAGTCTGCAGGAAAATTCCCCACCCCGTTTTCCTACCGATCGATCATTCTTTATTTGGGATTGCAGGATACCATCTCCAGCTCCGTTCTCAGGGGGAGAGAGAGAGAGAGACTTTTGGTTTCATGCAAGGAAAGCAGCAGAAGCAGCAGAAGTATTTCTTTCTCTCCCCCAAATTCTGCCAGAAATGAGTCTTTGTCTGCGCAGCCCCTTGGAGCAGGAGGCCTTGCAGGGTCCCAAAGACTCATTTCTGGTGGAGTTTGGGGGAGAGAAAGAAGCCAAAAGCAGAAGAAAAAAGAAGCGGAAAGAAGCAGCCCGGGGGCCAGGCGAGGCACATGGGGTGAGTGGGGCAAGTTCCCCCCTCCTCCCTTTCCCCCCTCCCCTCAATACCTCGTGTTGTTCGCAATGCAAGTGACGCAAACCTTGTGTTCCCACGGGCCATGTGTGCAGTGCAGCCTTGTGTTCCCGCGCAGCCTGGATTAATTGTTTCGGGGGCGACATTTCTCTGTGGACCACCAAAATTTTCTCAACGAGCACCAGTGGTCCCCAGCTCATTGGTTGGCAACCACTGCTCTGGACTGTAATTCTCACAGTTGATTGTCAGTGTTCCTACAAGCCCGAGGCTAATGGGAATGAAAGTCCAAAACTTCTGGAGACCACCAAATTGCCTGTCCCTGTGATTAATGATTTTGGGTTAAGATGTGTGAAGGACTCTGCTCTATATCAACACTGCTAATTGCATCCATCTCTGAGAACTTGTCTCTGTAACATGTTGCATTCTTAGGGGACACTGTTACACATGCTCTGCATTGGTGGCACCTGCAGTGGTAGGGCAACAGGACTCAGGTGAGTGTATTGCATGCATGTTTTATTTGGGAAAAATAATGCAAATTCTGCCTCATGGATTGCAGTTTTCCTGTTATTTCCTCACAAAGCCCAGTAGAAATTATGCCTCCATTTCATCAATGTTTGGCTGTCAGATTGTGGGAAATAAACAACCAGCAGGCAGTAGGCTATAGATGGCTCACTCTTGCGTTAAGGAGATGGTGATGGCTCAACCCCAAAATAAGCATCAAACTTTGAACTGAACTGAAATAATCTCCTTTTTTAATCCTCTATCCAGGGTTTTCTGTGGAATGCAGTCCAAAAAGACAAGATGTTTTAAATCCCTACACAACCCCAAAAGAACACCTTGCCAGGCCAAACACGAATAACCTTACCTTCCACCAGGGACGTTAACAAGGTGACATTTGCTGCTTTGCGCCTTCCAGCTGGTAGATTTAACCCTATCTTCTCCAACCTTTCTCTTAAACATCTTCCACCATTTTTAGATTTTGCCCTAAAACAGGAAAGTAGAAAAATGAAACAATCTGAATGGGATTTAAAAAAAACAAACAAACTAAGGAACCCTTAATTTCCAAAATCTGATCTCCAACAATTCTAGGAAAAGTCATAGGACTATTTGTAAATTTTGCAATTAAAATGTAGTAGGGATTCATGGTAACAACTTCTTATATGCATCAAAATTAATATAAAAAACACATACAGATGGTCCTTGCTTAACTTCTCCCTTAGCAACCATTCAAAATTACACCAAACCACCGGAGGGCTACTTATTCTGTGGACTTACTAATGACTGTGGACTTACGAATGACCCCGACCCTGTGGTCATGTGATCACATTTTTGGCACTTGGTAATCAGCTCTCATACACATCTTCTGGCAATGTCACATGGTTATGTGACTGCAATTTTTGGTATTTCTTGCCAATTTCTGGTGTTTATTTCCAGTTTCCAGCAAAAAAAAAATGCCTACCGAGTCAAATGAATCCATTTAACAATTCTGACCTTGACTAAATGACTGCGGAGTTCACTTAATGACCATGATGTTTGCTTAATGACCACTGCAAAAAAAGGTTGTACAATCAAGCATGGTCATGTGACTCAGTGACAGATGCCACAACTTGTGACTGTAATTCCGGGTTCAATTACGGTTGTAAGTCTAGGACTACCCATATAGTTGTTTGTAAACCTGGGGTCAATTTGTTCTGGGTAAGATTTTACCAAGGTACTTTGGCTGACCAGCTCTCTTATTTATTTTTTCATTACTTTTTTATTCAGTTCATATGGCGCCCATCTCAAATTCACGACTATAAAAAACAGATCCAGTTTAACAAACTAAACAAACGGATGGTGTGAATTCCTACCGCCGAAGGACACCACCAAGGAGAGACGCGTTGAGGCATTCCGGGGGTGAGAGCCTCCTCTGAACTTCGCCGACTGTCACTTTGTACTTGGAGGTGGAGCTGAGGAGGGACAATCGCCCAGGAACAGAGCAGAAGACTTCGCTTGGATTGGTCACCCCTCCTATCAGGGTGTCCTTGTTCATGGTCAGGGAAGAGATGGTGGTCCCGTTAGCCTTCGAAGGGATGGGCACTAGAAGATCAGAACAAACGAAGAATGAAGGAGCTACAAAGAAGCATGGGTCGATTTAGGATTAAGCAGCCATTCTGTAATAACACAGCCAGGGAATAAGAATCCTAAACAGGGCACTAGACCAGATTTAATGAGAACAAAATCATTCCAATCCATCAAAGTTTTTGTCAGCAGTCTTTAAGATGTTCAGAGTCTCACCTTTGTCTTGTTTAATGTTGAAAAAAAGAACATGGGAAAGACGAGTGCTAACTAGTAAGAGCAAAGACAAAGAGTAATACCTTTTCAGCATAAAATAAACTTCTAAAAGAGATTGTCCAAAGCTGAGAAAGGAGACACATATGGCAGAGAAGTCGTGTCTAATATAAGATCATTTCCTCTAGTAACAAATTCTATTAGTGTTATAGCAGAATGAGTGGATTTTTGGGGAACATATTCCAATAATATTTATCAATCCCAATCAACTCATTTGCTGTTTACCAATTTCTGAGAGTTGGAACAATATTAGTCCTCCAGTTGTGGATGGATTGCAATTCTCATGAGCTTATCATTGTCTGGTCTGGTCAACAGGGGTATCCACAGGTGTGGCACTTGTGGCTACCATCTTGACTTTTTTTAGCGTGGCCTGTGGACATCCCTGGAGCTGAAGGAGATTGACATCCTAGAACAAACTTCAATTAATACTATTTCTCATCTTTAACCTACATAGATGGACATGCCAGTGTGGGCGAAATGCACCATTCCTATGTTCTGGTGGCTCGTATGGGAGTTAAATGACATGGATGTAATTTACATCAAAATAGGATTTGGGGACAAAAGTCCAGGGTCTCTAAGAAGAATGATCTGGTGCAGAGGAGGGCAACTATGGTTGCTTTATGACCTATGGACTTCAACTCCCAAAATTCCTGAGCCAAAATGGAGTTGAAGTTGAAGTCCAAAGGTTCATAAAGGGGCCCTAGTTGCCCACCCTGACTTGCAGGGTTTTCCAATACGGCAGGTCACCTTGTTACTATTTGTAAGAAAGTAAAAAAATATACAGCTAATCCTCAACTTGCAATCACAATTGATTTCCAAACTTATGTCATTAAGCAATAGAATAGAATTCTTTATTGGCCAAGTGTGATTGGACACACAAGGAATTTGTCTTGGTGCAAATGCTCTCAGTATACATAAGAGGAAAGATACATCGTCAAGAGTCAAGAATCATCAGGTACAACACTTAATAGGGTACAATAAGCAATCAAATCATACTAGGAAACAGTCAATATAAATCGTAAGGATACAAGCGACAAAGTTATAGTCATACAGTCACAAGTGGGAGGGGATGGGTGATAAGGAGTGATGAGAAGATTAACAGTAATAGTAGTGCAGACTTTGTAATAGTTGAACAGTGTTGAGGGAATCAATGTAGTCATTATGTGAGTTGTACCTGATTTTATGACTGTTTTACCATGGCTGTTTAGAAATCACAATCATTATGTGAATCCAGTCCCCCCTCCCACTGCTGTAACTTTGTCAGAGACCAGTTGGGAAGGACACAAATCTGCAAAGCCTACAAGTGACCTTTTTCAGCACCGTCTAACTTTGAATAGTTGCTAAACAACTGGTCGTAAGTTAAGGATGACCTGTACATTACTGTACACTGAACAACGGTCTCATAAAACAAACTGAGAATATGACATTTCTTAACCACATAGGAGGTGTATGTAGGGGGCTGAAGCTTTTTATCCTTACTTTGTGGGGGCCATGAAGCAACAACGGCAGTTACAAAACTTGAGTGGAGAGGAAGTGGAGAAAGGTCTGGCATATGTTGGTGTGAACCAGAAGGATGAGAATAGCAATTAGATTGCTCAACTTCCACACCTGCCAAGGCACCACAGGCTATGAACTCAATTCACTCAAATCGCCAAGCTAATTCCTGAATATGAATGGCTTGACTTAATCTGAACAGATCTCGTTTGGACTACAGGAACTCAACCATCCCCATTGGCATCCATGGTAGCAACTTAGTACAAGCGTTGGACTCGGACAAGGGAAGCCCAGGATCAAATTGCACACTTTGGGCCAAGGCCACCCCAATGTATCTCACAGGGCTTATGTGGGATGAAATGATGGGCAGCCTGCATAGGCTTCTTTGAAAAGAAAAATACAATATACACGACAAATGAATAAGTCCAAGGGGTTCTTATTATTTAGTTCCTGGCCAAAACTCTCTAAGAACCATCAAAGAAACACCAAGAACACTCTCACCAACACTAGTATATAAAAATAAGAGCAAATCCCACTCTCTTCTAGCTCTGATGATATTACCTAGTTTGGTAATTAAACATCTGCAAGAAAACTACAAACTCAGAGAGCGCTAAGGACCCCATAGCACTCTTAAAACTTTTTGCTATGCTATTAAACTTTGGAACATCCAGTTCTACAAATCCTCTCTTTTGATTAAAAAAAAAAACAGAGAAAAGAGAAAACTTCCTCACTTGTAAAATTTGTTTTGACAAGATCAGGAACAAAAGTTGTTTTCCTCTACATCAGTGTTTCTCAAACTTGCCAAGTTGTCTTCAACTTCCACAGTTCCCTAGCCAGCATGAGAAATTCTGGGAGTTGAAACCCACTCCTTTTAAGTGGCCAAGTTTGAGAAACACAGCTCTACTATGTCATATATGGTACGTGATGCCTGGGAACGTACAATCAGTTGTACAAAAACAACTTACATAACTTAGCGTTCTTACACAGCAAAGGATAGATGTCTGATTAAGTGGTGTGACCCATTTTGCAGCCAATAAAATGCATCATTGTGAATTCATAAACACGTCATGAATAGTGAAGTATGAATTAAGAATTTAGACAGTGCCCACGTCACGTGGCTTGCCAACCAGGATTGATTATATGAATGGTAGAGAAGGTTTCCAAAGCAACCCCCATTTTGTGTGTGTGTGGGGGGGGGAATCAGAACTAATATTTCCACATTGGCTCAGACTAGAATGAAGAAATTTGACAGCTATGGTTTGCCTCCCTTTCTAATTTTTTGTTCTAAGCTCATTGCATCCTCTTTCAGTTTGTTTTTTTAAAGCAAGCACTACAGACAATCCTCAACTTATAACCATTCATTTGGTCACCGTTCAAAGTTACGATAGCACTTTAAAAAGTGACATGCAACTGTTCCTTGCACTTATGACTTTCACAGCATCTCCACAATTACATGATCAAAATTCAGGCGCTTGGCAACTAGCATGTATTTACAATGGTTGCAGCATGCTAGGATCATGTGATTGTCACTTGTGACCTTCCCAGCTGGCTTAAGCCTCACTGAACTGCAGTGATTCACTTAACAACCATGGCAAAAAGGTCGTAAAATTGGGTGTGATTCACTTAACAACCGCCTTGCTTAGGAACCAAAATTCTTGCTTCAGTTGTAGGATTGAGGATTAGATCATTGTTAGGTCATTCTATGCATATTTCTTTTAACATTCCCATTTGGTTTGCAATTTTGCCTAATATACAGTTTTTGCCAAAAAATAATAATAATAATGCCATAGAGTCATACACTTTTGTACATGGTTTTCAGGTGAATTTGGGGAGATATTTCCCTGGTACGTTTTGATTTTTTTTAATTGACAAGCTGCACTAAAAAAATCTTGTAATGCTTTTTGCTTGTTTCATGATTTTTAAAAGATCCATTAAAGTAAAACCAACCTTATTTGTCATTTACAACTTCAATAAAATACAATATTTTAATAACTCAATTTATCTTAACACATGCATATTTCCTTGATGTATAGATCCTGATGCTTTGCACATTTATAAATATGAATTTTCCCCTTCTTTAAACTGGATGAAGACCCGACTCTTGGTTTCAATTACAACCTAATTCTTTAATCAATTTGGGTGTTTAAGATTTTAGTAGCTACTTTGGCTACTGGTTTATTGCTTGTTCTTTCAGTTACTATGAGCCCAGTTCAAATTGGGTTTATATGCAGTCCAGATTACAACAATACCTTATTATATTTGTAACTGATATAATTCTTTTAATTCACAGCAGATAGAATCCAGCAGCCAGCAGTTTTTTGAAAGCTGAGGAAACTTTTGCTATGGCATTTTTGGTAGTTTCTGAAACAGGTGTTGATTTATGAATCTGCCCCATGTTTTAAATATATTCTGAATAGACATGTTTTGAATTATCTGTAAACACATGTGTTTAATAATAGTATGTCTCCTTCTGGATTAAATCTATGCCTTGGCATATGTCAAGGATGTTCTCTTTTGACTTTTGATTTTAATAGTTCTTGCTGAAACTATCAGGAATCCTAAAATTATTAAAAAGCTCATAATGGTGGGTCATAACATTGGAACTTTCTAGGAGACTTCATTTCAGATCTCTAATTAATCATTGTGGAAAAAATGAAATATTATCAGTATTATTAAGCAGGATATTGGGTTAGATTGCAATGACTGTTACAACTGTTAATTGATAAAATCTTTATAATCTGTCTCACAAATAACCTGTATCAGCATAACTAACCAGTCTTCTCTTCCCTTCTCCCCTTTTGCCAATTTAAATTCTACATCAGAGTCGACAATCCATGCCTCTGATGAAGTGAACCTGTATCTTTTAATAAGATTTTGTTAGTCTGAAAAGCTGTTGCCAAATTCCTTCAGATCTATAACAGGAAAAGCAAATGATAACATTCTTTTATATGTGAATGGTATGTTGTGTTTTATAGAGATTTATGTTTATGCTTCGTTTACCTGGAAATAGTTTTCTAGAAACTCTCACAAGTGGTAATTTTTACCACGTATTATATAGGGACACAACAGAAAGTAGATAAACAAGATGATTAAAATGTCTCAAAGGTGCTTTTTCCAGAGGTAACTGGACTTTCTGGTTTTTCTTTGAAAGAGTTTCACTTCTCATCCAAGAAGCTTCTTGGATGAGAAGTGAAACGTCTTCAAAGAAAAACCAGAAAGTCCAGTTACCTCTGGAAAAAGCACCTTTGGGACAACTATGACCTGGATGACTGAGAATCTCCACAGACATTAAGCTGATTTAAAAAATTTAGTCAACTAATTTAGTAAAATTTAGTTAGTGATTTGAGCTTTAGGTTGCATTGTGATGCTTCGTTTACCTGGGTATAGATGCCTAAAAATTCTCACAACTGGCAAATTTCACAATGTATTAAATAAGGATGCAACGGAAACAAGAAAAAGTTGATTAAAATTATCTTAGTGAAATCATTCAGTTAGCGATTTGAGGTTTAGGTTGTGTTTTGAAGCTTTTGGTTACCTGAGTATAGATTCCTAGAAACTGCCACAAATGGAAATTTGGCAATATATTAAATAGACGCACAATGGACAGAAGATAAACAATAGTTGGTAAAGCCGTATCAGGATTAGGGTTAATTGGGCTTTTGATAATCTCATTATTTTGGATCAACTTTGTCCTGATAGAGCTGTTTTAAAATGTTTGTAGAACTTAGAACTGATTTTGATTTCTCTGAGAATTCTTCTTGCTATATTAGTAAAGTCCCTTTTATTCAGATAGTTTTGCTTTGATCTCATTCTGAAATCCCCTGGCTTTTTGATGGTTCCTAAAGCAGTGGTTTTTTTCTTAAGAAGTTGGAGGAAGTTATGGGATTGATATGAACTCTTTCCCTGAAGAGCCTTTGGAAAAACAACATTCTGTTTTTTATTAAAGCAGTAGAAGGTTGTTTTAAAGAATAGGAAAGTAATTTCCTTTTATCTTAAGGGAGGTTAACACAGCAGAAAAATCTGTTCACATATTCTGGATATCCAAGGGAATGTTTAATAAGGGTTATTGCTTATTGGAGATGCAATTCAGGAATTGAAATATTAATTCACATGGTCTGGACTTATTTTTGTATACCACATTCAGGGTTGAAATGTATAGGATTATGAATATTGATGTAGTCTCATTGTGTTCCTTTTCCGTTGTTTATTTTATGGTACCATTATTTTACTCCTGTTTACACTCCTTTCATTTTCTTCCTTTTTATTATTGTAACAGATAGAGTAGCTCCACAGAGAGTTGGTGGCAAATAAAACAACAAAATAATGAGGATGATTTTTAGATTAATTGTACATAAAGGGAACCTGTATTTTGTGGGCTAG
Source organism: Notechis scutatus (assembly GCF_049901735.1). Lineage (NCBI taxonomy): Eukaryota > Metazoa > Chordata > Lepidosauria > Squamata > Elapidae > Notechis > Notechis scutatus. Next base: position 8,716,303 of record NC_142016.1, read on the forward strand.
CTTCCCTGTATCTAAATTTCAGATATTGTGATTGTTTTGTGCACAGGTATGGTTAAAATAATTATTATTCAAAATTTGAAGGACAAATCTACACACTGATTTGCAGCCGCAACATACATACAGTCGGTCAAAATTTGAATTGACCAAAGAGCCCAGGAAAGGATCAAATTTTTGGAGTTATTTTGTTTTTGAGATAGTCTTTTTCTTTGCTCTCCTAATTATAACATAATGTTTCATTAACTGTAGTGTGCAATTCCCCCCCGCTAAATGGTTTGATGCTATAAAAAGATGTTTTTTAAAAAGAGTCTATTTGGTGTTCTCTCTCTCTCTCTCTCTCTCTCTCCCTCTCCCCCTCTCTTTCCCCCTCCCTCTCTCTCTCTCTCTCCCTCCCCTCTCCCTCCCCCTCTCTCTTTCTCTTTCTCTCCCTCCCTCTCTCCCCCTCCCCTCCCTCCCCCTTCTCTCCCACACCCACACACAGGTACATTTGGGGATGTGAGGATCAATTGAAGAGAGCTACACAAAATCTGTCTCTTGCCAGGTTTTGTAACCCTGTTTATTCCTTTTGGCTTTGATGGTGTTTTGGGTTTGTCCTTGTTTAATTACAGATGTTTTTATGCATGGGTTAAGTTAAGCAACAATATTGGATTGAAATGGATGGAAAGATGGAGTATAAATATTTTAAATACATAAACCTAATACATTCTAATGTATTAAAACCTATGTAAGAAGATGTGGGTGCTGCAGAGGAGCACTAAGATGATTGTGGAGAAGGAATTTGATATTAGCAAAACATGAAGGTAGCCAGGGAAAAGAGGAAAGCTTCAGAAACAAACTCAGTTTGTCCCGCCTTGATTCTCTTTGGTTTACTTCATTCCATGCCAAAACAAGGCCAGTTGGACACCAAGACTAAGGATCCACTTATTCGTGAGTTTCTTTTGAATCCCGGCATAAACCATGTGGGGTAGAATTTAATTTCAAAGCAACAGATAATGTGTCTTGTCAATTGTTTTGACAAATGGAATTTATAGGGAGATTCCTTATGATTAATGCAATTTCTAGGCAGATGTATTTGAGGGAAGATTCAAATTATGTCGTGTGTCGTCCCCCCCCCCCGCCCCCGCCCCCGCCCCCCGTGTAGCTATTAGATAGGTCATAGCAAGTCAAGAAAACCTGTTTGACTGCTTTGAAGTTTATTGGCCTTGGAAAAGTGCAATTGAAACCTTTCAGTCGCCTTTGCTTACCTTGTTCTAAAACTCCTTCCTTATTCATTTTTAATAGTCTAATCATTATGCATGAATTATTCTGAATGAATTATCATTATGCATGCCTTATTCTGCCAGTTTAACATATGTATGATGTACTTCATAACTTACACATTTCCTGCAATGGAAGTAAAGCAATCCAGATCTAATCGAATCGAGTCAGCAGCTTATTTCCAGCAACCAAACGGGCAATGGCAGGGAAATACTGTCACAGAGCTCATGACATCACTGTACAAATGACACCAATTTCTATTATTTGTTCGTTGCATGATTCATGCCGTTTGCATGAGGATATCATGACATGTGTGATGTCATTGTGGCTTCTGTTAGTTTTTTAGGATCTGTAGAAGAGGCTGAGCTGGAAAGTGGGCTTAAACATGTCATCAGTTTGGAATCGTTGCATTGTCTCAAAAGACCTAAATCCAGCCTCTATGAATTCTGTTGACCTTTATCTAGCACCAGTTTAGCTTTGACCATTAGATGACAACATTATCCTATGATCGTATTATGATGCAGTTAATAAACTTTTTCTGTGCTCTGAACTCAGTGAATATTCCTCGTTATTTGCTCCATGCTCCTAGTTCTTAAAAATAATATCCACTGATGGATAGTGATGGCAACGGTAGGTCCTAGTTTTAGTCTTGACCTGCCACCTATAGAAGACAACCAGTTTTGCTATCTCAACAGTCCTCCTGATTCCATCAAAGGATCTCACTTCTCTTCCAAAGAGTTGGTTTGAGATGAAGGCATAGATGTATTGCTTGCTAAGAAATATATATATATTTGCCTTTATTTATTTATTTATTTTTATTAAATATTTTTATTGTTTTGTATCACAAATTCCATTTCTATATTGAACAGTGTGTTTTCTAGGTAGTAAGGGTGTCCACAGGAACGGCTTGGTTCTTATAGCCTGGCTTCTATTTGGAAAGGAAATTTACATCTTTGATAGCCTTTCTGCCTAAAAAATATTATTCTATATTTTAGATTTGTTTTGTTTTGTACATTCTATACCACAGAGAGAGAGGGAGGGAAGGGGGAAGAGCCATTTTGGTGTAGTGATTAAAGCCCCAGGCTAGAAACCTGGGGATGGTGAATTCTAGTCTCCCCTTGGGCATGAAATCAGCTGGGTGACCTTAGGCCCAGTCACTCTCTTTCAGCCCTAGGCAGCAAGCACAATGGCAAATCACTTCCGAAACTTTGCCAAGAAAACTGTAGGACTAGTCAGGGCATTTGCCAGGAGTCAACACTGCCTCAAAGGCACAAAAAAAGCGCTCCTCCTCTCTCTTTCTCTCTCACACACTTTATATAACACAATTTCACTTTTTATATCTCGTACGTACTCTACCTCAAGGTAAACATTTCCCCTATCCACTCGTGTCTTGACTCGGGGTGGGTGGGGGGAGTTTGATCATCTCCAACATAGCTATACGCTGAGGCGCACGGAACGCTGTTACCTTCCCATTGAAGTGGTACCTATTTATATACTCGCATGTGTATGTTTTCGAACTATTAGGTGGGTAGGAGCTGGTGCAGGAATGGAGCTCATCCTGACATGCAGTGCTCAGGTCTCGAACCCAGGCTGTCAGCTTTCCATCTGGCAAGCTTAGCATGTTTGCCACAATTCATCACGCCCCCCACCCCTGCACGGTACATATATTCAGCTTTTCATTTTTACAATTTTTAATGTTTTACATTTGATATTACTTCCTAATGACTGAATCCTATCCCTTTACAATAAGCTGATCGTTGTAAAAAGGGTAAAGGAGTCCATGTAGGTTTTACTCCATTAGTTGTTGCTGATTGTAGGGGACGTGCTCATCTCCATTTCAAAGCCATTGAGCCAGCACTGCCCAAAGACATTTCCGCTGTCATGTGGTCAGCATGACGTCACAGAGCTCTGTTACCTTCCCACCAAAGTGGTACCTCTTTATCTACTTGCATTTATATGCTTTGGAACTGCTAGGTAGGCCAGAGCTGGCATGAGGACAGGAGCTCACCCTGTCGTATGGAGCTCAGCTCTCAAACCTGGGCTGCCGGCTTTCCATCCAACAAGCGCAGAGTCTTACCTGCTGAGTCACCATGCCCCCCTCACCAATCTATGACCATAATAGAAATAAATTTGATTTGATTTGATTGTACCCTGAAGGATGGGAAGACAAGTATCTTTGGAGCCGTGGCCTCTCTTCAGCCAGCTCAGGGGCAGATGAGGTGCCAGCCCCTGCACCGCTCTGATAGGGCAGCAGATGAAAGAGCTGCATAGAGCCACTTAGGAATATACATATCAGATATTTTTTTTCCATCCGTTTCTATCTAGCAGCTTAACATGGTTTCTACTCTGCTGCTGCTTCCCTAAGCAAATTTTGGGTGCCAGGCAGCTTTCTCCCCAAATCTAGTCTGTGAAGGGATCCTAAAACACTGCACAAATCCATCGCACAAAGTTGCACGGGAGATGCCAGCTGCTGTTTCACAAAATGGCTGCTTTGGGGCGATTGGGAACAAAGCAGCAGCAACAGGAGATGACGAAAGAATTATTGGGGGTGGGGTGGGGATGGAGGGGGCCAAAGAGAAACAGCCTTTCTTCCACTTGCTATCCTTTTTGAGTTTTAAACTGGGTTTGGGAGTTTATTCTAAAAACAAAGCTGAAAAGTGTGGGATGTATACTTTATCAATAATGTATGTAAATAGATGCACATATAAATACACCCCCCCAAAAAAAAGGCTACACTGGACTGCAGTTTTCCCTCTTAATTGGGGCGTCCCTTGCCACCATCATGGGGGGAGATAGAAAATAGGGAAGGATTCATGAAAAAAGGTCTATTATCCCACACAGGCCGCTTTTCCTACCGTTAAACCAACATTTCTCAAACGGCTGGAGAATTCTGGAAGATGAAGTCCAAGCATCTTAAAGTTGGCAAGGGTTGCGAAACACCCGCCTTAAACCAGACATCAGAGCTGAAGAAGCTTCTTGGATGAGAAGCGAAACATCTTCAGAGGGGAAAAAACAAGGAAGCCCAGTTGCCTCCCGTGGCAACCATGACCTGGATGACTGAGAATCTCTACAGACCTTTAGCTATGCAATTTGGGATAAACTCCCTTTGAATGGTGAGGGAGCAGGAATGGATTTCCAGGGGGGCGGAAAAATTGCAGACTACAGGAACAGGGTACACTACTCAGGTGACCCTGAGGACACAGAAAAACCTCCAAATGTCTCAATGACCCTCTAAAAAGGATGCAAATGACCAGCTGTCTGCAAGGAATATCAATCCTTCCGTTCCCCACCATCCTGTCAGAGCTGAAGAAGCTTCTTGGATGAGAAGCGAAATGTCTTCAAAGAAAAAACAAGAAAGTCCAGTTGCCTTCTGAAAAGGCAAATTTGGGGCTGCCAAAACAGGGCATGTGCATTGAAAAGAATTGGGGTTTCAATTGCTTAGCTGCAGCTGCTGTTTTGGCATATATTTTTTTAGCCCCCACGCAGCCTCTCTCTGCTCCCAAGCAGCCCAGAGTTCACATGCTCTCTTTTTGCTAGCATGGAAGGTATTTATGGCAAGGTCTGCAGAGGTCAATGGCCTCGGCCATATTTCAGCCTGTCCTCTGTAATTTCTCCTTTTCCCTGAAGGGTTTTTGCTTCTGTTTTTCTCAAATTTGCTCTCCTTATCTGGAAGCTGTAATCTGAGGTTGTGACCGAAAGAGCTGAAGCCTCCTCTTTTGAAGTGGGAAGGTAACACCGTTTCCTGCATCCCTCAAATATCTCAGGTGCTTGGGGAAGAGTGGGGGGTAGGTGGGAGAAGGG